>NW_012103388.1:3549754-3606900 GCF_000951045.1 Mandrillus leucophaeus
AGGTGACCCGCCTGCCTCGGCCTCTCAAAGTTCTGGGATTACAGACGTGAGCCACCGCGCCCGGCCGACACAGTCTTTAAATGTGTTAATACCTTTATCAGTCTAAGTTCAAGTCTCAGAAACCTTTTCTTTCTTTATTCCAACTTTGATCCAATTTCTCTTATTTCCAAAATTTGATTCTTGGGTTTTGGTGCCGATGTTGGCAGTGCCAGATGGGGGCAGGGCAGGATGGGAGGCAGGCATCTCAATGGAGGTCAAGAAGTCTGAGATAACTTCCGTTTTTTGATTGGTTGACTGGGTGGAAGGCGGTGCCTGGAGATCTGGTTTGAGGGGAAGATGATAGAATTAATTTTGTATTATTCATGTCACAATTAGGTTGTTTATGGAACACAGCAGCTATCAAAAACTGTAAATGCACATTTATTTGCCTATCTGTTTGTTTTTTTTTCCCCTCGCAGGAGAGCAGGAATTGTGTTCACTATTGTAAACCAGTGCCTCGCATGGTGGCTGGCATATAGTAGGCACTCAATACATATTTGCAAATGAACAAACTGTATGGATGCTGTTTGAAAGTGGCCAATAGGCAGTATAGAGTTTATGAGAAAAAATAGGGGCTGAAAATAAAAATTTAGTAGCCATCATCATAACTACCATTTATTAAATGCTTACTATGTGTTTAAACATTTCAAATACATTAGCTCATTAGGTTCTACTTTTTGTTTTGCTTTGTTTTCGTGATAGGGTCTCCCTCTGTCACCCAAGCTGAGTGACAGCTCACTGCAACCTGGAACTCATGGGCTTATGTGATCCTCCCACCTCAGCCTCCTGAATAGCTGGAAGTAAAGGCACATGCCGCCACACCTGGCTGACTTTTAAATTTTTGGTAGAGATGCGGTCTCGCTATGTTGCTCAGGCTGGTCTTGAACTCCTGGGCTGAGGTGATCCTCCTATCTTGGTCTTCCAAAGTGCTGGGATTACAGGCATGAGCCACCACTCCTGGCCAATTCTTAAAATAATTATGGTGGATATTGTTATTTCTATATCAGAAAGCTGAAAGCTGGAGAGCCTGATGTAACACAGAATGAATTATGTGGTTTATAATGGCTGTGGACGTAATTTTTTCTTGTTGTTTGTTTGTTTGTTTGTTTGTTTTTGAGAGAGAGTCTTACTCTGTCGCCCATGCTGGAGTGCAATGGTGCAATCTCGGCTCACTGCAACCTCCGCCTCCCAGGTTCATGTGATTCATCTGCCTCAGCCTCCTGAGTAGCTGGGATTACAGGCGCGTGCCACCACGCCCCGCAAATTTTTTTATTTTTAGTAGAGGCGAGGTTTCACCATGTTGGCCAGGCTTGTCTTGAACTCCTGACCTCAGGTGATCTGCCCACCTCAGCCTCTCAAAATTCTGGGATTACAGGCATGAGCCACCGCACCTAGCTGGGCATAATTTTAAAAGGAGCTGGTTGTTAGGAGGAATGTAGGGAGTTAGGGACAGGAGATTTTGATGCACTGGAGTAAAGAAATTCAGTGGGAGAAAGGACACATGGAGCTAAAGAATTAAGTTGGTGTGGATATGGAGAAATGGAAACCCTGATACATGGCTTGTAGGAATGTGAAATGGTGCTCTGCTGTAGAAAACAGCTTGGCAGTTCCTCGAAAAGTTAAACATAGAATTATCATATAACCCAGAAATCCTATTCATAGGTATATACCCCAAAGAACTGAAAACAGACAACCAAATACTTGTATGTGAATGTTTACAAAACCATTATTCATGGTAGCCAAAAGATAGAAACAAACCAAATGTCCATTAGTGGATAAATGGGCAAAATATGATATATACAAGCAATGGAATATTATTCAGTCATAGAAAGGAAAAGTTATGGGTTGATTTTGTGTCCCCACAAAATTCATATTTGAAGTCCTAACTCCCAGTACCTCAGAATGTAACCATACTTGGAGATAAGGTCTTTGAACAGGTGATTATGTTAAAATAAGGCCATCAGGATGGGGCCCTAACCTAGTATGATTAGTGGCCTTATAAAAAGAGGAAGAAGCCCTAGCACCATACTCATACACACAGAGATGATCATGGGAAGAGGCAACCAGAGGGCAACCATCTGTGGGCCAAGAAGAGAGGCCTCAGAGGAACCCAACCCTGCCAGTACCTTGATCTTGAACTTCCAACCTCCAGAACTATGAGAAAATAGATGTTTGTTATGTAAGTCACCCTGTCTATGATATTGTGTTAAGGCAGTGCTAGCAAGCTAATACAGGACTGAAGTACTGATATGTGCTACAATGTGGATGAGCATTGAAAAAAACATGGTGCTGAGTGAAAGAAGTCAGACATAAAGGTCACATATTCTATGAACTCATTTATATGAAAAATCCAGAATAGGTGAATTTATAATGACAGAAAGCAGACTGGGGGTTGCTAGGGAATGAGTGGGGAGGAGATAATGGGGAGTGACTGCTTCAAGGATAAGCATAATGGGGTTTTCTTTAGGGGTGATATAGGTGGTGGTAGCACACCATTGTGAATCTGCTAAATGCTGAATTTTACACTTTAAAATGTTAATTTTATGTTATGTGAATTTCACCTCAATTTTTTAAAAAAGTGACAGAGATAGTGAGCTATTGAAGGATTTTAGAGGTAGAGGAGATGCAGGCAATTCTGAGGTCAGAGGAAGCCATAATGAAGAGGTGGTGAGGTGAGGTTGGGAAGCTTAACGGATCAGGATAAAAATGTCAGTGTATTGGACGGGTGATATGTGCGGACCCTAAAACTACCCAGCAAGATGGCGGACTTGAGGTAGAGTGGAAGAGAATGTACCATTGCCACAGTCTTCAGAAAATATGCAGATTGCACCCAAGAGATTGGCAGATGATGCTGTTAAGGAAATTTAGAGGTCATGATAATGGAATGTTTAGAGACTTGAGAGACCTGACAACCAAGGGGCCAGGAATAACATTTTGGGAGCTGCGATGTGGAGAGTAAGGAATGCTGCCCTGCCCTGGAGGGAAATGAACAGTTCCAGAAGACACTCAGGTTTTAAATGAGGCAAGGACATAGGGAGGGCAGGCTGTAAGGACAAGGGAAGTTGATTAATCCCTTGTTATGGAACGGGTTCCCATGGGTTTTGTGGTTTAACAATTTTAATGGTTGCTTGTTGACAGTTAAGGTACATACCTGATGCCACCAACTATGTACTCCTTAAAAAGGAAGATAGAAGGACATGCACAATACTTACAAATTCTACATTTACAAATGTTGCTAACAGGAAAAAATGTGGTTTACCAATAACAGCATTTAGTCCTATGTGATTTAATAGTGAGTCCTTCAATGGGGAAATGGCGATTTTGCTGTCAGGCAGAGTAAGCACAATGTTTAGAGGCTTTGGCTCCAGCTCCTACTCCCTGTCTTCTCTGCTGATGAACTCACTGGTTCTCTCTTTTTTTTTTTGAGATGGAGTCTTGCTCTGTTGCCCAGGCTGGAGTGTGGTGGCACGATCTCGGCTCACTGCAAGCTCTGCCTCCCAGGTTCACACCATTCTCTTGCCTCAGCCTCCCGAGTAGCTGGGACTACAGGCACCCACCACCACGCCCGGCTAATTTTTTTTGTATTTTTTTTTTAGTACAGACGGAGTTTCACTTTATTAGCCAGGATGGTCCCAATCTCCTGACCTCGTGGTCCACCCATCTTGGCCTCCCAAAGTGCTGGGATTATAGGCGTGAGCCTCTGTGCCCGGCCAAACTCACTGGTTCTCAGCAGGAATGAAACTATTCGAGAATCTGCCCTGCCCAAACACATGAACCAGCAGATTCTTTGGTCTCTAAAGAGAATAGAAATAAGCCTCTTTAGTTTTTAATATTGAAATAAGTCTATTCTGCAAAGAGCTGTTTCAGGCAATTAACAACTATCTATTAACTACCTAGGAGCCCCCAAAGTCCTTTGGGAAAAACTAAGAACTGTGAGATTGCACTTGGAGACAGAACAATAGTCACACAATAACATTAAATCACAATACAACACTTCTGTCTCAAAGAGTGCATGACTTATTTCCAAATGACAGCTATAGACACAAAGATTTCAGGATTCATTGTGGGGTAGTGAGATCTGGAAAGGCTGCATGGCACCAAAGTAGGTCATGAAGGTTGGGGAGAAGCTGTAACACTAGTTTGGGTGGAAGAATAGCCTAAGACTAGGCATAGGGGCAGGAAAGCTCATAGTATATTTAGTGACTACTGAGTAGTTTCATAAGATTACTAGATGAAATGTTACAGATATGGCTCAGTTAGGGTCAGCTGGGACTCAGCAGTTCTTACGCCTATCTAACCCATTGCCATTTTTAATAACAAAGATTTTGTTTTGCTCCCTTTACTGTATAGCATCTTTTAAAATTGATATATAATGATCTGACTATAAGGGATAAACAAAAGGGAATTTATTTTTATTTATTTAAGACAGAGTCTTGCTGTGTCATCCAGGTTGGAGTGCAGTGGCACAATCATGGCTCACAAGAGCCTTGACCTCCTAGGCTCGAGCAATTCTCTTGCCTCAGCCTCCTGAGTAACTGGGAGGTGTGCGCCACCACACCTGGCTACATTTTTTATTTTTATGTTTTGTAGAAACGGGGTTTCACCATGTTGCCAAGGCTGGTCTCAAACTCCTAGGCTCAAGTGATCCTCCTGCGTTGGCCTCCCAAAGTCCTGAGATTACAGGTGTGAAGCACTGTGCCCGGCTTCTAGCATCATTTGTTTAAAAGTGCTGTTCTTTGTTCATTGGATTGTCTTGTCAAAAATCAGTTGGCCATAAATGTGAGGGATTTCAATTCTATTCCATTGGTCTATATGTGTATCCTTTTGCCAGTACCATACTGTCTTCAGTGTAGCTTTGTAATAATCTCTGAAATTAAGAACTGTGAATCCTTTAACTTTGTTCTTCTCTTTCAAGATTTTTAGCTATAAAGGGTCTCTTTAATTTCTGTATGAATTTTAGGGTCAGTTAATTTCTGCAGAGAAAGATAAACCAGCTACAATTCTGATTGGGACTGTATTGAATCTGTAGATCAACTTGGGGATTATTGTCATCTTAATAATATCCAGTCTTCCAATCCATAAGCATGGGATATTTTTCTGTTTAATTTTATTTATGTATTAGTTAATTCAATTGGTCTTCTTTAATGCCCTTCAAAAATATTTAATAGTTGTCAGATAATAAATTTTGCATTCATTTTGCCAATTTTTCCTAAGTATTGTTTTTTATGATATTTTAAATAAAACTGATTCCTTAGTTTTATTTTCAGATTGTGCATTGCAAGTGTATAGAAATATAATCGATTTTTGTATATTGATCTTGCATTCTACAACTTGCTGGATTCATCTACTAGTCCTAACAGTGTTTTAGTGTATTCTTTATGGTTTTCTATACATGAAATTTTGTCTTCTGTATTAGAGATAGTTTTATTTCTTCTTTTGAAATCTGGATGCCTTTTATTTATTTATTTTTTCTTGCCTTGTTGTCCTGGCTAGAGCCTCTAACACAATGTTGAATAGAAGTGACAAGGTGGTTATTCTAGTCTGGCTTCTGATCTTAGGGAGGAAAACCCTCTTTCATCATTAGCTATGATGTTAAGTTGTGGTTTTTTATAGAAGCCTTGTATGATATTGAGGAAGTTCCCTCCTATTTCTAGCTTCTGAATGTTTTTATTGTGAAGGGGTGTTGAATTTTGTCAAATGCCTTATCTATGTCTAGGTATCAGTATAATAAATTATCCTTTATTAGATATTGTGTATTGTATTAATTGATTTTTGTAGGTTAAACGAACGTTGCATTCCTGGGATAAGTCCCATTTGGCCAAGCTGTATATTCCTTTTCCATGTTGCTGAATTCCTTCTGCTAGTATTTGGTTGAGGATTTTTGCATCTCTATTCATAGGAGATATTTATATTTGCTCTGTTTTTCAAAGGCGATTTAAGGAGTTTCAAAATGTATGCTATTGCTTCTGCCATCTTTTGAGAATTCTGCATGTGTGTTATCATAAAAATTTATTATTAAAAAAAATTTGTGGGGGAAAAATCCCACGAGTCATTGTTTTATCCAAGCTTCCCTCTTTTTTCATTCAATAAACTTTTATTGAGCATTTATGAATATATTATCAAAAAATAAATTAATGGGTGGGGCGCGGTGGCTCATGCCTGTAATCTCAGCACTTTGGGAGGCCAAGGCGGGTGGATCACGAGGTTAGGAGATCGAGATCATCCTGGCTAACACGGTGAAACCTCGTCTCTACTAAAAAAAATACAAAAGAATTAGCCGGGCTTGATGGCGGGCCCCAGTAGTCCCAGCTACTCGGGAGGCTGATGCAGGAGAATGGCGTGAACCCAGGAGGCAGAGCTTGCAGTGAGCCGAGATCGCGCCACTGCACTCCAGCCTGGGCGACAGAGCGAGACTCCATCTCAAAAAAAAAAAAAAAGAGATCGAGACCATCCTGGCCAACATGGTGAAACCCCGTCTCCTAAAAAATACAAAAAAAATTAGCTGGGTGTGGTGGCAGGCGCCTGTAGTCCCAGCTATTCGGGAGGCTGAGGCAGGAGAATCGCTTGAACCCGGGAGATGGAGGTTTCAGTGAGCCAAGATCATGCCATTGTACTCCAGCCTGGTGACAAAGCGAGACTCCGTCTCAAAAAATAATTAATTAATTAATTAATTAAAGATAATGCCCCTTTGGTCTCAAACATCTCAATTAATAATACAAGTACATATTTTCATGTGCATAGAAAGTTTACTTCAATCTTACATTAACAGCTATGGTTTGTCAATGTAAAATCTGTTGATTTTGTTTTAACTCAGTCTCTGTGGAACAGAATAATACGGTTTTGGAAAAATCAATACCTCTGGCAATATCTTTCAGCTCTTTTACTGCTAATGTCAATATCAATTTTCATGACTCAGTGTTCTGGTTGTTCCCGTTTGGTACGCAAAATTTGTAAAAGAAAACAAGTTAAGCAATGATTAGGAAATAATAAGGCCTGAATTGAATTTGCTCTTCTGCTGAAAGAGCTCAGAGAAATCTCAGGTAAATACCAACCATTGATTTCAAGCAAATTCTACTGGACGAAAATTTTCTTTGTAAGGACTATTTAGCTCTGAAACAAGTTTCCGAAAGTAACTTCAAGGAAACATAACTCTTTATTTATCTGATTTATGCTTTATGCTATTTATCTGATTTAAGCTGTATTTATCTTTTCCAAAAGTTCATTTACCTTTGATGTAGAGACTATACATCCGGTGTTTGCTTGGATAATACAGTTTGATAAGCAGTTTACTTAGGGAAAACAAATAATTAGTTCTTTATTTGCTGGCTATACAATCTCTAAATAATTTTGTAAACTTTAATCCTGTAACTAAAGAAGTCTAAATTATCTTAGACACAGTGATTGCTGTAACCAAGCGAGTTATAGAGAAATGCCACACTTTGAGACAAAGTAAAGAGTCCTCTATTAGCCAGCGACCGAGAGGCAGCTAACGCCCAAAATTCTCAGCCCCGAGGACCGGGCTAATTCTGTTTACATACCGTGGTCTAAATAGGGGAGGGGGGATTTTAGCTGAAGCAATTTTTACAGAAGCAGAACTGGCAAAAAGTTAAAAAACTAATTGGTTACAAATGCAGTTACAAAAAAATAAACAGTTCCAGGTGCAGGGGCTTAAACTATCACAAAGAGATAAATGCAGGGGTTTTGGGTGCCATCCACTGAGCGCGTCCCCAGGAGCTGCTGGTGCAGCTTGCCTCAATATCTTATCAGTAGGTGCATTCCTGAACGTGCTTTGAGTCAGTTTTACACTAGGTATGCCTTAAAGGATGGAGGTGAAAGGGGGCTGCAAGTGAAGAAACTAAAAATGGAGTCTGTCCGGCTCTCTCTCTGCTAGGAGAGAGTCACTCAGGTTAAAACAAGGTAGGGTATCACATGATTGTTTCTAGGTAGGCATTTGTCCTGGGATGGTTTTAAGGAACCACAGGCTTGTTGTTTGTTGAATGAGGGAAGAGAAATTCACTCTTATTCTGAAGCTGAATGAGTCACAAGTAACCCTGGTTACTCTGGCAGCAGTAATCATGTGAGAACCCAGGCGCCCTGGAAAGCAGAGCCAAGAGTAGGAAGAAACTAGGTTCTTGGTTGGTGACCATTTATCATCCAAACCAAGACCCTTGTAGGAATGAAAGGGGTGCTGTTAATAATTATTCTAGGACAAAAGCATAAATCAGAAGCGTTTTAGGCAAATCAGGATCCATAGTCACCCAAGTTCTTGGTGATACCCCATGTATTGTTGAATACCTGGACCAAACTATACTTGAAGCCTTATCTATCTGGACTTTTCAGTTACATGAACCAATGTATTCTTATTATTTAAGCCAATATGTGTTTGAAGTTCTCTGACTTACACTATAAAATATCCTAATTAATATAGTCTCTCAACTTCTTTCCAATTTCTTCTCTGTTTTGAAACCATTGGAATTTCCGGACATGTCTGGAAACAATGTTAATAATCTTCCATCACATACGTTTATACGTACCACTCAACTGGCATTTCTGCATTTGATCGGAAACCAATTTCACATTCTGCCTATTTTTTGACACTTTAAAATAAAATTAAATAACAAAATATTACAATCTTATATTAGAACTATTAGATTTCAGCTGGGCACAGTGGCTTATGCCTGTAATCGCAGCACTTTGGGAGGCCAAGGCAGGCAGACTGCTTGAGTCCAGGAGTTCGATACCAGCCTAAGCGACATGGCAAAACTTCATCTCTACAAAAAACACAAAAATTAGTTGGGGATGGCAGCACGCACCTGTAGTCCAGCTACTCAGGAGGCTGAGATGGGAGGATAGCTTGAGCCCGGGAGGCAGAGATTGCAGTGAGCCAAGATTATACCACTGCACTCCAGCCTGGGTGACAGAGCAAGACCTCACCTCAAATGAGAGACAGAAAAAAAGAATGATTAGATTTCTTTGGTAATAATATATAACAGAAGTGAGATTAAACTTAATATAGTATGAATACCTTTAATTAGGAACTGAATTGGCATACTCATTACTTTTTAGGCAACACCATACAAAGCCTGCACAATAGTGAAACAAAGCAATAACAACTATCAAAGAAGTTTACCAACAAAAGTGTTTCTGCCAATGCAATTTAAGCTACTCATTTGCTGTAGTTGTTATCCTCTTAATAGCAATATCGCTTTAATGGCAATCTCTTGTGAGGTTGTTTGATGCTCATGTGGCAAGTTGGTGACTGTAGGTGTCTTTTGGGTTATGGGATTCTAGGCCTTTTTGGTATTACATGTTACATGTTGTTTACCATTTTGAAATCCCATTCCTACATCACTTCGTTGTTGCAGTCATTCAGTTGACAGATTCCTTCATCATGCATTTATTAGTGTACCTAGTTTGTGTAAGACACCAAGCTAAGCAGAGGGGCGCCTATGCTCTCCAAGAGCTGCCATGTGGCTGAGGAGAGAGGGTATGCAATACGCTGACTCTAATACAGCTTCTTTTTATTGTTTTCATTTTGGGGGGGACAGGGTCTTGCTCTGTCACCCAGCCTGGAGTGCAGTGGTGTGATCTGGGCTCACTGCAGCCTCCACCTCCTGGGTTCAAGTGATTCTCCTGACTCAGCCTCTCAAGTAGCTGGGATTGCAGGTGCACACCACCATGCCCAGCTATTCTTTTTTTTTTTTTTTTTTTTTGAGACGGAGTCTCGCTCTGTCACCCAGGCTAGAGTGCAGTGGTGTGATCTCGGCTCACTGCCAGCTCTGCCTCCTGGGTTCACGCCATTTTCCTGCCTTAGCCTCCCAAGTAGCTGGGACTACAGGTGCCTGCCACCACGCCCGGCTAATTTTTTGTATTTTTAGTAGAGATGGGGTTTCACCATGTTGGCCAGATTGGTCTTGAACTCCTGACCTCAGGTGATCCACCCACCCCAGCCTCCCAAAGTGCTGGGATTACAGGCGTGAGCCACCACCCTCGGCCTAATACAGCTTCTTAACTGGTGTGGCTGGGCAAGAGTTACAGGAGTTCCTCCTCACCTTCAGGGAGGCCTGGACAGCATTTCAGACTCTAAGCAGTGTCAGCAATTTAGCCTGGGGCTCTGAACAAATACTTTCATTTTCTCCATGAACCACAATATGGAAAAAAATGTAAGGTGCTAATTACTGTAACAGATATTAAAAAGTAGTACTGGAAAAGAGAGGAGAATAAGTTATGCCTGAAGTGCTTGAGAAGAGCTAGACCTAAGTAGGATTCCTACAGGCAGAAAGTAAAGGGAAGTGGAAAATAATGATTTAGGAAAATACACACACGCTGTGATTCTGCAATCCTCCTGTTGGGAATCTATTCTACAGAAATTAAACCAGCAGGAGGTAAAGACATATGTACAAAGATGTTTATTATAGCCTTGTTTGTTGTGGCAAAAGACTAGAAACAACATAATTATGTCAACAGCAGAATGTTTGAATACATTATGGTATATCCATACTATGGAATGCCTGCAGCTTTTTAAAAATATTAAATCTCTATGTGTTGACCTGTAGTTGTAAAAGTAAGTTGTTTAGCAATGTGAATAGCTAGATCCATTTTTGTGAGGCAACGACTTATAAATGGGTATATGTTGATCTATGAATACTGAGGAAGGTGTAGAAGGATACACCAACCCGTTAATATTGGTCATGTGGGTAGTGGTGGTAAAGAGTGTGGTATTGGTTTGCTAATTTTTCTTTTATAAATCTCTACTGGTCTTGTTACAATGATTTTTTTTTTTTGAAATGGAATCTCACTCTGTCTCCCAGGCTGGAGTGCAGTGGTGTGATCTTGGCTCACTGCAAGCTCCGCCTCCCGGGCTCACACCATTCTCCTGCCTCAGCATCCCGAGTACCTGGGACTACAGGCACCCGCCACCACGCCCGGCTAATTTTTTTTGGTATTTTTTTTAGTAGAGACGGGGTTTCACCATGTTAGCCAGGATGGTCTTGATCTCCTGACCTCGTGATCCACCTGCCTCGGCCTCCCAAAGTGCTGGGATTACAGGCATGAGCCACCGAGCCCGGTCACAACCAACTTTTTAAGTTGTCATTAAAGATTGGTGTTTTGGAGAAGGAGACACAAACCCTGGGGCAAGAGCGATGGGTGAGAACTGAGTGTAGTCTTGTGAAGGGGCCTCCTTGTGAAGTGTTAACTTCTTACATGATTTTACTTCTATGGAGAGGAAAATTTAGTGCATTTGAAGCTTCATCTCCTCTCTTCCTGTTCTGTATTTTTCCTTTTTAATAACCCCGTGTACTAGTCTGTTTTCACGCTGCTGATAAAGACTTACCCAAGACTTGGTAATTTATAAAGAAAAAGAGGTTTAATGGACTCACAGTTCCACGGGGCTGGGGAGGCTTCATAATCATGGTGGAAGGCAAAAGGCACGTCTTAGATGGTGGCAGCAAGAGAGAAAAAAATGAGAGCCAAGCAAAAGAGGTTTCACCTTATAAAACCATCAGATCTCGTGAGACTTATTCACTACCACGAGAAGAGTACGGGGGAAACTGCCCTCATGATTCAATTATCTGCCACCAGGCCCTTCCCATAACATGTGGGAATTATGGAAGCTACAATTCAAGATGAGATTTGGGGGTACAGCCAAACCATATCATCCAGTCTCAGTAGAGAAAGCTATATCCATCCGTACAAGTGGTTTGAAGGAGACTGTGGGAGAAAAGGGAGGGAAGGGGTGACCAGCTCACCTCCATCTCTATATGCTGGTCCCCTCTGCAGACCAACAGTAGGCCCAGGAAGAGACCTGTGGAAAGGTGAGCAGAGGCAAAGGACTGCGATGAGACAGTGGTGGCTAGGGAGTGGCTTCAAGGGGACACGCCGAGGTCAGCCCTCCCTCAACGCTGGAGGGAGCAGAGAGAAAAAAGGCATGCCTCTGAAAAACAGAAAAATTACATAAAGGTTGGTGTGTCGTTTCCCATCCACTGCTCCAGCACCGAGGGCCAGGAGGACTTTTGCTGTGGCTTAAGAGTGATGGTTTCCCTGTGTGTGGGTGTTTCTGAAAATCTGTGTGTTTCTACAGGCAGAGAACACTGGCACTTCTTGCAACTGTCTAAGTCCATCAATAGGTTTTCTTGCATGGTTTACTAATATTTGTCGGAAGCCTCATGAGTCCAATTTTCCACACTAGAGACTAGGAATAGGAATAGGAATAGCAATAGGAGCTATGCTTGTAACTCTACTTTGGCAAAGGATTCTTATTTTATAGAAATGTCAACGGAATGGAATGACTTTACTTAAATACAAACAAAATTTTAAAAACCTATACTAAATTCCAGTTCTTTCCTCCTTCACCTTCCCTCTTTTAAATGAACATTTGTTGTTGTTACCTTTTTTGTGTCATTTGCCAAAGCGCTACAGACTCAGTGGAGAAAACTGGGAAAATTCAGTGAAGCACGGATAATATTTTGGTCTTATGGTATAGAGATAGCGATGAACATTTTTCTTTAAACAGTGATGGGGTATTGTGAACTGCGGTATGCTTTTTTCCTCTTCTGCCACTTTCTGCTTTTTAAAAGAAGGGTGACTGTCTGACCTTCCTGTACCGGTTGTCGCAGCCCGGGCCAGCCATGGTTGCAGACAGACCGCCGGCTGGGTGTCTCCCTGCCGGTCCCCAGCCTGCCCGGCCTTCGCCGGCGCGGCCCCTTTAAGGAGGCAGACGGCGGGGGCGGTCCCCGCGCTGATTGGCGGAGCTCGGAGCCACGTGGCCCTCTCCGGGCTGCTGCTGTTGCTGTTGCTGCTG
This sequence comes from Mandrillus leucophaeus, assembly GCF_000951045.1. NCBI lineage: Eukaryota > Metazoa > Chordata > Mammalia > Primates > Cercopithecidae > Mandrillus > Mandrillus leucophaeus. The sequence continues at coordinate 3,562,596 of NW_012103388.1, forward strand.
CGGGGGTCGGGCGCCGGCCAGGGGGTTTGGGTAGGCACAGCTGGACCCCGGGAAGGGGACGAGTCGACAGATGTGCGTGAGGAGGTCCCTGGTCGGCCTCACCTTTTGTACCTGCTACCTGGCTTCTTACCTTACGAACAAGGTGAGGGGGCGGGCGCGGGAGGCAGAGTTTGCACGTGGGAGGTTTGAGTCGGATAATCTTCCCGTGACAAACGGAGCCTCCTTCTGCTTTTTACCTCATTCTTCCTAGTGGCGATGGAGAGCGAACCTCCTCCGCGTGTGGGATGCTCTTTTCGAAATAGGATTTGTCAGCTTGCACTGTCTCTGTTTCCTGCACTGTAAAGCATGGCACATCTCCAGGGAAACAGGATTTTTGGGCTGGCCACTTCCCGGGAACTTGGTGTGGGGCTGTGTGGACTAGTTTTAAGAGCAAGCAAGCAATTGGCTCCTGCTCCCCCGGGGAGGAAGAGTCAGAAGAAATCTGACACATCCTGCCTTTTTTCTAAACACGCCCCTGTCCCAGAGCCCCGTGAGGTTCCAGAAGCCTTTAAATAGAAGAGATTAAACCGTCTCCCCCTCGCACTGCTGATTCCCGAATCAATTTTTTGTACGTCTCCACTGTAAGCACTTTAGGAGATTTTCATGGAATTATTTTTAAAAATAAAACGTACATTTAGTTTTAGGTTTAAACTGATGTCATGAAATCATGAAAAGCTTTTGGCGAGGAAGCAGAGAAGCAGTGGTGCCAGGCTTGGGGTTTTGTTTTGCAAGGAGAGGGAAGCTGGCTTTAGGTTTGGTACCACGCAGGGAAAGGTTGGACCCAGTAAGACCGAGTGAGCATGGCTGGTGCATTACCTCTTGGCCTGGGCTCTGGGCTGGCCCCAGCCAAAGTGGGAATACAGGGTGCAGGACCACCTGGCCCCACTGCGGGGTCTTACCGCGGCCTCCCCACCTGCTCCGCTCTTCCTCTCCCCTCTCTTCCTCTCTGGGAAAGAACCATCAACAAACAGCATTTCCTTCTACCTCCTATCCTAGGGTGAATGGCTGTCTTTATATATTCAGAGGATGCTCCCCAACCCCCTTTCCTTCTCCAGTTGATTTTTATTTTTATTTTTATTTCATTTTTTTGAGATAGAGTCTCGCTCTGTCACCCAGACTGGAGTGCAGCGATGTGATCTCGGCTCACTGCAACCTCCGCTTCCCGGGTTCAAGCGATTCTCCTGCCTCAGCCTCCCTAGTAGCTGGAGCTGCAAGTGTGCGCCACCACGCAGGGCTAATTTTTGTACTTTTAGTAGAGACGAGGTTTCACCTTGTTGTCCAGGCTGGTCTCGAACTCCTGACCTCAGGTGATCCGCCCGCCTCAGCCTTCCAAAATGCTGAGATTACAGGTGTGAGCTGCTGTGCCCGGCCTCCAGTTGATTTTTAGTTATGGCGATATGCCTTTGAAGGTCCATAAATGCAGCCTTCCTGGGAGGCAGTTATGGGTTTTACTTCCTGGCTCCACTTACTTGGCGTTTGGAACCTTACTCTTTCTAAACCTAAGTTTCTTAACTTTAAGATGGGACAAAGCGTGCCCTTGAAAGTGGTGTTGTGGCCGGGCGCAGTGGCTCACGCCTGCAATCCCAGCACTTCGGGAGGCTGAGGCGGGTGGATTGTTTGAGGCCAGGAGTTCGAAACCAGCCTGGCCAATATGGCGAAACCCCGTCTCTACTAAAAATACAAAAATTAGCTGAGCGTGGTGGCAGACGCCTGTAATTCCAGCTACCCAGGTGGCTGAGGCAGGAGAATCACTTGCACCTGGGAGGCGGAGGTTGTAGTGAGCCGATTTTGCACTCCAACCTGGGCAACAGAGCGAAACTCCATCTCAAAAAAAAAAAAGAAAAAGAAAAAAGAAAGAAAGTGTTGTTGTGAGAGTTAATGGAAATGATGTTGGCCAGGCACAGTGGCTCAGGCCTATATTCCGAGCACTTTGGGAGGCTGAGGTGGGCGGATCACCTGAGATCGGGAGTTTGAGGCCAGCCTGGTAAATATGGTGAAACCCCATTTTGACTAAAAACACAAAAATTAGCCAGGCGTGGTGGCAGGCGCCTGTACTCTCAGCTACTCGGGAGACTGAGGCATGAGAATCACTTGAGCCAGGGAGGCAGAGGTTGCAGTGGGCAGAGATCAGGCCACTGCACCGCAGCCTGGGCAACAGAGTGAGACTTCATCTCAGCAAAAGAAATGATGTTTGTAAGGTAGGTGGCCTAGTGCTTGCCATTGTAGCAAACTATAAGGTAAGTGGTCCTCACTCTGGAAGAAAAGAAAGGACAATCTTTTGTTTATACTGTGACAGTAATTAATAACTTTTAACAGATTTGTTTTCTTCTCATGGGACAAGTAGCTAAACTAAAGGAAGATTTTTTTTTTTTTTTTTTTTTTGTAGCACCTACTCAGGAATTTGGGAATTTGTGAAATTTCTGGATTTTTCAATTTAACTATTCTAATTTGTCTAGTGAACCTGATGGATATGATGATAAAATTTTACTTTAAAACAAAATAACCTTTCTTTTATTTCCATATAATCATTAGAAGGGGTAGATTAACACATCTGTCATGAAAGCCCATGAGCCATGGCATTGGTTAGATAAAAAACATTTTATTTAAGCAAAAAAAAGCAGACAAATAGCATTTAGTTCATAGAAATTTATGCCCCTCTCTGGATGTACATTTTCTTTGTTTCTTCCTTTCTTTCCTTTCTTTCTTTCTTTCCTTTCTCTCTCTGTCTCTCTTTTCTTTTCTTTCGACAAAAGCTCACTCTGTCATCCAGGCTGCAGTGCAGTGGTGCAATCTCAGCTCACCACAACCTCCACCTTGCCTTAGCCTCCCGAGTAGCTGGGACTACAGGCGTGCACCACCATGCTGAGCTAATTTTTATATTTTTAGTAGAGATGGGGTTTCGTCATGTTGGCCAGACTGGTCTCGAACTCCTGACCTCAGATGATCCGCCCACTTCAGCCTCCCAAATTTGCTGGGATTACAGGCATGAGCCACCACGCCTGGCCTGGATGTACATATTCATTTGTGGTACTTTTACAAAATTTTTTGGAGCCCCATGGCATTTTATAAATTTTTGTCTGTTTTTTGAGACAGGGTCTTCTTCTGTCACCCAGGATGGAGTGCAGTGGTGCAATCATGGCTCACTATAACTTCTGCCTCCCAGGCTCAAGCGATCCACACACCTCAGCCTCCTCAGTAGCTGGGACTATAGGCACGCGCCACCATGCCTGGCTAATTTTTTTTTTTTTTTTTTATAGAGACGAAGTTTTGCCATGTTGCTCAGGCTAGTTTTTAACTCCTGGGCTCAAGCAATCTGCCCACTTTGCCTTTGCCTCCCAAATGCTGGGTTTACAGGTATGAGCCACCATGCCCAGCCGACAAATTTAATAAAAAAGACAAAATACCTTCCATGTGCATAATGCGTCTAGGTGTTAGATTAAATTAAACCAAATTGTTTGGTCCCAAGAATATATAATCTGAATAATCGAAATCATAGCTGACCACGGGCCCTGAGAATGTAAATACAATGGTTTGGAATGCTTTGGCTTGGGGATGTTGGGAAGTGTCAGAACTAGTGGAAAGAGTAGGTCAAGAACAGCTTTTGTTTATACTGTGACAGTAATTTATAACTTTTAAAAGATTTGTTTTCTTCTCATGGGACAAGTAGCTAAAGGAAGATTTTTTTTTTTTTTTTTTGGTAGCACCTACTCAGGAATTTGTGAATTTGTGAAATCTCTGGCTTTTTCAATTTAACTATTCTAATTTGTCTAGTGACAAATTAGTGGCAGGAAAGAAGCGGAGACAAAGGAGATTGTCCACAGAGGGAGGAGGAGGTGAGCTCGAGAGTGGAGGAGAGGAGATGGGAGAGCCAGGGAGGTTGTACATAATGGGACCCTGGTGAGGAACTTTATATCTCTTAGAAGCTTGAGCCTTTTATGGCCATTGTTTCATCTTCTCAACCAGGACGGTGATGTTCCCTTCTGGCAACCAAGGCTCGGGGTGGGGGTCGGCTTGGACCAAGTAGAGGCCAACTGGGAAGAAATCTGCAGTGGACACCCCATGAGCATATTCGTTCTACTATAAGCATATTCTAGCATGAGCATATTCTACCATGAGCATATTCTACTATGAGCATATTCTACTGTAATGTGGCAGAGAGCATGTAATTTCTCTGCCACATTAATTTTCTTTTGAATTAGTGAAGATTTTTTTTTTTTTTGGTCTAAAGTAGAGGATGCTCTCTTCTAGTTTTTTGAAGCTTCCATTTCAGTTTATTTCCATATTTCTTAGTGTAATTTTCTCCTTCAGCCATTCCTCTATTTATTTGTAGAAAGAAAATTCTTTTGAAAAAATCTCATATAGCTCATTCTGACCCCTTCTATTGTTTGAAAGAATGGTCGATATTTGTTGGAAATTTGAAGCAGCAAGTGTGCTGTCAAAGGAAGCTGCCCTAGGTAGGGAGGGAGGAGAAAGCACCGCATCGTTGAGTTCTGGCTTGGTGGCCTGGGCTGGCCCAGGCTGATGACATGTTCCTCCGTCCTTTGGGAGGTTCCAGCTGTAATCAGGCCCTAGGCAGCCGGCTGTCCTTCTTCCCTTCATAGCAATTGAGCCTTCAGCTCAGAGGCAAAGTTCATTTCTGATCTGGACAAGTGGTTGGCATCTGTAAAATACAAAGAATGTATTAAATTAATAAATACTAAAACCTCAGTGAAAATAAATGGGTAAATGGCAGAAGTACACAATTCACTGAAAAAAGAGATACAAGACCGGGCACGGTGGCTCACGCCTGTAATCCCAGCACTTTGAGAGGCCAAGACAGGTGGATCATCTGAGGTCAAGAGTAGCCAAAAATTAGCCAGACGTGGTGGTGCGCACCTGTAGTCATGGCTACTTGGGAGGCTGAGGCAAGAACACCGCTTGAACCGGGAGGCAAAGGTTGCAGTGAGCCAAGATTGCATCATTACATTCCAACCTGGGCAACGGCGAGACTCCATCTCAAAAAAAAAAAAGAGTTACAAGTGGATAATAAGCATAAGAAATTTACTTACATACCGTTCAATGGCTCCAATTTTTTTTTTTTTTTTTTTTTTTTTTTGAGACAGAGTCTTGCTCTGTTGCCAAGGCTGGAGTGCAGTGGTATGATCTTCACCCACTGCAACCTCTGCCTCCCAGGCTCAAGCGATCCTCTCACCTCAGCCTCCCAAGTAGCTGAGACTACAGGCTTGCACAACCATGTCCGGCTAATTTTTGTATTTTTTGTCAAGATGGGGTCTCACCCTGTTGCCCAGGCTGGTCTTCAACTCCTGGGCTCAAGTGATCCTTCCGCCTTGGCCTCCCAAAATGCTGGGATTACAGGTGTGAATGGCTCCCAAATTGCTCCTTCTCTTTCCTCAAGAACCTCATTGCTAGGGCTTTGCTGTTCAATCGATAGCATTTTGTCTGAGCAACACTTCTCAGTGATGCGAGGAATTGCCAGAAGGGGACAGCAATTAGGACCTTAATTCCATTTGTCATAGATTTCTTTTTTCTCTGTTCTTTAGCAAGGTGAGGCAAGAGTTTCAGGATCTTTGATTTCACCCAGTATGTAGGCCAAAGCTAAGCACACAATAAACGAAACATTTATTGTCGTAATGAAGTTTGTTAAGGGTATTTCAGGCCATGACTCAGATGCTCACTTAATCCTTTCTTTTTCTCCATATGAGAATAAAAATATCAGAAAAGTAGGGAGGAACATATTGAATTATGTAGTAAATAGATTTCAAGGAAGAAGAGGAAGTGTAGAACAACGCATAGGCAGTTAGCCGTAATTGTGGCATTTAGGAGCTCAAACAAGGGGAATTCTGTGTGGACTAATTCCTGGGAAAAAAGAAGATATATAAACTTGCCCAACACCAGTCCACTCCATTTTTTTAGAGCATGTGAAGGATCAGTAGAGTCCTTGCTTAAAGCCATTTGAAGGTTTTAGACTAAAAAAATAAATTATTGGTGGTCAATAATAGGAAAAAAATGCAAAAGATACCCAGAAGGATGAAACACAATTCCTTCACTCATAAAGTGCTATAAATTCAATTATTATACATAAATATACATAAGAGAAATAGAAAATGACCTTGAATTGGTTTAAAAAAAGTCCGTAACATGCTAAAACACAGCAAAAACTATGACTCCTATGCAGAATTAGTTTGAAAAAATCATTTAATACAAACAACATACAAAATCCTAAGATGCAGAATTAGTTTGGAAAAAAAAATCATTTAATACAAAAGACATACAAAACCCCCAATATTGAAGGACAACAAAGGAAAGAAAGACTAGGATGTGGTTTTACTTGAAGAGAAACAAAGAAAGGATTGGATTTTTAGGTAAACTGGACCATAGATAAAGTGGATACCCTGAAAAAACAGACTGTGTCCAGGGACTTGTCTGAATTACTCTGGGGCTGCTACAGTTACAATGTGACATTTCTGGCATCTGGGAAGGTGCTGAGTGTTCCAGCATCTGTAACATCAGACCCAGCTGCTGTGCTTCCTTGTTTGCTCATAATGCCAGCTCCATTTCACCAATTAAAAGACAGCCAGGCTTCTGGCAGCGCTGGGAAAAAGCGGCTCAATCTCTTTTTTTCTTTTCTTTTTTTTTTTTTTTGAGATAGACTCTCACTTTGTTGCCCAGGCTGGAGTGCAGCGGCACGATTTCTGCTCACTGCAACCTCTGCCTCCTAGGTTCAAGCGATTCTTCTGCCTCAGCCGCCTGAGTACCTGGGACTACATGTGTGCATCACCGCACCTGGCTAATTTTTGTGTTTTTAATAGAGACGGGGGTTTCACCATATTGGCCAGGCTGGTCTCGAACTCCTCACCTTATGATCCGCCTGCCTCGGCCTCCCAAAGTGCTGGGATTACAGGCATGAGCCGCCGTGCCCGGCCGGCTCAATTTCTTTAGTATTACTTAGGAGGTCATTTGTTTGCCCAGTTTGTGATTTTGATGAGAATAATGGCCTTTTTAAAACTTGAATGTACCTAGGTTATGTGGTTATGCGGTTATGTTTCTTTAATAGAAATGTCTTTGATTATATGGTTTGTCAATTTTCTATCATTTGAAATGTCCAATAATTTGGTGTTTGTTTTTCAGTATGTGCTGTCTGTCTTGAAATTTACCTACCCTACATTATTCCAAGGGTGAGTATTCTTTGCTCTTTATATACATTTTTAGGAAATGTCCAACCAACATCATTCTTTGAAATAGTTTTAATAACTGCATAGATTTTTTTTTTTTGGCAAATAGACATATTGTAAGATATTTAGCCACCTTATTAACAGACATTTATGTTCCATTTTGGGGGTATGAAAACAATGTTACTAGACATTTTTGTGTTCAAGTCTGCCAGATTGCCAACTATTTCTTTGGGATTGATTCCTACATAAGAAATTTGGGTTAGGCTAGGCATGGTGTCTCATTACTATAATCCCAGCACTTTGGGAGGCTGGGGCAAGAGGATTGTATGAGGCTGGAAGTTCAAGACCAGTCTGGGAAACATAGCAAGATGCTGTCTACAAAAAAAAAAAAATGAAAAAGAAAACTGGCTAACCATATGCAGAAAAATGAAACTGGACCCCTATGTCTCACCATATACAAAAATTAACTCAGGTGGATTAAAGACTTAAATGTAAGATCTCAAACTCTAAAAATCCTAGCCCAAGAAAACCTAGGAAATACTTTTCTGGACATTGTCTTAGACAAATAATTTATGGTAAGTCCTCAAAAGCAAATGCAACAAATGCAAAAATTGACAATTGGTACCTTATTAAACTAAAGACTTTCTGAACAGCAAAAGAAACTATTAACAGAGTAAAGAGATAGCCTACAGAATGGGAGAAAATATTTGCAAACTATGTATCCAACAGAGGACTAATATCCACAATCTATAAGGAACGTAAATAAATCAACAAGAAAAAAACTAAATAATTCCTTTAAAAGTAGGCAAGGTCCACGAATAGACACTTCTCAAAACAAGATGTGCAAGTGGCCAACATATGAAAAAATGCTTAACATCACAAATCATCAGAGAAATGCAATTCAAAACCACAATGAGATACCACCTCATACCAGTCAGAATGGCTGTTATTAAAAAGTCAAAAAATGGCCGGTGTGGTGGCTCACGCCTGTAATCCCAGCACTTTGGGAGGCCAAGGTGGGTGGATTACCTGAGGTCAGGAATTCAAGACCAGCCTGACCAGCATGGTGAAACCCCATCTCTACTAAAAATACAAAAGAATTAGCCAGGCATAATGGCACATGCCTGTAATCTCAGCTATTTGGGAGGCTGAGGTGAGAGAATGGCTTGAACCTGGGAGGCAGAGGTTGGAATAAGTGGGAGGTTGGAGTGAGCCAAGATCGCACCATTGTACTCCAGCCTGGGCAACAAGAGAGAAAATCTGTCTTAAAAAAAAAAAAAAAGGCAAAAAATAACATGTTGGCAAAGTTTTGGAGAAAAGGAAATGTTTATACACTGTTGGTAGGATTGTGAATTAGCTTAACCCCTATGGAAAGCAGTTTGGAGACTTCTAAAAGAATGAAAAATAGAATTACAGTTTGACTCAGCAATCCCATTACTGGGTATATACTCAAGGAAAATAAATTCTTCTACCAAAAATATACCTACACTCACATGTATTTTATCACAGCACTATTCATAACAGCAAAGACAAGGAATCAACTTAGGTGCCCATCAACAGTGGGATAAAGAAAATTTGGTATATATGTATATATGTATGTATATATATATACTGTGGAATACTACACAGCTGTAAAAAAGAGCACAATTACGTCCTTAGCAGCAACGTGGATGCAGCTGTAGGTCATTATCCTAAGTGAATTAACATAGAAAGAGAAAACCAAATACTGCACGTTTTTACTTGTAAATGGTGGCTGAACATTGGGTACACATGGACATAAAGATGGAATAGCAGACACTGGGGATTCCCCAAGGGGAGAGTTAGGGAGAAACGTAAGTAAGGATTGAAAAACTACCTATTAGGTACTACTGTGTTCACTGGGTGACAGGATCAACAGAGGCCCAAACCAGCATCACACAATGTACCCGTGTAGCAAATCTGCACATGCACCCCTTGAATCTTAAAAAAAAAAAGAAAGAAAATTAGCTGGGCATGGTGACATGAACCTGTAGTCTCAGCTACTCAGGAGGTTGAGACAGGAGGATTGTTGGACGCCAAGAGTTAGAGGCTGTGTGATCTTGCTGCTGTACTCCAGTTTGGGTGACAAAGTGAGATCCTGTCTCTAAAAAAAAAAAAAAATTAATTAATTTGGATTAAAGTGCACGAACTTCTTTAGTATCCTCCTTGAATAGTAACATATTCTTTTCCAAAAATGTTTGACCAATTGACATTGCCACCCAGCCTCTATATGAACGTTTCGATAATATTGTGCTCAAACTGTGATTCTCTTTGCTGATTTCATGAGCAAAAGGTGTATTGTTTTGTCGTATAATTTTTTAGGTTATTCATCAAGTTGGACAATTTTCTTATGCATATTATCCACTTGTATCTCTTTTTGTCTAGTTGTGCCTTTTATCCATTTATTTTCATTGAGGTTTTAGTGTTTTTCTTATTAATTTAATAAATTCTTTATATTTTAACGAGCTCAATCTGTTGTCCATTATGTTTTTGGAAATAATTTTTGCAATTTGTTCTTTGCCTTTCAATTTGTTTATAATTATTTCGATTATTTAAATATTTTTTATGTGGTCAGATATATTGACTGTTTCTTTCATGATTGCTTCCATTGCTTTTGTTCTTTTCTTCTCCATCATAAAACCATTTAGATATTCAACTATATTTCATTAAAACTTTATTCATCATTGTCAGTTTAATTTAGTGTATGGTGCAATGTGAAGAAATTGTCCCTTCCCCAGTAGTTAACTAATTTATACTGGCCTCATTTATTCTATAGTCCTTCCTTTTGCCTTATTCCCAAAGGCATAATCATCATTTAGATATTCACCTATATTTCCTTAAAGCTTTATTCAAGCTTTAATTGTTGTCAGTTTAATTTAGCGTATGGTGCAATGTAAGGAAATTGTCCCTTCCCCAGTAGTTAACTAATTTATGCTAGCCTCATTTATTGTGTAATCCTTCCTTTGGCCTTATGTCCAAAGGCATAATAATCTGTATATGTTTGTTAATATCATATACAGACTGTCCCAACTTAACAACGGTTGGACTTACAATTGTTTGACTGTACGATGGTGTGAAAGCAATATGCTTTCAGTAGAAACCATACTTAAGCTTTTGAGTTTTGCTGTTTCCCAGGCTAGCGATATGCCATACAATACTCTCCCCTGGTACTGGGCAGTAGTAGCAAGTGGTGAGCTGCAGCTCTCAGCCAGCCACGCTAATATAAATGTTCTGAACATGTTTATGGTAGGCGAGGCCAAGCTCTGGTGTTCGGTAGGTTATGTGTATTCAATGCTCTTTCAGTTATGACATTTTTAACGTATGATCAGTTTGTTGGGATATAACCCTATTGTAAGTTGAAGAGCATCTGTATAAAGTCATTTTTTGTCTGGGCACAGTGGCTCACACCTGTAACCTCAGCACTTTGGGAGGCCAAAGTGGGAGGATCTCTTGAGGCTGGGAGTTTGAGACCAGCTTGGCCAACATGACGAAACCCTGCCTCTACTAAAAATACAAAAATTAGCCAGGTGTGATGGTGAGCATCTGTAGTCCCTGCTACTTGGGAGGCAGAGGCACACAAATTGCTTGAACCCAGGAAGCAGAGGTTGCAATGAGCTGAGATCATGCCACTGCACTCCAATCTGGGCAACAATGTGAGACTGTCCCAAAAATAAAAGATTTTTTTTTTAAAGTCATTTTTCTTTTTCTTTCTTTTTTTTTTTTTTTTTTTTTTTTTGAGAGGGAGTCTCGCTCTATCGCCCAGGCTAGGGTGCAGTGGCCAGATCTCAGCTCACTGCAAGCTCCGCCTTCCCGGGTTCACGCCATTCTCCTGCCTCAGCCTCCCAAGTAGCTGGGACTACAGGTGCCTGCCACCACGCCCAGCTAGTTTTTTGTGTTTTTCAGTAGAGACGGGGTTTCACCGGGTTAGCCAGGATGGTCTCGATCTCCTGACCTCATGATCCGCCCGTCTCGGCCTCCCAAAGTGCTGGGATTACAGGCTTGAGCCACCGCGCCCGGCCAAAAAGTCATTTTTCTAAGGTCTCTTTTTGGGTATGTATTGGTCAAGTTTGATGTTAAGGGACTAGTGCTGAATTGTTTTCATTGTTAAACCATTTAAATATGTAGTAGAGCGAGCCGTCCCTCACTCTTCTTTTAAAAAAATGTTCGTTATATTATCACCACTATGTTATTTCAGGTGAACTTTAAACTACTTTATCAAGCTCCTCCCTAATATTTCATAGCAAACACGTTTGTTTGTTTTTCTAGAGGCAGGCTCCCTCTCTGTCACGCAGGCTGGAGTACGGTGGCATGATCATAGCTCTCTGCAGCTTTGAACTCCTGGCCTCAAGCGATCCTCCCGGGATTACAGGCGTGAGCCACTGTGCCCGGCCTCATAGCAAAAGTTTTAAAGTATCTTCTGTGATTATGGGTATTTTAGTCAATAAAGCTGGGATACCGGTTTCTTTCTTACAGAGAAGCAAGCGTGTTTTGGTTCTGATTGTCTTTCCACATCTCTAAAGGTAGAGGGACTGAGGGAAGGTGCGTAGGAAAGGGTGATCTCTATGCTTGGATTGCCATTCTCCTCCTTGTCCTTGGATGAGACAGACTGAATGCACCTCTCCCATAGAATGTAAGATCTACAAAGGCAGGAATTTTGATTTATCCATTTTGTCACTGGCGCATTCCCAGTGCCTAGAACAATGCCTGGTGTCTGGTAGGGCAGAGCAACGTATTCTGCAGATGCCTGGGGTACATCAGTGAAGAAAACAGATCCCTGCCCTCATGGAGCTTGCTTTTTAAATTCCATCTGTTCCTTAAATTCACCTGCAGTGAATGGTTACCCTCCATTTAACTACACAATTCAGAACCTGGGAGTGATTCTTGTTTCTTTTGTCTCCTTCATCCTCAACATCCGGTTAACCACCAGGGCCTCCTAGACATCTTCAGAATCTGTCCACTTTCTTCATCCATCTTGCCCCTTTCCAAGCCACTGTCTTCTCTTCAATTACTATAAAAACTCCTAACTTACTTCTTTGCCCCTAGTCTTGCTTCTCAGAAACATTCCCTCCCTTGTAAAGAGAGGGAGCTTCCCCAAATGTAAATGGGACAGGGTCACTCCCATGCCTGGAAGCCTTCAGTGAGTCCCCAGTTTGAAGTCCCAGCTCCTTATGATTGACGTGGTCCTTTAGGATCAGCCCCTTCTCTCCAGGGTCAGCTCTTGCTGCCCTCTCTCCAATGCTCCAGTGCTGCGGTCCAGACCAATTGAACTTCTCCAAGAAGCTTTGAATGAAGCCATTGTCTCTCTCACTTCTGAGCCTTTGTCTCTTCTGGATCTTCTGCTTTGAACGTGCTTCGGGTTTTTGCACAAAGTTATTCTCTCTTGGAAGTCTTACCCACTCACTAGACTAGGTTAGCTTCCCTCAACAGAGTGGCTTATAGTACCTGGTACACTTCCTTTTAGGGCTTCACGCACTTTGTTGTAATTATTGATTAATTACCTTACTTTCACTAGATTGGAGTTTCTCAACCTTGGAATGACATTCCAGCACTGACATTTTGAGTTGGATAATTCTTTGCAGTGGGGACGGCCCTGCACGTTGTAGGATGTTTAGCAGCATCCCTGGCTTCTACTGGCTAGATTCCAGTGGCATACCTTCTGCTCCTCTCCCCGGCTGTGACAACCAAACATTTGTCTAGACACTGCTATATGTCCCCTGGAGGGGAAGATTGCCTGGTTGAGAATCACTGTGCTAGACCAAACTGTTTGAAGGCAGGACCCACATTTAGTGTGTTCTGTTTGGCTGGGTCAGTGAAACTTCACACAGGATATATGCAAACTGGGTGTTATAGGCTGAGCAGGTGTTCACCACAGACAAAGAGATGGGAAGAACATTATGGGGCAAGAGGATGGCACACCCGGACTCCTAGAAGTACGACATGACCTGGCATGTTCCCAAGGCTGTGGGCCATCGGGTGTGGCTGGAATGTGGCTGCACACAGCAGACAGACAGGAGCTAACCCTGGAGAGGGGCGGGTGCAAGTCCCAAAGGACTTTCTGTGTCACACCCAAGTGACTTTGTCCTTTAGGCCAGAGTTCTCCACCGTGATGTGGCAACACATGGGTGTGTGGTGGTCATAGTCACTTCCGAGGTGAGCTGTCTCAAGTCATTTATCTTGAAAAACAGGGTTTTGAAATTTATGAATGACTCAAGTAAAATAAAAAAGCAATTAGAGCAAGCAACTGTCCCTCTCACTCATTTGGCATTCTGATGTGCTTTCTGCATTGGGAGGGGAAGGGGTGTTTGTGACCTGTGCTGCCCCTGCACTGTGCATGCTGGGGGCTGTGTGTCTCAGGTGAGCTTCATGACCTAGGAGTGTGTTGTAGGCAGAAAAGAGGCTGAGGGTTGCTGCCTGTGGCACCAAGAAGAATCATCTGTTTTTAAAACAAGCAAGTAGCACAATTAAATTCGCATTTTAGGACAAACCCTTTGGCTGCAAAGTAAAGAATGGATGGGGGGCAACCTTGGAAGAGGGGGACCAGTTAAGGGACTAATGCTGTGAGCCAGGCATGAGATGATGAGAGCCTGAATTGAGACAGAAGCAGGAGGGTTGGTAGGGAGGGAAGACTTCAGATTTGAATGCTGTTATGGGGATAAATAAAATCAATAGGATATTGTGCTTAGAAGAGGGAGGTGAAGGCCGAAGAGGTGAGGTGGAATGCCGCCTAGGTTTCTGGTTTGGCTGATTAGGAATAGGGAGGATGATTTGAGGGAGAGGTTCAGGGTGATGATTTAGGCATGTTATCACTGGGAGCTTGGCAGGGAGGATGGGAGGGGACTGAGGGTTGAAACGGTATCTATTGGGCACAATGTATACTGTTCAGTTGATGGACACTGGAAGCCCAAACCTCACCATTGCTCACTATATCCATGTAACAAACCTGCACATATACCCCCAAATCTATGAATAATAACAATAATAATAATCATTGAGAGCTTGTGGGAGATCATTGTGGCAGTATCCAGGTGAGAATGGGGATTGGGGAATCATCAAAGTAGAGGCAGTGGGAGAAGCAGTGACTATGAGCGAGGCCGTTCAGGAAAAGTCTAGAATAAGAGGAGAAGAGGCCAGGCGCAGTGGCTCACACCTGTAATGCCAGCACTTTGGGAGGCCAAGGCAGGTGGATCTTGAGGTCAGGAGATCGAGACCACCCTGGCTAACGGTAAAACTCCGTCTCTACTAAAAATACAAAAAATTAGCCAGGCATGGTGGCACGCGCCTATAGCCCCAACTGCTTAGGAGGCAAAGGCAGGATAATTGCTTGAACCTGGGAGGCGGGGGTTGCAGTGAGCCAAGTTTGCACCATTGCACTCCAGCCTGAGCGACAGAGGGAAACTCCATCTCAAAAAAAAAAAAAACAAAAAACAAAAAACAAGAGGAGAAGAATGTCAATGTCAGTACTTGCTGGACAGCTGGACTCAAGGGAATAGTAGAGATTGAGAAGGAAAGTCTGAGAAATGGGATAATTGGGAGAGAGTGGGAGAAAAGAGGAGTAAACAGAGTTGCACGTGTCTCTTTGTGTCAGTCAGCAGATCTGCTGGGGCTGGATGGTGTTGGAGACTGTAGCACTCTATGAAATTCACATTGCCTCTTGTCCTTTCCAGGTGGCAGACACTCACTGGTGGACTTTTGCTTCATGTGTCCTGGAAGCTGGGCTGGGTAGAGATCAACAGCAGTTCAAGGTATAACCTCTCTGTGCTGGACTCATGCGTGATTCACACTCTGCTTCCTTTTGATGTTGTATAATTTCATATGATGTTACACTGGAAACACAGAGGTTTATTTATTTACTTATTTATTTATTTTTGAGACAGAGTCTCGCTCCGTCTCCCAGGCTGGGGTGCAGTGGCATGATCTTGGCTTACTGCAACCTCCGCCCCCCCAGGTTCAAGCAATTCTCGTGCCCCAGCCCCCCGAGTAGCTGGGATTACAGGCACATACCACCATGCCCGGCTAATTTTTGTGTTTTTAGTAGAGACGGGGTTTCACCATGTTGACCAGGCTGGTCTTGAACTCCTGACTTCAAGTGATCCACCTGCCTTGACCTCCCAAAATGCTAGGATTACAGGCGTGAGCCACTATGCCTGGCCAACACAGAGGTTTGTTTGAGTTGTTTGCTCTCTTAGTTCCCTTCTAACTGTGAAGTTTAGTGATTTATTTTCAGATAAAATTCAAATAGTATTTTCCTGGGTAGTAATGCCACTTATATAGTATTAACTGATACATTGATGTAGTGTGGGGAAAAAGTTAATTGAGATATGTATTTTATAATGTCAAATTAATTTTGCTTTGTTTTAGATCATAGGATATGATGAATGAAATTATATTAGCTTAACAAGTTTTTTTAGTAAATTTCTTATTTTAAATTATTTCTGGCTGAGCATGGTGGCTCATGCCTGTAATCCCAGCACTTTGGGAAACCAAGGCAGGAAGATCACTTGAGCCCAAGAGTTTGAGACCAGCCTGGACAACATAGGGAGACCTCACCTCTACAAAAATAGTAAGAAAAATATTAACCAGGTGTGGTGCGTGCCTGTGTTCCCTGCTACTCAGGAGACTGAAGAGGGAGGATCACCTGAGCCTGGGAGGTCAAGGCTGTAGTTTGCCATGATTACACCACAGCACTCCAGCCTGAGCCACAGCAGGAGACCGTGCCTCAAAAAAAATTCTTAGCTATAGAAAAGTTAGAATGATACAATGAACTCCCCTACCCATTACTCAGATTTCCTTATGATGATGCTTATTATTTTGAGATGGAGTTTTGCTCTTGTTGCCCAGGCTAGAGTGCAATGACACAATCTCAACTCACCGCAACCTCTGCCTCCTGGGTTCAAGCGATTGTCCTGCCTCAGCCTCCCGGGTAGCCAGGATTACAGGCACTAGTCACCATGCCTGGCTAATTTTGTATTTTTAGTAGAGGTGAGATTTCTCCGTGTTCGTCAGGCTGGTCTCAAAACTCCCAACCTCAGGTAATCCGCCCACCTCAGCCTCCCAAAGTGCTGGGATTACAGGCGTGAGCCACCGTGCTCGGCGATTTCCTTGTTTTCTCATGCTTTTCTTATCATTTTCTCTTGATGTACTGTGCATATATGTATATGTATATGCATACATATGTATATAAATATATAAACTTTTTTTTTCCTGAACTTTTTGAAAGTAAGTTGTAGATTTGACAAGAAATGTCTCTTTTCTTTACTTCTGAATTCTTTAGGGTATTTTTCCTAAGAGCAAGGACATTCTCTTACAAGACTGCAATAAAATTATCAAAATCGGGGAGATATTAACATAGATACAATACTATTATCCCATTTAAAGACCATATTTTGCCAGTTACCTCAATGGTATCCTTTATAGCCCTCCACTCCAAAATTCTAGTCCGGGGTCCAATCCAGATCACACAATACGTTAGTTGTTATGATTCTATTAAAACAGCCTTTTAAATATGTTTAAAAGAAATTTAGGCCGAGTGTGGTGGCTCACACCTGTTATCCCAGCAGTTTGGGAGGCCGAGGCAGGTATATCACTTGAGGTGAGGAGTTCGAGACTAGCCTGACCAACATGGTGAAACCCCATCTGTAATAAAAATACGCAATTAGCCAGGTGTGGTGGCGCATGCCTGTAATTCCAGCTACTTGAAAGGCTGAGGCAGGAGAATCACTGGAACCCAGGAGGCAGTGATTGCACCACTGCACTCCAGCCTGGGAGACAGAGCGAAACTCCGTCTCAAAAAAAAAAAAAAAATTTTAAAGACGATGACATTATCTAGCCAAAACTGTAATCCGAATTGGTTATCTACTCCTGCCTCACCTAGATATCCTCCTGATTCTTTGAGAACATCCTTCCTATCCTGAAATGATGCGCAAAGTGAAAAGAAAACTAAGTTAAGGTTAATATGAATAAAGTAAACATCCCCGCTGAATGAGCAGGCCAAGTTATTCGCCTTGTGATGACTCTGCCCAGCTTCTCCATTAATCAGATTGATTGCTTAATTGTTAAGTCACTCCTTTGTTTGGCACTCTGGAGAAGATTTGAGAACATGTTCAGGGTAATATTAATAATTTTAGCTTTTCAACCAGATGTGGTGGCTCATGCCTGTAATCCCAGCACTTAGGGAAGCTGAGGCAGGAAGATCACTTGAGGTGACCAGCCTGGCCAACATAGTGAAATCCCCTCTCTACTAAAAATATAAAAATGAGCCCAGCGTGGCTACTTGGGAGGCTGAGGCAGGAGAATCGCTTGAGCCAGGGAGGCAGAGGTTGCAGTGAGCTGAGATCATGCCACTGCACTCCAGCCTGGGTGACAGAGTGAGACCCTGTCTCAAAAGAAAAAAAAAAGAAAGAAGAATACTAATTTTGGCTTCTCCTGAAAATTTAAAACCAGAGAACAAAAAACTAGTATTAAGAAGTTTTATGAAGGAGAGATCCTGGGAACATAGGTGTACATTAATGTACGTGACCATATTATATCATAATCCATATCCAGAAGGAATATTCCACACAATGTGCTTAGCTAATCCAAAGGAGAAGTTCATTAAGTCACAATTGTGCATTTTCATGGTATAGTATCCTTAATTGGATGAAATAAAGATACTTTTGGGATTCTATATGTTATATTAAGCACAAGTCTTACTAAATACTCCACTGTTATGGTGGATAGTTCAGTAAGAATTGGGTTTCATTTAAACAAATAGGGATACAGAATTCACAAGGCCTGCGATAGTTGTGATATTTAAATACTGAAGGACCCTAGCTCCAAATGGGTAAACATATTCCTTCGAAGAAGCAGGAGCTTGGGCCGGGATGAGGGAATTGGCGATCACATTATGACCTGAGGACCACTGGTGCAGATCAACATGAGTCTTCCTTGCTGATTCTAATTATCACATAATTTCTGATGTAAATTATTTACTTATTAATAGCCATCTTTAAAAATTAACTTACTCATATTTTCTTAAAAGCAATGCCATTTTTCACATGAAAAAAATTTTTGTATAACATAAGATTTCCCATTTTAACCATTTTAAGTGCACAATTCATTGGCATTGGTTATAGTCACAATATTGTACAATCATCATAACTATTTTTGTCTAGAACTTTTTCGTCATTCCAAACATAAACTCTGTACCCATTAAATGGTATCTTCCCATTCTCCCCTCCCAGTTGCTCCTGTTCTACTTTCTTTGTCTATGAATTTGCCTATTCTGGGTACCTTGAGTACCCAGAGTTGTACAGTATTTGTTCTTTGGTGTCTGACTTTCTTTACTTAGCATTAATGTTTTCAAGTTTCATGCATGTTGTAGCAGGAATCAGAATTTCATTCCTTGTGAAGGCTGAACAATGTCCATATGTATTCATCACATTTTGTTTATGCATTTATCTGTTGATAGAATTCTCCATACTTTTATTATTTTGTTTTTTGAGGTAAGGTCTTGCTCTGTCGCCCAGGCTGGAGTGCCGTGGCTCAATCTTAGTTCACCGCAGCCTTGAACTTCTTCTGGGCTCAAGCTATCCTCTCACCTCAGTTTCCCAAGTGACTGGGAGTACAGGTGTGCACTACCACGCCCAGCCAATTGTTTAATTTTCTGTGGAGATAGGGGTTTGCAATATTGCCCAGGCTGATCTCTAACTCCTAACCTTAAGCAATCCTCCCCCTTCAGCCTCCCAAAGTGCTGGGATTACAGGCATGAGCCACTGTGCCCAGCCTTCTAATTGGTGTTTTGAAGGGCTGGTAATGACTAGAAGAACTGGCCAAAGATTCTCAAGTTTGCTTCCCTGGAAGAAGTGGTCCTTTGACTGTAGAAGTTTGAAACCCACTAGACACTTACCCCTTGGACTTGGCAGTGTGCTGCTGGGTTCTACCTATCTCGGAATATCCGTGGTCACATCTTCTTTTCAGCTCCTAGCTAAACTCCATAGAAGTCTTTTCACCTCTGTCTCCTATAGGTAGGTGTATTCACAGCCACCCATAGCTCCATTAAACTTTTTGTCAAAGATCCCCATATCTGGGTTTTTGGTGGATCTTGTAACTGCTGGTACAGCTCAGGATTTCCAGTTGCCATGGCCCTTGGCGAAGGAGCGCTACCAGATGTTCAGCAGAAAGATCCAGCACCCACGTTGTTTTGTGTGTGCTGGGCTGGGTTTGTATTTGCTGTGGCTGCTGTTTCCTCCTGGGCTCGGTTTTCTGATTATGTCATTAGGGAAGTGAAGCCCAGTTTTACTGAGTAACTGTGAATGCAGAGATGACAGAGATTTGGCTCTTCTAAAAATGGAAATATCAGGAAGACAGTTTGGAGTCCCAGTGGCTACTGTGGGGTGGGGATTGTAATGGTGGGGCTGGAGAGTGGGTCCTAAGTTAGGACTGGACAGCACAGGCCATGGAGAACTCATTTAGATTGCCCTTCTAACCTGGAGCTCAAAGAGGCCCCCATTCCCTCTCATATGTCAAATGAACCTCAGAACCTGGCAACACATTTCTTTTTTCTTTTTTTTTTTCTTTTTCTTGAGATGGAGTTTTGCTCTTATCACCCAAGCTGGAGGGCAATGGCACGATCTCAGCTCACTTCAACCTCTGCCTCCTCGGTTTAAGCAATTCTCCTGCCTCAGCCTCCTGAGTAGTTGGGATTACAGGCGCCTACCACCATGCCCAGTTAAATTTTTTTGTATTTTTAGTAGAGATGTGGTTTCACCATGTTGGTCAGGCTGGTCTCGAACTCCTGACTTCAGGTGATCCGCCTGCCTCGGCCTCCCCAAGTGCTGGGATTATAGGCATGAGCCACCGTGCCCAACCAACACATTTCTTATATTGCAAAGAGGCCGTATCTCCTGTGCCTGCCAGTATTGTCTCTGCATAGCAACCTTATGGGGTCATTCTCTTGCCTAGGTGTTTGCCTGGTGACTGGTTGTTGCCAACTAGTCTTGGATGAGGCTCTTGGAACCGACTGTCTTGGGACAGATAACACTGTTGTACAGCCATAAACTTGTCAATACATGGCAGTTACTGGTTGCCAAGCCATTGCAGAACATTGCAGCAATTTTTCCAGCAGATGCTGAAGTCCTTCGCTAAAGGCTTCCTGTATTTGCAAAAAGTGGTTCTGGAAGAACGTTGTGACCCGTTTTATCTGACTGGACATCTGTTAGCACCATGAGACCATGGCATTCTTTTTTTGATTCTGGAACCATTGCAGGAACCAGAAGGCAGGTTCAGGTGTAATTTCACTGGCGACTTCAGACGCAGTCCTATAATTCCTGTATTGCCAGGCTACAGGTTAACCTGCTTGCCACTTTTCATCTGGTATAAATAAGAGAGCAAAGTTTGAACTCTCAAGCTTTCAAAGATGAGAAATTCTAAGTTAAAAATTTCATGCTACAATACCTTTGTGACCAGAAATTTCTGAGATGAAACAGAAGCCCACATCCCTTAATTTTTCATCAAGAGTCTTTGCTGGAGAACCATAACAAGTATCTTTTATAAAACCTCCAAATTAACTTAGCACTGTTTATAAAGAAATAAACAGTTAACCAGTCATTTAGGGTCTATATTGTATTTATTTTAAAAAATTTATTTATTTAGACACAGAGTCTTGCTCTGTTGCCCAGGCTTGAGTACAGTGGTATAGTCATGGCTCACTGTAGCCTCCAATTCCTAGGCTTAAGAGATCCTCCTGCCTCAGCCTCCTGAGTAGCTGAAACTATAGGTGTGAGCCATCATGCTTAGCTAATTTTTAAAATTTTTGTAGAGATGGCATCTCACTATGTTACCCAGGTAGGTCTCAAACTCCTGGCCTCAAGCAGTCCTCCTGATGACCTCTCAAAGTGCTGGGATTACAGGCATGAGGCACCATGCCTGGCCAAGCATTTTATTTATTTATTTATTTTAGAGATGGGATCTTGCTATGTTGTCCATGATGGCCTCAAACTCCTGGGCTCAGGTAATCCTCCCCATCTGTTTCTAAAGTAGCTGGGACTACTACTTTATGGTGTGTGCCATTGTGTCTGGCTATACTTTTTTTTTTTTTTTTTTGAGACAGAGTCTTGCTCTCTCACCCAACCTGGAGTGAAGTGGCGTGATCTTGGCTCACGAGCCTCCTGGGTTCAAGTGACTCTCTTGCCTCAGCCCCCCAGGAAGCTGGGATTACAGATGGGCACCACCACACCTGGCTTATTTTTGTACTTTTAGAAGAGACAGGGTTTCGCTATGTTGGTCAGGCTGGTCTTGAACTCCTGACCTCAGGTGATCCACCCACCTAAGCCTCAAAAGTGCTGGGATTACAGGCGTGAGCCACCGCGCCGCACCCCAACTCTATTTCTTTCTTTCTTCCTTTCCTTTCCTTTCCTTTCCTTTCCTTTCCTTTCCTTTTCTTTTCTTTTCTTTTTTCTTTTCTTTTCTTTTCTCTCTCTCCCTCCCTCCCTCCCTCCCTTCCTTCTTTCCTTCCTCTTCCTTCTTTGCTTTGCTTTGCTTCGCTTTTCTTTCTCACGCTGTTGCCCAGGCTCAAGTACAGTGGCTTGATCTCGGCTCACTGCAACCTCTGCCCCCAGGTTCAAGCAATTCCCCTGCCTCAGCCTCCCGGGTAGCTGGGATTACCGGCTCCTGCCACTGTGCCTGGCTAATTTTTGTATTTTCAGTAGAGACGGGGTTTCACCATCTTGGCCAGGCTGCTCTTGAACTCCTGACCTTGTGATCCACCCGCCTCGGCCTCCCAAAATGCTGGGATTACAGGCATGAGCCACCGCGCCTGGACCTTTTTTTTTTTTTTTTTTTTTTTGCGGAGGAGCCTCCCTCTGTCGCCCAGGCTGAAGTGCAGTGGGATGATCTTGGCTCACTGCATCCTCTGCCTCCCAGGTTCAAGCAATTCTCCTGCCTCAGTCTCCCAAGTAGCTGGGGCTACAGGCGCACATCACCATGCTTGGCTATTTTTTTTATTATTATTTTTTTATTTTTTGTAGAGGCGGGGTTTCACCATGTTGGCCAGGCTGGTCTCAAACTCCTGACCTCAGGTGATCTACCCACCCGCCTTGGCCTCCCAAAGTACTGGGATTACAGGTGTGAGTCACCACACCCAGCCAACTCTATTTTTTTATACTAACGTTGCCTCTGTTCTGTGCTTTTCCTGTAGTCCATCTCCTGAGGCTCACTCAGTGACACATCTAGCCTTGGTCCTCCCAGGAAGGGGTGAGGTAGATAAGGTGGTGCTGGAGGAGGCAACTGCCCAGACAGTGGAGGGTACAGGGTAGCAGCCCCTAACACTGCAGCAGGGTCAAAGCCTGACTGCCTGGTGGGGAAGAAGAGCAGAGCAGTGGCCTTTCAAACATTGTGGTGTTGGGAGCTGTAGACTGGTTTCTTTGAAGCTCTTATTGGGCTTTAGGGATTGTCAGAACCTTACTGAAGATTTCCATTTCAGCATGAACTAGATTACGTGTTGAGAATCTTGGACCAGAAAAAATGAAACATTAAGTGGGAAGAAGTTATGACTCTGCATGGTCAGAGAGCTGGGAAGAGCCAGTGATGAAAGTGCCTTGAGAAATGGAGCTTGAGGCTGGGCACGGTGGCTCACGCCTATAATCCCAGCATTTTGGGAGTCTGAGGCAGGAAGATCACTTGAGCCCAGAAGTTTGAGACCAACCTGGGCAACATAGTGAGACCCTATCTCTTAAAAAAAAAAAAGGGGGGTACTTTACAGAAACCCAATGGTCACGTGGTCCTTTGTGTGTAGCCCAGGGCACTGCCTAGTGTGTGAAGCCTTGAGCACCACAACTAGTCAGGTCCAGAGGTTGGGACTCAGGCTGCCTTATTCTAAATTGGGCCAACAGATGTGCCCGGAGTAAATATCTTAGCCTTGTGGGCTCTACTATCTCTGCTGCAGCTACTCAGCTCTGCTGTTAGAGCATAAAAATAGCCATAGACAATACATAAACAGTTGGGTGTGACAGTGTGCCAATAAAATGCTATTTTCAGAAACAGGCAGCAGGTGGGGTTTGGTCTATGGGCCATAGTTCTTTGACTCCGCATCTAAATTATGTTCCGTGAGAAACTATCATCATGGGGCTCTTGGGTTCAAGAAATATTAGGGCTGGACTTTGTCAAGGGAATGTGATCCTCTCTGAGTCAGGAGGAAGAGTAAAGAATGAAAGAGAAAAGTCTAAAGAAAGTGAGAAGAAGGGAGAAAGGGGGCAATAAGACTGACGAGCATAGTCACCAGTAGTGGACCAAAAAAAAAGAAATCTAGAAGTCTTCTATAATTAGTGATGTAATATGCAGAAGTCCTTTCCAACTTTAAAGAAAATACTGACTTTACATTTGTAAGGTATTAGTATTTTAGGCAATGCCAGTAGTCAACATGAACTTTGGTTTCTTTTTGTTGTTTGTTTTTTGAGACAGAGTCTTGCTCTGTTGCCCAGGCTGGAGTACAGTGGCATATTCTTGGCTCTGCAACCTCCACCTCCTGGGTTCAAGGGATCCTCCTGCCTCAGCCTCCCAAGTAGCTGGGATTATAGGTGGGTACCACCAGGCCTTGCTAATTTCGTATTTTTAGTAGAGATGAGGTTTCACCATGTTGGCCAGGCTGACCTCAAGCGATCCTCTCCTGCCTCAGCCTCCCAAAATGTTAGGATTACAGGCATAAGCCACCACGCCTGGCCTTTTGCTGTCTTATTTTCATGTTTGGAAACTATTTTATGATCCACTAGGTGTCAGTGTAACATAGAATTTTCAAAAATTCAGCTTCAGGAGCCTTTTCAGCACCCAGGAAGAGCTAAACTGCAAATTGTTTTCAGGGAGCAGATGTTCTCTCAATAATGCATGCTCTATTTGAAAAACAAGTAATTTAATTTAATTAGCCTTCATCTCAATAACAACAGTTTTGTAAACCGTGCCAACAGACTTTTGTTAGCTCCTTGTAAAATGCTTTGTTCATCAGGGTTCTTAGGGATGATAGAGTGTGTATGGAAACAAAAAGCAGGCCCATGATTCAAACAAGATGCAATAGTTGTGCTTATTAATAGTTAAGAAAGATCATGTATTACCACAGTTTTCAAATTAGACCCCTTGGCAAATAGTCCTTCAACATGGTAAGGTCTGCAGTCTTTGTGGCTAGGAGTTGCTGGGAGACCTTACAGCACACACACTCTTTTCTTTTCTTTTCTTTTCTTTTCTTTTTTCTTTTCTTTTCTTTTTTCTTTTCTTTTTTCTTTTCTTTTCTTTTCTTTTCTTTTCTTTTCTTTCTTTCTTTCTTTCTTTCTTTTTCTTTCTTTCTCTTTCTCTCTTTTCTTTCTTTCTTTCTCTCTCTTTCTTTTTCTTTCTCTTTCTTTCTTTTTCTGTCTTTCTGTCTTTCTTCTTTCTCTCTCTCTTCCCTTCCCTTCCCTTCCTTTCCCTCTGCCTTCCCTCTCCCTTCCCATCCCTCTCCCTTCCCTTCTCTCTCCCTTCCCTTCTTCTGTAGCTAAGTAGCTCCCTAGAGGCCCGCATACCACAGGCGCCTGAGATCCCACCAGGACCTTCTCAGGATTTAATTCCATCTTGCCTCCTTTGTGGGCCAACAGGACAATGAAAGAATAAACCAGCACAGAAGGCCCAGATGGCATCAGCTGAAGAATTAGAGGTGGCGAATTGTTGCATTAGTTATATGTGCCTAGTTTGTTCCTAATGATCAGGCCTCTGGCTATCCTAGAATCAGACAGCATTAGATCTGTAAAGTAGGGCAGGTCATTACAGCCTCTCTGGAAGGTGATTTGGTACCCAGTTATGAACTTTTTTCTTTCTTTTTTTTTTTTTTTTTGAGATGGAGTCTTACTGTGTTGCCCAGGCTGGAGTACAGTGGTGCGATCTTGGCCCACTGCAGCCTCTGCCTCTCAGGTTCAAGCAATTGTCGTGCCTCAGCCTCCTGAGTAGCTGGGATTACAGGCGCCCGCCATGATGCCTGGCTAATTTTTGTGTTTTTAATAGAGATGGGGTTTCACCCTGTTGGCCAGGCTGGTCTTGAACTCCTGACTTCAGGTGATCTGCCCATTTCAGCCTTCCAAAGTGCTGGGATTATAGGCGTGAGCCACTACACCCAGCCCCAAGTTACGAACTTTAATACACTTATCTTTTAATAGCGTTTCCGCTTCAGGGAATTTATCCTGCATATCGCAAAAACACCATGAATATGAGACAAGAATGCAGTTGACCCTTGATATTTGCGGGGGGCTGGTTCTAGGATCCCTCTCAGATAACAACATTTCCAGATGCTAAAGTCCCTGATATAAAACAGCACAGTATTTGCACATAACCTACACATGTCCTCCCATACATGTTAAATCATCTCTAGATTACAACGTAAGTGCGAGTCAATAGTTGTTATGCTGTATTGTTTAGAGAATAATGACAAGAGAGAGGTCTGTCCGTGTTCAGTACAGATGCAGACATCCTTTTTAAAAATATTTATTTATTTATTTATTAGAGACGGAGTCTTGCTCTGTCGCCCTGGCTGGAGTGCAGTTGTGTGATTTCGGCTCCCTGCAGCCTCCACCTCCTGGGTTCAAGCCATTCTCTTGCCTCAGCTTCCCAAGTAACCGGGACTACAAGCATGCGCCACCATGCCCAGCTAATTTTTGCATTTTTTTTTAGTCAAGACGGGGTTTTACTATAGGTTGGCCAGGCTGATCTCGAACTCCTGACCTCAGGTGATCCTCTGCCTCGGCCTCCCAAACTGCTGGGATTACAGGGCGTACACCACCTTGCCCGGCCTTTTTCCTAATATTTTTGATCTGTGATTGATTGAATCCATGGATACAGAGGGCCGACTTTATATGTAAGGGTAACCACACAGTATTAGAATAGTAAAAATGTAGGATTAGCTTAAATGTCCAGCAGTAGGTCTGGTATTCAATTATTGATAAATTGGGGATGACTTTTTTGACCTGGAAAGATGTGAAGTGAAGCAGGTTGTAAACAATGTGTACAATAGCATCCCGTTTTTGTTGAGTGTTCATATGTGTGCATATAGACACTGATTGGAAGGAGATATAGTAAGGTATTAACAGTGGTTTCCTGTGGGGAGTAACATTGTAGTTGTAATCTTTTCCTTGACTATCTGTATTTTCAAAAATTTCTGGTATAGATAGATACTACTTTTTTTCTTTTTTTTCTTTTTGAGATGGAGTTTCACTCTTGTTGCCCAGACTAGAGTGCAGTAGCACAGTCTTGGCTAACTGCAACCTCCGCCTCCTGGGTTCAAGCAATTCTCCTGCCTCAGCTTTCCGAGTAGCTGGAATTACAGGTGCCCACCACCATGCCCGGCTAATTTTTGTATTTATAGTAGAGACAGGATTTCCCTGTGTTGGCCAGGCTGGTCTGGAACTCCTGACCTCAGGTGATCCACCCACCTTGGCCTTCCAAAGTGTTGGGATTAAACCTGTGAGCCTCTGTGCCCAGCCAGGTACTACTGTTTAATAAGTAAAAGAGAGATAAGATATAGAAAGCACAATAACTACCTCTATTCCAAGATTCTAAGTTTAAGTTCATGTCTATTAAAGGAAAATATGTGTGTTTTTTAATGCAGTTAGTTGTCACAGTTCTAGGTTACAGCATGATTGTTAATAAATGTTTATTGAATTTGAAATTGTTAGAATTCCCCATTAGGGCCATTTCAGAGAGACAGGTGTGGGATGTAGGCATTTTTTGCTTTTATCCCTGCCCTTGAAAACCAAGTAGCTGTCAACACCAGCAATTCTGTTCAGAGCAAAGTCTCTAAAGGGCTGGAGAAAAGGAAGAAATGTCAGTTATGGTCATAGCTGGATTTTGTTGCTGCTGTTTTCCTCTTGTAACCATCTAGAGAGAGAAGACAAAAAAATGTTTTAAGTTACCAAAGTAATGCTTGGAGAGTCATTGTGCAAATATTTGAGTGTCTGCTATATGCCAGCCATTGTTCTTGGTGCTGGAGATGTGCAGGGAGCAAAACAAAGATTGTTGCCCTTGTGGAACTGACGTTCTAGTTGAGGTAGAGAGACAATAAACACATGAAAATATAAGTGCATAATGTGTCAATCATGGTACATGTAGAGAATATAGCCAGGTAAGAGGTTGGGGGGTGTGTGTGTGTGTGTGTGTGTGTGTGTGTGTGTGTGTGTCACAGGCCAGGGGACTGGGGGTTATTTTATATAGAGTGGGTAAGAAAGACTCACAGATAAAATAACTTTTAGGCAGATATCTGGGTCTATGAGAGAACGGGCCATGCAGGTAATTTGCGGGAAGAGAGTTCCTGGCAGAGGAAACAGTAGCCAACCCGGAGGTGCTTGGCATATTTGCTGACCAGCAATGAGGCCAGAGTGCTGTTTTATTTCCACTTGTAAATGAAAACCTTATTGTAGGTAACTTTACTCATATCCAAGGATAAAGTCATGGAAGTGAATTTTCTGGCTCAAAAAGTATGCATATTGAGGCTTTTGATAAATGCAGCCAAGTAGTACGTACATACGTTACGGAAAGATACCAGTCTGTATCTCACAGCAGCGTGCAGGTGTTGGTTTCATTATCCCCTCTATTGGATATAACTTTTAAAAATTGCTAGTTTCTTGGGCAAAGCCTGATGTATCTTTAATTCAAAATTATTTAATTTAAATTTCTTTTTATTATGAGGGAAGTTGGATAATTTTTCATATGTTTATTGGTCATTTATATTTCTTGTGTGTGTGTGTATGAGAGAGAGAAAGAGACAGACAGACAGAATTACCTGTTTTTGTCCACTGACTTTTTTTTTCTGGAGAGCTGATTTTTTTTTTTCTTGTTGATTTATCATACATTAAGGATATTAAACTCCAGCTTGTTTCATATGTTGGCAGTGTTTTTTTCTGGTTTGTTAATTTTCTATTGATTTTCTTTATGGTGTTTTTAGCTGTTGCATTTTATGTAGGCAGATCTGTCAGTCTTCCTTGATGGTTTCTGTCCTTTTAGTGATGTATAGAAAAGCCAGAAGGGCAACATTTATTGAGGTGGTTGTTTTTAATGTGCCATGCACTGCCCCCCACTACTGTATATTCATTCTCTTATCTTCTCAGAATCCTTCTGAGCATTATTATCCCCATCTGATAAATGAAAAAAGTGAGTCCTCATTGCAGACTATGGATATGGATCCAGTTTTGCTTGACCACATTAAAAGGAAAACTTTAGGCTGGGCACAGTGGCTCATGCCTATTAATCTTAGCACTTTGGGAGGCTGAGGTGGGAGAGTTGTTTGAGGCCAGGAGTTCAAGACCAGCCTGAGAAACACAGGGAGACACTGTCTCTACAAAAATAAAATAAGGTAATTAGCATGGCATGGTGGCGTGCACCTGTGGTCCCAGCTACTTAGGAAGCCTGAGGTGGGAGAATTACTTGAGCCTGGGAGGTTGAGGCTGCAGTGAGCCGTGATGGCACACTGCACTCCAGCCTGGGCAACAGAGCGAGACCTTATCCCTAAATAAATAAAGACAAGAAAAACTTGAGACAAAATAAATTTAACAGAGATTATTTGGTCAAACAACAATTCATGACTCAGGCAGCACTCAGAACCAGAGGAGGCTTAGAGAACTCTACTGCAGCAGCCTGGCCGTGAGCTTTTATAGCTGAAGTAGCTGAATGTGGAAATAAAGATACTACATGATTGGCTATAGCTAGGCATTGGCTTTCTTTGGGTATAATTCAGTGGGAGATCCCTGATTTTTAACCAGTTGGTTGGTTGACTGTGATTGGTTGAGGCTCCGTTTTGGTTTTTCTTTTTCAGTCAGTTACAAGAAATGCATCCAAGTTTGGGTGTGGTCTGCTTACTTAGGAGCCTCTAGTGCAGACAGGATCAGGCTAATGGCCTCCTTATCTGCTGTAACACCACAAAGGTCACATTCTTTCCACTCTATGAAACCTTTTGCCCTGGACTATGTACATCCTTCCCGCCGCCACCCCTACATGACCTGGCTTACACTAGAACTGAGAACATAGCTCAGCCCAGGGAAACGTGTGAAGTTTCTCTGTCTCGTAGAGCTATTGGCTAAAGTTAATCTGCAAATTGCTGGCAGTTCCTTGGGAGCAAGAAAACTATAATTTCGAAAGATTCGGATAACCATGTAAATGTTATAAGATTATACTCTCTAGTGCCCAGAATCAGATATGAGTTGTATCACTTGTTGCCATATCTCCCTACAAAATAATCCTTAGGTACAGAAGAACTAACTAGGATTTTAAAGTTGTAGCTTCATTTCTTCCTGAAGAAATGTTTTTAAAAAATATTTCAGGAGATGACAAAAGCACAAAGAAGCACTACACTTGCAACTCATGTCTTTACCTTGTCTCTATACTACCTGGAAAAGTATGGAAGTCTCAGTTGTCATGGATTTTATACATACCAGGTAACTAACTGTTGAAAGGTCTGACCCCACCGGATTGTGACAGCACAATAACAGTTGTGGAAACCTGTAAAGCCAGAGATCCAAATCCTTATTCCTGAGCAGCAGGAATAAGCGTCAACAGTTCTTGAAATTATGTATGTGGAGCTGTCAGCCATTCTCTCTCCTTCCCCCACACCCCTCTCTCTCCTCCCATGACTATTACAGTCTGTTTATTGCCTAAGTCCCCCGCTGGACTTGGTCTGTCATATTAAGAGCTGTGTCTTCATTGACTAGAAGATTGGAATATAGTGGGTGCTTAGTGAATATTAATGAGTTAACGAGTGTTTTAGTTCATTCGGGCTTCTGTAACAAAATACCATAGACCAGCTGGCTTATAAACAACAGAAATTGGCCGGGTGTGGTGGCTCACGCATGTAATCCCAGCACTTTGGGAGGCCAAGGCAGGCGGATCACTTGAGGTCAGGAGTTTGAGATCAGCCTGACCAACATGTTGAAACCCCGTCTCTACTAAAAAATACAAACATTAGCCAGGTGTGGTAGTGGACACCTGTAATCCCAGCTACTCAGGAGGCTGAGGCAAGAGAATCACTTGAACCCTGGAGGCGGAGGCTGCAGTGAGCCGAGTTTGTGCCATTGCACTCCAGCCAGGGTGACAGAGCGAGACTCCATCTCAAATACATAAATAAATAAACAACAGAAATTTATTTATCACAGCTCTAGAAGCTGTGAAGTCCAAGATCAGGGCACCAGCAGATTTGATGACTGGTGAGGGCCCACTTTTCTGATTCATAGGAGGTGCCTTCCAGCTGCGTCCTCACTTGGTTCAAGAAGTGAACAAGCTCCCTTGGGCCTGGAATTTTATTTTATTTTATTTTTTTGAGATGGAGTCTTGCTCTGTTGCCCAGGCTGGAATGCAGTGTCACGATCTCAGCTCACTGCAACCTCCGCCTCCTAGGTTCCATGAATTCTCCTGCCTCAGCCTCCTGAGTAGCTGGGACTACAGGCATGGGCCACCACACCGAGCTAATTTTTGTGTTTTTAGTAGAGATGGGGTTTCACCATGTTGGCCAGGATGGTCTCTATCTCTTGACCTTGTAATCTGCCTGCCTCAGCCTCCCAAAGTGCTGGGATTACCAGTGTGAGCCACCATGCCTGGCCTCTTTTTTTTTTTTTTGAGAGGGAGTCTCGCTCTGTCATCAGGCTGGAGTGCAATGGCGTGATCTCGGCTCACTGAAACCTCTACTCAGCCCACTGCAAGCCTCCTGAGTTCAAGCAATTCTCCTGTCTCAGCCTCCCAAGTAGCTGGGACTATAGGCACAGGCTACCACGCCCAGCTAATTTTTGTATTTTTAGTAGAGATGGGGTTTCACCATGTTGGCCAGGATGGTCTCTATCTCTTGACCTTGTAATCCGCCTGCCTCAGCCTCCCAAAGTGCTGGGAGTGCTGGGATTACCAGTGTGAGCCACCGTGCCTGGCCTTTTTTTTTTTGAGAGGGAGTCTCGCTCTGTCGCCAGGCTGGAGTGCAATGGCGTGATCTCGGCTCACTGAAACCTCTACTTAGCCCACTGCAAGCCTCCTGAGTTCAAGCGATTCTCCTGTCTCAGCCTCCCGAGTAGCTGGGACTACAGGCACAGGCCACCACGCCCAGCTAATTTTTGTATTTTCAGTATAGATGGGTTGGCCATGTTGGCCAGGATGGTCTTGGTCTCCTGAGCTCGTGATCCACCCACCTCGGTCTCCCAAAGTGCTAGCATTACAGGCGTGAGGCATCGCGCCTTGCCTGCGGCTGTTTTATAGGGACACTAATCCCATTAATGAAGGCTCTTCCCTTATGGCATAATCACTTGCCACAAGACACCACGTCCTAGTACCATCACTTTGGAGGTTAGAACTTCAACATGTGACTTTTGAGGGGACGCGGATTCAGACGATAGCAATGAAGAATAGTTTTGTGACAACGTCTTTCCAAGCCACAGAAGGCTCTTATTGCTGTAATAATAAACTAAAGGGAGACATTATGTTGAAGAAAATGTTGTGTGTATTTATTTATTTTTTTCTTGAGAGGGAGTCTTGCTCTGTCGCCAGGCTGGAGTGTAGTGGCAGTCTCGGCTCACTGCAATCTCTGCCTTCCAGGTTCAGGAGATTCTCCTGCTTGAGCCTCCCGAGCAGCTGGACTATAGGCACAGGCCACCATGCCCAGCTAATTTTTGTATTTTTGGCAGAGATGGGTTTCACCATGTTGGCCAGGATGGTCTCAATCTCCTGACCTCATGATCCACCCACCTTGTGTATTTTATTCTCAAAACTGAAGGATAAGGAAATACAGTAAAATCAAATGTTAACAGTGCATTCTTAACAGTGCATTCTTGCTCACTAGAGGACAGGAAAGGATCCGTGATCCACTTGCCTACTCGATATCTCTGGTTGGGTGTCCTAAAAGCATCTCAAATTAATAATTTTTAAGACTGAATTAATGATTTTCTCCAGTCAAGCCTTTTCAACTTTTTCTTGTCTTAATGCACCACCCAAACCCTGTTCCAACGTGTTCTCCATACTATAGCCAGAGCAACCTTGTCAAAATGCAAATTAGACCATATTATGCCCTCCCTACCCTGAGTTTATTCCTCTATCTACTCAAGCTACACTTGCCTTCCTCCAATTTCCTGTTGCCACAGGGCCTTTGCACATGCCATGTTTATGTCTGGAATGTCGCATCCCTTGCACTGTTCTACCCTGTCTCCTGTAGCCAGTTTAACTTTGAATTTCGTCTCAAACATCACTTAAATGGGTAAGATTTCCCTATTCTCACTGATTAGGTCAGTTTCCCTTATGGTATAGCATAGTCCTTTAGTCTCCTTTATAACAGTTATCAATGTAGTGTTTTCATTTATTTTATGTGAACAAAACACATACAGTTCCCACCCGTGTGACACAGTGTATTTGAGGGGTGGAGGAGACATTAATAATATATCCAGGAGCTCCCTTTTCTGACTCTGTCAGTCAGATAATTAGTGGGTTAATTGAAAGTCACATAAATCAGGGAATCTTATTTTTATTTTTTATTTTTTTGAGATGGAGTCTCACTCTGTCACCCAGGCTGGAGTGCAGTGGCATGATTTTGGCTCACTGCAACCTCCACCTCCTGGATCCAAGTGATTCTCCTGCCTCAGCCTCCTGAGTAGCTGGGACTACAGGCGCCAGCCACCACACCCAGCTAATTTTTGTATTTTTAGTAGAGACAGAGTTTCACCATATTGGCCAGGCTGGTCTCAACCTCCTGACCTTGTGATCTGCCCATCTCGGCCTCCCAAAGTGCTGGGATTACAGGTGTGAGTCACCGCTCCTGGCCTATTTTTATATATTTTTTTAAGAGACAAGGTCTTACCCCTGCTGTCCAGGTTGGAGAGCAATGGCATGATCATGGTTCACTGCAACCTTGACCTCCTGGGCTCAAATGATTCTCCCACCTTAGCCTCCTGAGTAGCTGAAACTACAGTCTCAACCCACCACACTCAGCTGAATTTTTAAATTTTTTGTAGTGACAGGCTTGTTGTGTTGCCCAGACTGGTCTGAAACTCCCAGCCTCAAATTATCCTCCCATGTTGGCCTCCCGAAGTGCTGGGTTTATAGGTGTGAACTACTGCACCTGGCCTAGGGAATCATCTTTTGCTGAAACAGTCTATTTATTTTAATTAAAGACATATAAATGTGCATTAATTTGCTGATTTTGTGGTAAGGCTTTTCGTTTGTGTGTGGATTGTTGACTGGTATCCTTTTCTTGCATATACTACACTTAGCATATACTCTATGATTTTCCACTGAAGTACGTGGTTAAAGTAGAATGAGACCTTAGATACTTTGAAACAATACAAATCCAGAGTCTTTGATTTTTAATTCTTTTTCCTTTTTGCCCTATCCCTTCACACTTGCCTTGCCCACACCTGTTTTGTCAGCAATTTTTCCAGTGATTCAAATGTATTATTCTTAGCAGTGGCTATGGTCTTAGGTTGGTGTGTGGTGGAGAAATACAGCCGTCACACTGACGTGGTGGCTCTGCAGTCTGCCACCTCTCCTGTGTGTCTGAAGTGCCATGAGTGTGTGTTGCTTTGGCCCTGTTGCCCCTGAGGGAGATGACTTTGGAGAACACAAGCACCGGGATCCCGTGCCTGGGAGGTGGTCCCACGTCTGGAGCCAGATGCTCACTCCGCTGTCCTCTAACACTTCCCAGAAGTCTGTTTGGTCGTACTAGTCCTGTGTATCTCTTTTCTAGTTAAAGTTATTTCTTTGTATTTGAGGGTAGGAGGGTTAAAATACAAGGTGTTCCCTAGGCATATTTTCTTTTCCTCGCGTCCCTGGGCATTCAGACACCCTGATGCCTCTTGGAATATATAACTCAGCAGTTTTCTTTGTTTTACGAGGGCATGGAGTACACATGTCTGGGGCCTCGCTGACCTTACATTCCAAAGTCCTGGGCCTCCCGCAGTGAGGCCAGCTGCTGTCTCACCCAGTGCACCTCCTCCTTCCTCCTCAGTGCCCTGCCTGCAGTATGTGCTCTGGGCTTCCTTCTGGTGCACAACAGGCCATGGGCCTGTATCCTGCCTCCCTTGATTCATGCAAGCTTAATGTCAAGTGGGAAAAGCCATTTCCTGGAAGAATAGCAATTGACTGATGTCACCCCTGACCCATTGTGATGGAGGTTGGGATCTTACTTTATCTGTTCATCTTTTGGTTGGGGATGCCGACATCTATCGCAGCAGGACTAGTGAGAACAGAATATCCCTCAGATAATTGGCCGCTTGGTCAATTATCCAAGTGTTTGCAGCTTATCTATTTGTATGTCAGTGTCTCCCATTAGATTATGAGATTCGTGAAGGCAAAATATGAATGGGCATTTAACAGCTAGGGCTTTGGAGCCAGACAGACCTCAATTCAAATTCTGGCTTTGCCATTTACCAGCTCTTCTAACCACAGGCAAATTATCTAAACTCTTGTGTCTCAGTTTCCTCATCTGCACAATGAGGGTAATAATAATAAATACCTTCCTCATAAGATTGTTGTGCAACTTTAAGAAAGATGCAGCATATAAAACATTTAAAACAAAAATGCAGCATATAAAACATATAAAACAAAAAGCCAGCAAAGTGCCTGGTTTGTGGCAAGTGCTCAATAAATGTTACCTATGATGCTGCTGTTATTGATAGTTCTCGGCACCTTGTAAGTTGCTGTGACTATTTGCACAATGAATTTATACAGCGAGTAAGGTCTGAAGGCCCTTACTAGAGATTGGAAACATTTAAATGCTAGATTCTCTGGGAAGTTGTACATATCAGGCCTCATGTTGGATGGAGTGGCTGCCCGTGCTGATAAAATTAACAAAGACCATTTCTTGAGCAGGCATCATGCCAGGAGATCAGTTCATTGAGTTAGTTGGGATTATTATGTTATATCCTCCTGGAATAATTTCATTTATTTTTATTCATTATTAGGATAACTCTGGGAACTTGAATTAGTAGATCGAATGTATTTCTTTTTTATTTTTTTGAGACAAGGTCTTGTGTCATCCAGGCTTGATTGCAGTGGCCTGATCTCAGCTCACTGCAACCTCTGCCTCCTGAGCTCAAGTGATTCTCCTCCCTCAGCCTCCCGCGTAGCTGGGATTATAGGCGCTCGCCACCACCAGGCGCGGCTAACTTTTGTATTTTTAGTAGAGATGGGGTTTCACCATGATGGCCTGGCTTGTCTAGAACTCCTGACCTCAACTGATGCACCTGTCGTGGTTTCCCAAAGTGCTGGGATTGCAGGCCTGAGCCACCATGCCCGGCCAATAAAATGCATTTCTAGCTAATGAGAGAAGCAGGTTGCAACCTCAGTGATATGCACTGCATGTGAGAACTAGGATTTTGATTCTGACTTGTAAGAGAAAAGCAGTTCCTGGTGTGGCTACAATTGAAAACTAAATATACCCTTCGGAAGTCCTTGAAGAGTCCCTGAACCAGAATTCCAGCAATGCCAGGTTAATGGTTGAAAAAGCCAGACTATGGCCACCCAACTGAAGTTCTGGGATTTTTTTTTTCAACTTCATCCCTTGAAACTGGTTCTTTTTATTGTGATTCCACGGAGCTATTTGGTGTAGTGCCTGGGTAAATAACCTTTTCAATTTTTAATAATTTGTTGTGGATTCAAAACTTTTGGCTACTTAAAATCCAAAGAATAATTGTTCACTGCCCTTGAAAAAAAAAAACCAATCTGTTCTGTCTTCCAAGCTGCAGCAAGGCGTTTACCATTTCCATTTCTGGGACCTCTTAGGCTAGGTGATCGGTAATGATGGGATTGTGGGTAGGGTGGCTTTGTCTGCCTCCACTACTCAGTGAATGAAGACCACATCTCACTCAACAAGTCTGCCAGGGATGTTTAGACAGCCTCTGTTGCTGTAGTTGATGCATCTGGAGGGTCAACCTTTGCAGCTGTGTCTTTCTTAACAAAAAGTGGCAAAAGTGTTACTGCTTTTTCTCCCTCTTTTCAGATCTCATGTTCTGGCGTGGCTTCCTGCTTCAGTGCTGTTTGTGGGTATGATCTATGCTGGGTCCAGAGCCTTGTCCAGACTGGTAAGTGTTAGAGGTTCAGGGGGAACAACTCCTCTCTCCCTTTCCCCTTTGCCTTTTAACTTACTGTGCCTCAGATCAATAAGGGCAGAGAATCACTTTAATCATGATAAAGCTAGATTGGAGAACAAGTCTTGGGCCTGAGGCCAACATGGGACCTATTGCCCCCTTTTGTTGAGTTGAAGATAATCAGATAACAGGGAAGGCCAACTTGTGTTACAAGGTGGGGATGCACAGGGAGAAAAAGAGTAGTGGTATTTGTGGAGCTGGCCAGAGACAGGCCCTGCTGGGACTGCTTCCCCGTGGAGATGGGCAGAGTGGGAATGTCCGAGCTCTGCCTGAATGCAGGCTGTCCACGGGAGCAGGAAGGCAGGGCCCAAACTACTCCTTGCTTCTGAGGAACCAAACCCTGCCCACTGGTAATGTGACCTGGTGAGCTTGGTCGTGGATGCAAATGCCTGGCACAGGGTTGATGTCCTGTACATGGGGAAGCTAGTAAAACAAGCTGACTGTTTTGTTCTCCCACCACTTCCCGGCAGGACTGAGCTCCTCAAATGCAGGAACTGTGAAGAGCAAAGCTACTTCCAGATACATTATTTGGAACTCCAAAAATTTATTTATTTTGCCATCAAAAGAGAATCCATTAAAACCATCATTAACAGAAGGTGGCTTAAAAATCAGGAAAGATGTTAATACCTCCTCCAGTCTTGTACCATGACTGCTAACTGTTTTTATCTATCAGAAAATAGTTGTATTCTAACTTCGGGGAAAGTGCAGAATGTGCAAAACAATTTAAGTCTTTTAATGTAAAATTCTTGTTGTTATGTTAGCCCCTTAGATCTCAGCTATAAAAACAGTAAAAACAAACAAATAAACTCTGCCTAATTGGATAACAATGTTGTTGTTAGGACAGCAACTCCAAAGTTGCAAAATAGCAGTGAGGACTGTAATTTTGAAGTTAAATAATCATTTTTCTTTCATGATTCATAAGCTTGAGTAGATGGGATGATATGTGCAATGGGGAAGAACCTTCCTGGGTGGGCTTGAGAACTGACCCACAGTGCGCGTTGCTGCTCAGCTCAGACCACGAGGCTTGCCCTGGTTGTCTGCTGCGCCTTCTTTGTTCTCAGGCTCTTAACACCTCAGTTTATACCCTTTGGCCTGCAGAGAGTATTTCCTCTCCTATGCCATAGACTATCAGAGTTTGGTAAAAGCAATGTGTTGCTCAAGTGCTTTTAAATTTTTTCCTAGGCTCTGGATAGTTACGTTTGCCAGAATTTTGAAGTTTGAATAACAAGGTGTTGCGTTCATAATAATAATACTTTTTGTTCATACAGTGCTTTTTTTCCATAGGCTTCCAGAGTGATTTCCTTCGTGTCCTTTTATGTGATTCTTGCAATCTTTTGACAGATGATAGGTGAGGCAGCTGCTAACCGCTTGACAGAGGAAGAGACGTAGGTGTGGAAAGTCTTGCTAAACCTGCCTCTAGTCCCAGAGAGTGGCAGCTCCCGTTTTTTTGTTTTTGTTTTTGTTTTGAGACAGGGTCTTGTTCTTGTGATCTTGTGGCCCAGGCTAGAGTGCAGTGGCACAGTCACAGCTCACTGGAGCCTCGACCTTCTGGGCTCAATAGGCTCAAGTGATCCTCCCACCTCAGCCTCCCGAGTAGCAGGGAATACAGGTATGTGCCAATACACCTAGCTATTTATTTATTTTCTTTTGGAGATGGGGTCTTGCTCTGTTGCCCAGACTGGTCTTGAACTCCTGGGCTCAAGCGATCCTCCCGCCTCAGCCCCCCAGAACACTGGGATTACAGGCATGAGCTACTGCACCTGGAATGGCAGCTCTTCTAACTCCCCACCTTTTGCCTTTTCAGAATTGTTTCTTTAGGACCAATGCGTGTGGATTTGAGAGTGAGTCCAGGGTGTAGTAGTCATTGTATAACATTAGACTCTTTCAGTTGCAAGTGTTAGAAAGCTCAAAAACTGGTCTAAGCAAAAGGAAGATTTACCAATTCATATCACTGAAAAGTCTTGGGGTGGAAACCTACTTCACAAATGGCTTTGTCCAGAGGCTCCAGTATTGTACTCAGAAGCCAGTTTCTCTGTCTTTCAATTCTGCTCCCCGTCTTTGTTTCTTTTCACATCCAGCCCGCCCCTACCACCACAGTGAGTGCTGTACAGCTGCCCCCAACAACGGGTGCAGCCTCACGTTCTCACAACTTTAGTGGTAAGAGACCATTTTCCTGGTAGTTTCTGCTTGAGTCCTAGGCTTCACTCTGATTGGGTCAGTCAGCGCCACTACCCATCCTTGATCTGAAAACTGGCCACAAGGTTGGAATTATGTTGATTGGCCAGCCCTGGATCAAGACTTTCCTGAACCATTCACTGTGGTTGTAGACACTTAGAGGCCTAGTCATATAGGATCTCTGCCTGGATCCCACATATGGAAAGCAGGTTGTAATGGATCCTCAATGTTGGAGTGCTTTACCACGAAAAAAAAAAAAGGTACTGATACCAGGTGGCCAAACCCTCTCAGAAGACCATGGTAAATGTCAGTCTAGTGTGTTTTCAGGCAGGTGGGGAGTTCTGCAGCCTACAGCAGGGCTTCTTGAGCTGTGATCTGCAGCTGTACTGGTCTTTGAATTCTTTGTTACCTGTCCATGAGGAGATCAACTTTGGCACTAATCACACTGTTTAATTGAGCTGACTTTTTGTTTTTCATAGCAAGACATTTCGAAGAAGGAAGCAATGCATTGATTTTACATTCTCTTGCCAAGTCCTTATCTTCTTGAGGACCAGCACTTTGAGTGGCATTCCCGTAGAGCACAGACATTCTTTAGAGATGGGGGTCTCACTGTGTTGCCCATGCTGGCCTCAAACTCTTGGGCTCCCGTCATCCTCCTGCCTCAGCCTCCCGAGTAGCTGGGACTGTAGACATGGGCCACTGCACCCTGCCGAGAGCACAGTCTTCTTAAATAAGCAAAAAGAAGCTGTTGCAATTCAAAATCTTTGAACAAAGGGAAACAACCAAAAACCAAATACACCCAATTAGAGTGGGAGGAGGGCAGAAAGCAGATGCTTATTATTGTTTTATAGTAAAATAAATCAACCCAGCATCTTTTCTTTGTTTTCTGAGCTCTTTGTTTTTACATTGTTGCTTAGAAATTTATAGAGTGGATAAACATGAGGCACTTGTACAGTTTGTGTTGGATAGAAAACAGGCATCAATATGCTGGTGCCAAGCTGTCAGTTGAATGAATCCATAAGGAATGGGGGAAAAGTGCTCCATTACAATCTGTAGATGTATTGTTATGAGGAACACTTAAGCTCTGCTTTATCTGACAAGGCCTTGAAGTTCTGTTCTCCTGATGTGTAGCTCCTGGTAAGAAGCTGAGTTAACTCTGCACAGATGCCATGGGAAAAGCTCTTGGTTGATTTTTCTACCTCAGACTCACAACCAAATGATCTACAGAGTTAAGGGAAAGGAGATTTTTCTTGTAGCTATCCATTCACCACATAGTTATTCGGGACCTACTCTGTGCTGGGGGCATCATGACAAACAAGACCTGGTTTCTGACCTTGAGGAACTGAAAGGGATGGGGCAGGGAATGAAAGACACGCAGCTCACCATGGGAACAGCCACCATGAATATTTGATGTTAAACGTGTGCCAGGCACTTTCTGTCACCAATCTCGAAGAAATGTGATTTGGACTTGGGCTGATTCAGGCCTGCTTGCCCAGCTTTCCTACATTGAGTAAGGTCACAGTGATGATGGCTCTGATGGGTGTCAGTCTTGGAGGGACAGTATGACTTTGATGGCTCATGACTCTTGTTATAATTTCCTGGTCAAAAACCTTCTCAGCTGGACAGGACTGCCTCAGCCTGTGCTGACCAGCGTTCAGAACAGATGTACAAATTCCTACATTACTGAGTTTGGTAGCGAGAGGCCATCCTGGCATTGGTGATTTGGCTCAAGCCATGCTGTTTGCTTGCTTGGGGGAGGCCAGGGTCTGCAGCTGGAGGGACTCTGCAAGTCTAGGTCAAGGCACCTTGACAGGACACGAATTGTTTTCCTTGCTGAGCTCTTTGATCTTGGTCCTTCCTAATGGCTTGTCCTTGTTTCTCTCTTCCGTGAGCGCAATATTCACTCAACATACTGGGGATGGAGATGGGACTGTGTGTGCGATGGGAGGATGTTGGTGAGGAAACACATATGGATCATTAAACCCATGTGGAGTGAGTTACTCAGTTAAGCAAAATGGTACCCGTGGGTCCCCTCTCTCCTTGTTTGGCTCCAGTATCATAAAGGAATTTGGATCCACGAAGGAAGAGTGTAAACGTTGGTGCAGAATGGAGCATCCGCCCCTAATGTCCCTGTTACTGCTGATGAGAGACAGCTCCCTCTGTCGCATTGTGTTTTCATCACAGGTGATCAGAGTCCAACTACAAGGATTAGTTTTTAAAATGCGGGCTCAGTGGCAATACAGTAAACTCCTCCCCGGATTTTTCTTATCATCCTGATCCCTCTAAAAATTGTCCTGTAACTCTTATAAAATGGCTTTTTTTTTTTTTTTTTTTTTTTTGAGATGGAGTTTTGCTCTTGTTGCCCAGGCTGGAGTGCAATGGCGCAATCTCGGCTCACTGCAACCTCCGCCTCCCGGGTTCAAGTGATTCTCCTGCCTCAGCCTCCTGAGTAGCTGGAATTACAGGCATGCACCACCATGCCTGGCTACTTTTGTATTTTTAGTAGAGATGGGGTTTCTCCACGTTGGTCAGGCTGGTCTCAAACTCCCGACCTCAGGTGATCCACCCGCCTCAGCCTCCCAAAGTGCTGGGTTTACAGGCGTGAGCCACTGTGCCCGGCCATAAAGTGGCTTATTATTAACATTGAACTCTTAAGGAAAAGCTCCATGATGTTGGATTTGGCAAGGATTTCTTGGATATGACACCAAACACACAGGCAACAGAAGAAAAATAGAGTAATTGGACTTCATCAAAATGAAAAATTTTGGTGCTTTAAAGGATACTATCAACAAAGTAAAAAGGCAACCCCCAGAAAGGGAAGAAATATTTGCAAATCACTCATCAATTGTGGGATTCACTTATAGGCTGTATAGAGAACTCATAAAACTTAACAGAACAAACGCAAACAACCTGATTGAAAAACGGGCCAAAGACTTGAACAGATGTTTCTCCACAGATGACATTTAAAGACTGATAAATCCATGAAAAGTGGCTCAACATCATTAATCATTAGGAAAATGCAAATCAGAACTATAGGAGGTACCACTTCACACCCATGAGAATGGCTGTTACCAAAAAACCAGAGAATAACAAGTGTTGGTAAAGACGTGGAGAAGTTGGAACCCTTGAGCACCATGGGTGGAGATGCACAGTGGTGCAGCTGCCACGGAAAACAGTATGGTGCTCCTTCAAAACATCAAAAATAGGATTATTATGTGATTCAGCAGTTCCACTTTTGGGTGGATACCCAAAAGAATTGAAGAAGGGACAGGAAGAGATACTTGTGCATCTGTATTCGTTTGGCTATTATTCACAATAGACAAAAGGTAGAAGCAATCTCAGTGCCCACTGATGGATAAATAGATAAAATATGATAAATACAAACAATGGAGCTGGACGCGGTGTCTCACGCCAGCAATCCCAGCACTTTGGGAGGCCAAGGCGGTGGATCACCTGAGGTCAGGAGTTCGAGACCGGCTTGACCAATATGGAGAAACCCTGCCTCTACTAAAAATACAAAAAATTAGCTGGGCATGGTGGCGAGTGCCTGTAATAACCAGCTACTTGGGAGGCTGAGGCAGGAGACATGGTTGAACCTGGGGGGCAGAGGTTGCAGTGAGCTAAGATTGCACCATTGCACTCCAGCCTGGGCAACAGAGCGAGACTCTGTCTCAAAAAAATGAAAATAAAAACACAAATACAAACAATGGAATATTATTCAGCCTTAAAAAGGAAGAAAATCCTGCCACATGCTGCAACACGGATGAACCTTGAGAACATTATGCTAAATAAGTCAGTCACAAAAAAGACAAATACTGTGTGACTCCACTCATATCTGGTACTTACAGTAATGAAATTTATAAAGGCAGAAAGTAGTATGGTGGCTATTGGGGTGGGGGTAGGGGAGAATGAAGAGTTAGTGTTTAATGGGCACAGAGTTTCAGTTTTGCAAGATGAAAAGAGTTCTGGCAGTGGAGAGTGGTGATGGTTGTACAACAGTGTGAATGTACATAATGCGGTGTGAACGGACTATGCACTTAAAAATGGTTAAGGTGGCAACTTTTTGTGATGTATATTTTACCACAGTAAAAAAGAAAGATCACCTAGGCCAGGCTCGGTGGCTCACGCCTATGATCCCAGCTCTTTGGGAGCCCGAGGCGGATGGATCATGAGGTCAGGAGATCGAGACCATCCTGGCCAACATGGTGAAACTCTGTCTCTACTAAAAATACAGAAAATTAGCTGGGCGTGGTGGCGTATGCCTGTAATCCCAGCTACTCAGGAGGCTGAGGCAGAAGAACCGCTTGAACCCGGGAGGCGGAGGTTACAGTGGGCCGAGATCACACCACTGTACTCCAGCCTGGACAACAGAGCAAGACTCCGTTTCCCCCAAAAAAAAAAAAAAAAATCACCTAGGTTCCAGTAGGAGTTTTCTTGAGGATTACATGAAAAGGAGGGGGTGATATTGTGTTCTTACTTGTCTCACTCCGAACTCCTCTGTGTTCCTGTGGTATATGCACATTTAGTTTAACCGAATTCGGTTAGTGGACTTGGGTAAAGTGCGAAGAAAACAGCCATTCCCTGAGAGCAGGCATGTACGCCCACCATTTCCACCCATGCATTAATGCCAGGCTGGAAGACTGAGGCCTCCTTAGGCCTTTTCTGATTCCCTGGCATCTCTCTTAGAATTAGCATTTTGCCAAATTGGAGGAGCTCCTGGTACTGCAAGGTATCTATTTTTCATATGTTGAGGCCCTTACACACCAGGCAGCTACTTTATGTGATCCTCAAATGAAGGACAAAAAGGACCTCCCAGCTTGTACTGGAGACTGGGAAAGAAGCCAGTCTGCTCCTCTGCCCTCAAGGAGTTTGCCATCTAATGGCAGAATAGTAAGATGAATGTAAATAAACACTGCAGTCTATGTCATGCAAGTCAGTTTATGAATATTCATTTATATGTGCACATATACATATTCAGATACCTCACCTTCTTCCAGAGAGGATGTGTGGTGGCTTACAAAAATAATTTCAGTTAAAAAAAGATAAACACTCTTATGAAGGGAATTGTGTAAGAAATCTAGATAAGGCCGGGCGCGGTGGCTCACACCTATAATCCTAGCACTTTGGGAGACCGAGGTGGGTGAATCACCTGAGGTCAAGAGTTCGGGACCAGCCTGGCCAACATGGTGAAACCCCATCTCTACTAAAAATACAAAAATTAGTCTAGCTTGGTGGCGGGCACCTATAATCCCAGCTACTCGGGAGGCTGAGGCAGGAGAATCGTTTGAACCCGGGGGTCAGAGGTTGCGGTAAGCGGAGACCGTGCCACTTCACTCCAGCCTGGGTTAAAGAACGAAACTCCATCTCAAGAAAAAAGAAAAGAAAAGAAATCCAGGTAAAAGGGCCAGCATGGTGGCTCATGCCTGTAATCCCAGCACTTTGGGAGGCTAAGGCAGGCAGATCACTTGAGGTCGGGAGTTCAAGACCAGCCTGGCCAACATGGCAAAACTCCATCTCTACTAAAAATACAAAAATTAGCCGGGTGCGGTGGCTCAAGCCTGTAATCCCAGCACTTTGGGGGGCCGAGACAGGCGGATCACGAGGTCAGGAGATTGAGACCATCCTGGCTAACATGGTGAAATCCCGTCTCTACTAAAAAATACAAAAAAGTAGCCGGGCGAGGTGGCGGGCGCCTGTAGTCCCATCTACTCGGGAGGCTGAGGGAGGAGAATGGCGTGAACCCGGGAGGCGGAGCTTGCAGTGAGCTGAGATCCAGCCACTGCACTCCAGCCTGGGCGACAGAGCGAGACTCCGTCTCAA
>NW_012103388.1:3607885-3658090 GCF_000951045.1 Mandrillus leucophaeus
TTGAGACAGAGTCTTGCTCTGTCACCCAGGCTAGAGTGCAGTGGCACCATCTTGGCTCACTACAGCCTCTGCCTCCCAGGTTCAAGTGATTCTCCTGTGTCAGCCTCTTGAGTAGCTGGGATTACAGGTGCCTGCCACCATGCCTAGCTAATTTTTGCATTTTTAGTAGAGACAGCGTTTCACCATGTTGGCCAGGCTGGTCTCAAACTCCTGACCTTAGGCAATCCACCAGGTTCAGCCTTTCAAAGTGCTGGGATTACAGGCATGAGCCACCGCACCTGGCCTAGGAACATTATTTCTGGTATGCATGATTTTGGTAAAAATTAGGCAGCCAACAGTTCAAAGTTACTTTCTTTGACAAGGACCTGGAGGTCAGTTATTCTGTATTGTAGGTTAAGGACACACCTCCATATGTAAAAATCACCCAGATAGAAAGATAGGATTGACATTCTTTTACAAAAATTAAGAAGCTGACTCAGAACTTGTGCTTGAATAGGGGAGTTGTTCACACCTCTGCAGAGTGACCCAAGCCGTGCCTGTGAG
The DNA here is from genome assembly GCF_000951045.1 of Mandrillus leucophaeus. Classification (NCBI taxonomy): domain Eukaryota; kingdom Metazoa; phylum Chordata; class Mammalia; order Primates; family Cercopithecidae; genus Mandrillus; species Mandrillus leucophaeus. Next base: position 3,608,429 of record NW_012103388.1, read on the forward strand.
CAGGGTCCAGATTTTCCACAGGAAACCGTTCTAAGTCAGTTCCAACACCTGAACAAATAACCACGCCTTCAAAATTCCACTCTAGGAAGTATGAGAATAATGAAATATTTCTAAGTGAGAGTTACCAATTTCTCTTCATAGCCAGAGAAAAATTTCAACAGTGCACGGATGAAATGTTGAATTTTCAGCTAATGGATTCTGGGAATAAAGTAGTTGCAAATTGTGTCCCTAAGTAATTTAATGCATTTTCCTGCAGTATAGTTTAATTTGGTCCATTACATTTTTACCGAATTTTTTCAAAAATGCTTCTTTGGTCTTTATGGTTCCTGACATTGTGCCATTTTCCCTGATGAAGGAGAGTAGGACCTTTTGACGTTGAGGCCATTCCTATAGTCTTGACAGTGGTGAAGAGCATCGCCTAGTTTTCTGTTTCTCTTTAGCAGATATCTAGATCATCCAAAAGTGGTTTCAAATCATGAAGAGTCAGGTAAAAAAGAGAACCAGAGCAGTTTTCTTGACCGTATAATGGAGAGGTGAATAATATCTATCTCATAGGGTTATTATGAAGTTTAAATATATAGAAGTGGTACAGTGACACGTAGTAAGCACTCAAGATATCTTAGCTACTATTATCGCTTTTATCATTTCTTAGCATTTTTGTTTGATTTAACAAAAATAAGTCCTGCTGAACTTGAGTGCTTAAAGATAATAAAGGGTAGATTTTCTGAAAGAATCAGTCACTAGGGGTCTCCTGAACTAATGGGTTATAGTTCACGTTAGAAATTGTACAGAGTTGGAGGCCAGGGAAAGATAGGTAATTAAAGTTGCAAACTGGCCGGGTGTGGTGACTCACACCTGTAAATCCCAGCACTTTGGGAGGCCGAGGCAGGTGGATTACCTGAGGTCAGGAGTTGGAGACCAGCCTGACCAACATGGTGAAACCTCATCTCTACTAAGAATAAAAAAATTAGCTGGGCGTGGTGGCACATGCCTGTAATCCCACCTACTCGGTAGATTGGGGCAGGAGAATTGCTTGAACTTGGGAGGCAGAGGTTGCCGAGATCATGCCACTGCACTCCAGCCTGGGCAATAGAGTGAGACTCCGTCTCAAAAAAAAAAAAAAGTGCAAACTGTCTTAATATTGTTTTTAATAGAGCCCTACACAGGCTGATAGAGTGCAACTGGTCAATTGTGGAATAATGGTCTTTAAAACCTGTTAGCTTCTCAGTAGAAAAAATGGCTTGAGAAAATCAGATTTAAAATTTGCTAAGCAGGAGTAGAAGAAAGCTTTTTTACAAAGGTATAGATTTACTCTGAGTTCATCCATTTTAGTTCTTACCAGCTGTATTAGTCCATTCTCACACTGCTATAAAGAACTACCTGACAGGCCAGGCATGGTGACCCGTGCCTGTAATCCCAGCACTTTAGGAGGCTGAGGCTGGCAGATCACTTGAGGTCAGGAGTTCGAGACCAACCTGGCCAACATGGTGAAACCTCGTCTCTGCTAAAAATACAAAAATCAGCTGGGCGTCATGGCAGGGCCTGTAGTCCCAGCTACTCAGGAGGTTGAGGCAGAAGAATCACTTGGACCCGGGAGGTGGAGGTTGCAGTGAGCCAAGATGACACCACTGCACTCTGGCCTGGGTGACAGAGCAAGACTCCTCTCAAAAAACAAAAAACAAAAAAACTACCTGACTGGGTAATTTATGAAGAAAAGATGTTTAATTGACTCACAGCTCTGCAGGCTGTACAGGAAGCATGGCTGGAGGGTCTCAGGAAACTTACAGTCATGGAAGGTGGAGGGTGAAGGAGAAGCAAGCACCTCTTACCATGGCGGAGCAGGAGAGAGCGAGAATGACAGGGGAAGCGCCACCCACTTTTAAACAACCAGATCTTATGAGAACCACTATCACAAGAACAGCAAGGGGAACATCCACCCCGTGATTTAATCACCTCCCGCCTGTTCTTTCTCCCAAAATTGGGAATTACAATTTGACATGAGATTTGGGTGGGGACACAGGGCCAAACCATATCAGCAGGTTTATTACTAGAGTAAGCAAACGGCCAGGATTTGGAACACACCAGTCACATTGAACTTTGGACAGTTGGAGGTCCAGGGAGTTTTCACTGTGGCTTGACGTAATTTGTGTGTCATAACACCAAGGCTAGAAGGTGTGGGCTTTGTGGTTAGACAGGCCTGGATTGGGGTCATGGCTTTGCTGCTGAACGAGCTGTGAATACTCGAGCAAGTGGCCAGTCTTTCTTAGCCCCAGTTTCATTGTTTATAAAATCAGGGTAATAGCATCTAGTAGGAGAGGTGCTGGGAGGAGGTTTAAATAAGAGAGTACACGTAAAATACTTAGCACTATGTTTAATACGTTGTTGGTGGCTATTGTTAGTGTACTTTAAAATTAATTCTACATGTACAAATTGGTCCTTTTCCAGAATCTGATCAGAGTAAGGGCCTAGGAAGACTGAGAAAACAGCCTACAGGTCCTGAAATGGAGAAAAGTAAGCCTCGTCGAAGTCTAAAGTTGGGTCTAGAATTATCTGACCTCATTATTGATTTTATAGCCAAGGAGGCAAAAAACATTTAGATAAGGTCTTAATTCAGAAAGATCCAGCCCCCACTTTAATATTAGCTTCCATGTGTCATGTGATTAACCTGTCCAAGATTTTTTTTTTTTTTTTTTTGCTGTCCTTTCAAGCCAAGAATTGGAAGGCCAGGCCCCAAGTTTGCCAAACATGGGCCTAATGGAGAAAGCCAACTTTAAAATATGTTATCTCTTTAATAATCTTAACAAACATAAAAAATAACTTAAAATCTAAAAATTTAAGAGGAATAAAAAGAAACACAAAGATACATGAAAAATTAGAAACTGAAATAGTTTTATTTTAAAAGAAAAAAACAAGAGTTGAACCTTTAATGAAAGATAAAAAGAGAAAATGTTTTTTTAAAAAGGTAAGAAAAATGTAAGGCAAGAACTCAGAAATGAAACAGTGCAAGTTAGAACAGATTACTAAAATGGCACAGCTATATAAAGCTATAGAAGTTTTAAAAACAAGGTAAAAATATGTCCTCTGTAAAGATAAAGAATACATTCATCTGAAAGTAGGCGAGCAGCATAATTTTGAAGCAGGTTCTCTAAACTGGAGCAATTTACCCAGGTTGGTCTTCTGCACAGGCTGCTGAGGGCGGGGCCACCAGTTAATGTTATTGACACCCTTTGTGCAGTGCTCCTGAGCCACTCATCAAGGTCCTTAACCTGTGGTATTTGGGTCGTTCCTCTTGGCAGCTCCAGGCTATGGGATGTTGTTATCCCTGCTTTACAGGGGAGGAGACAAAAGTTTGGATGCACGCCTTGCCCCACTAGCAGGCCGTGGAGCTGGAGCCCAGAGTAATGACAAAACCTGTGCTCTTATTCTCATTTTCTGCCTTCCAGGAAGCATCATTATCATCGTCAACTATAAAGACAACAGGCCAGGGCAGTGGCTCACGCCTGTAATCCCAGGGCTTTGGAGGCTGAGGCAGGTGGATCACTTGAAGCCAGGAGTTCGAGACCAGCCTGGCCAACATGGTGAAACCCCAATTCTACTAAAAAAAATACAAAAATTAACCAGGCATGGTTGCAGTTGCCTGTAATCCCGGCTACTTGGGAGTCTAAGGCAGGAGACTTGCTTGAACCCAGGAGGTGGAGATTGCAGTGAGCCGAGTTGACACCACTGCACTCCAGCCCAGGCGACAGAGCGAGACTCTGTCTCAAAAAAACAAAAAACAAATGAAAAACAAAGACAACGGAATTCCTCTCCTCCTCTTTCTCCCCCCTCACCTCATCAAGGTTACCTATCCATTAGGAGAGAATGCCACTCTTCACAAATGTCCCAGCAGTGGGAAATGTGCAGTAGGTATCAGTGTATCCTAATAATGCACTGTTACATTTTTTATATTTTCTTCTCCCTTTTTTTTTTTAGTTTTTGGTGAGAGTTTATCCAGTTATTCAGATATTCAGTCGGTCTCCTAAATATTTCTTTGATGTGGCCCCTTTCCTCCATCTTTGCTGCTAGTACCAAGTTCAGGTCACCATCCTGTCCTTCCTTGTGTTAGTTTCCTGTGGCTATTGTAATAAATAACCACATGCTTGGGTGACTTAAAACAACAGAAATGTATCCTTCACAATTCTGGAGGCCAGAGTCTGAAATCAAGGTGTGGGCAGGGCTGCGCCCAGTCCTGAGCCTCTAGGGGAGAATCTGTTCCTTGCTTCTTTCAGCTTCCGGTGGCCACGGCATTGCCCAGCTTGTGGCTGCATCACACCAGTCTCTGCCTCTGTGGTCACACTGCCCCTTCCCTGTGCATGTCAACCTACCTCTTCTTATAAGGGTACGTGTGATTGCCTGCCTTTTCTTATAAGAATACATGCGATTGCATTTAGGGCCCACCCAATAATCCAGGATAACCTCCCGTCTCAAGATCTTCAATTTACTCACATTTGCAAAGACCCCTTGTTGCCATGTCAGACAACATTTACAGGTTCCAGGGATTGGGATGTGGATGTCTTTTAAGGGGCCATTTTTCTTTGTTTTTTTTTTTTTTGGAGACAGAATCTCGCTCTGTCACCCATGCTGCAGTGCAGTGGTGTGATCTCGGCTCACTGCAAGCTCTGCCTCCCGGGTTCATACCGTTCTCCTGCCTCCGCCTCCCAAGTAGCTGGGACTACAGGTGCCCACCACCACGCCCGGCTAATGTTTTTTGTATTTTTAGTAGAGACAGGTTTTCGCCATGTTAGCCAGGATGGTCTCGATCTCCTGACCTCATGATCTACCCTCCTTAGCCTCCCAAAGTGCTAGGATTACAGGCGTGAGCCACCACACCTGGCCTTAGGGGGCCATTTTTCAACCTATGGTACCCCTAGAATTTTGCAACCCTCTGCGCCTTCTGTCTTCCACCCTGCAGCCTGAGTTCCTCTCAACATGCAGATCATGTCATGGTCAGCTTTAAAACTCTTCACTGGTTCCTGGGGCCCTCAGATCCATCCTGTTTCCCAGTGTGGCCTGTGAATACCTCTCTCCCTTCCTGTCCCTCACTCTCCATTCCTCATTATGTTTCACCTATGCCCCACTTCTTCCCGTTCCCCGGAGAAGCTGGATCCGCTCTCTCCTCTGGGTCTTGGTGTGCTCCTCTGCCTGGGCCATTTTGCCACCTCCTCGCTTTTTGTTTGGCCCATGCCAGTTCATCATTCAGTTCTCATTCCTTAACTTCACTTCCTCCAAGAAAGCTTGCTCTGCGTATGCTGGGCGGGGTGCACTCTTGCCCCATCCGAGCTCTCGCCTGAGGGGGCATGTTTACCTTGTCATGGGATGTGTTCCCTGCACCGGACACAGTGCCTGACACACAGGAGACTTAAATGTTTGTTGATGAGAATGCCCATAGGAGGGGAACCTCTACATCCACCTACCGAGAGAAATACTGCAGCAAAGAGCGCTAATCCACGTCGAAGTCTTTGCTGGAGTGATTATATATGTGGATGCCAAAAGTTTCCACAGCCTTTATTTTTAAGCAAAAAATCAAGAACCATGTGATCGTGAGATCGAAGAAAATATTTTCATGTTTTTTTATCTGTTTTCTTTCAGGCCATTCCTGTGTTTCTCACTTTGTGTAATGTAGCTGAAGCTATCATCTGTGGGTACCAGAAGTGTTTTCAGAAGGAGGTAAACGATCATGCAAAATACTAGTGTTACTTCCTTGTTTTGAATTTCAAAGAAGCACTCTTCTTTTTATGGCCCAAATTAGTGTCTGCCTTTTCCTGCCACCAATCTCCAGGCAAGATTGCCTGACAGTGGTCACTGATATCATGGAACACAGTTTTGACTTTGCGGCAATTCACTAGACATATGTGAGAATATTGTTGATGTGAACTGAACTCAGATCCAGGCCAGGCTGACCCAGACCCTTGGGAGACAAAGAGGAGTTTGCTGTTGGCCTGGTGGAGAAGCATTCCCACCCCCAGCCAATCTAGCACCACAGGACAAGGCATAGCAGAGTTTCACACAGGGTGCCGGGACACTAGCCCACCTCAGGGAAATTTGCTTTTCTCTCCAGTACCAGCTGTACCTCATATCAGCTAGAACAAGCTCCTTCACCTTCCAGGCCTCCATCTGTGCAAGGTGGTAATAATGACACCAACTTATTCAAGGCTTGTTCGAAGAACACAGCAACTATCATTGTTAAGTAACTGCTTCCAGCCGTTCCCTGCATGCAGTGGGTGCTCTGCACATCAGCAAAGATTACTAATGTTATTAGAGGTGGTTTTAATTTGGTCTTTCTTTTCGAAGTCGTTTTGTTGTGTTTTTTTTTTTTTTTTCTTTCTGGCATTTGCTATTTGGTTTCATGTCAATTTTGGAACATTTTCATTTATGTTTATTTTTAGAGACAGGGTCTTGCTCTGTCACCCAGGCTGGAGTACAATGGTGCAGTAATAACTCCCTGCAGCCTCAAATTCCTGGGCTCAGGCGATCTTTCTCTCCCAGCCTCCTGAGCAGCTGGGACTACAGGCACGAGCAACTGCACCTGGCTACTTTAAAATTTTTATTTGTAGAGATAGGGTCTTGCTATGTTGTCCAGGCTATTCTTGAACTCCCAGGCTCAAAGGATCCTCCTGCCTCACCTTCCTAAAGCATTGGGATTACAGGTGTAAAACATCACACCCCACCCAATTTTTGGAACTTTTAAACTATAGAGAGGCCAGCTGGCCACCTCAAGCTACATGCTTCTTACAGGTGTGCAGGAAACGAGGCTGTAGCCATACCTGATCTCCCCCCATCATCCCGCCGCTCCTTGGAGGTGGCTCTGTCGATCATCTCTCCCGTCTCCTACACTGTGAGCCTCTCCCTCGCTGCTGGCTTATTTCCCTGAGCCCATAAACATGCTTGGTGTTATCAGCCCACCGAGGAGAGGACGGGCTGTTCTTCCCATGTGACAATGAGAGACAGAAGACACTCACTTCACCCAGTCCTGGAAGGGTGTGTTTACAAAACCAACCCTCCCACAGGAAGATCTCAAGCTGCCTTGCCCGTGCACCTCCCACTCTGCCTCATCCCTTCTCTCCCCTCCCACGCCACAGGCCTCAGACAGGGCCGGGCTTGGTGTTGTCCATGCCCTCTTGTCCCTGTCACCTGCTGCTGCTCCTGCTTCTGCCCCCACTGTTCCCCTGAGACTGCCCTGGCTGAAGGCACTGGTGGCTTCGTCTGTGCGACTCATCGTGTCTGTTTCCACCATTCCCCCTACTTTCTCCTCCAGCCTCTCTGGGCCCCCTTGGCCTTCATGCGCCCTCCCTGCTTGGTTCCCTTCCTGTGTCTTGGGCTTTTCCTTCATCCATCTTTCTTTTCCTTTTCCTTTGTCTGCCTCTTCCGGGTCTTCCTGGGCTGTTTCTTAGGAGCCTCTGTCCTCATGCCACACACTTTCTGGAAAATCTTCATCCACACCCATTGTGCCAACCACCTTCTGCTCATAGAGGACCCCCAAGTCTCCGTCTCCAGCCCAGACCTCCCTGCTGAGCTCAGCTCCCCTGCAGAGCCCTGGGACTTGCTGTCCTGGTTCTCCCCGGACATCTGAAATGAAACTGATCTGTTTCTCCAGACCTGCTTCTCACTTGGTAGCCCCAATCCTGGTCATCATCACCCAAGTCAGAAACCTAGGAGGCCCCTTGGAGTCCCCAGTATCCCCTCCCGGCCACATCCAGCCTATTACCAAGTCTGTGCCTCCTCCACCCTCATAGCTGCTGCCGCCCTAGTTCAGTCCTCATTTTCTTCTCCAGGCGGCCTGGCTGGGACTGAGGAAAAAGAGCTTGATCCCCTGAGCGCTTGCGCAGGGCCTGGAGTGAGCAGCCCTGGGCTGAGACAGTTGTCGTTTTCTATTTGGCAGTCCCACGGCCCAGGCTGGGAGGTGGAGGCCTCTCGGCACTTGGGCTGATCTCTGTGCGGCTGGAGGGTTCCCTGGATGGGCACCTTCCTCTGACGTTTTACTTACAACACCATCGTGCAGTTTCCATAGTCCGTCAGTTCTAACATGCGCTGCTTTTCTTTCACATTTTAGTCAAATATCTACAGTGGGAAGGCTTTTACAATCAATGATGTGTCATGGTGTAGTTTTTTTTTTCTTTCTCCCTAATACATAAAATAAGTGGAAGTTTTACAATCAGTGGTGTCTTAGGGTCAATGAGATACGGCATGATTTTCCCCTTGTCTCGGGCCTGCTTCCCTGAGTCTTCCAATGGCAGGAACCACGTGGTGTTTCTCCTCAGAGCTCTGGGCTCAGCCTCCAGAACTGGGACTGAGCTCAAGAGTCACTAAATGGTCACTGAAGTTCAGGGGCAGAACCTCCCTGAGAGTGGCTAGCTCTGGGAACATGACCTGTCCAAATTCGAAAAAGGCTTCATATTCTCCAAAAGGATACTTCTTTTTTTTTTGAGATGGAGTCTCACACTGTCACCCAGGCTGGAGTGCAGTGGCGTGATCTCGGCTCACGGCAACCTCTGCCGCCCGGGTTCAAGCGATTCTCCTGCCTCAGCCTCCCGAGTAGCTGGGATTACAGGCGCCTGCCACCACGCCCAGCTAATTTTGTGTATTTTTAGTAGAGACAGGGTTTCACCGTGTTAGCCAGGCTGGTCTTGAATTCCTGATCTTGTGATCCTCCCACCTCGGCCTCCCAAAGTGCTGGGATTACAGGCATGAACCACTGCGCCTGGCTGGGATGCTTTCTTATAAATTTAGAAATGAAGATTTACCTGGTCTGGGGACAAGATCAAGGCATCTCCACAGGATTTTGCTTCCTGGTGGGCAGGTCAGAGCCTGTAGATGAGGGTGACTGTAGGAGTGAGGGTTAGAAAGTCCTTCAGGGATGTTTCCATCTAGCAGGGGACCTCTTCCACTCTAGAGACGAGGGCAGATGTCTGGCTGAGAGGCCCTGTCCTTGGAAATCACTGAATGAACACCGTAAGATTTTGAATCTTCAACTCCATATGATCACTAACAGAAAACATCATTTCTTGTCAGGGCAAACTAGAAAAAAGTGAGTGGGTAACTTTTTGTTGTTGTTGTTGTTATTAAAACAAACCTTTCTTTCCTTTGTAAATCTGAGAAGATTTAAGATGTTGTAGAAAATACAGAGGGAGGCCACCCAGTGGCTCATGCCTTTAATCCAAAAGCTTTGGAAGGCTGAGGCAGGAGGATCAGATGCAGGAGTTCGAGGCTGCAGTGAGCCATGATTGTGCCACTGCACCTCAGCCTGGGCAACAGTGAGACCTTGACTCTAAAAACCCAAAAATCAACTGTGTTTCTACTTCCCTGAGGAAACCACTCTATTCTTTCAGACTTTTTTCCTATGCACATATATAGATGTATTTACACGTATGGTAAGACACATCCTATTTTTCCATTTAACAGTTGGTCAGGAAACCCTATTAAGGCTATCATTCCACATTGGTTGAGGCATGTGTTGGCCGTTCCCTATTTATAGAATTGTAGGTGGTATTTAGCAGTTTAGGGTTAAAATCTGCTCCATGATGCTGCTGTGATATGTTCTTGATGAGACTTATATTTCTGATGATACAGCCTTGATGAAATAATCCCTTATCATAAGGAACACACTTGCACACCACCTCACAGACTGTTAAATGTTACAATGAGGGCTATTTTGTCTACCATGTGTGGATTTTACTAGAATCATTTTTGGAGAGTAAAAGTTGACCTCTTTGTGACTTCATTCCCAGATTATGAAAATAAACTATCTGGAGCTGTAGAGTTCATTTTCACCATCCACAACAACATCTTTGTGTATTCATGCACACACACATGTGCGCACACACACACACAGAGTTTGACTCTAAGGCAATACGTGGCTCGAGGAATTAATGTACCTTGCAGACTTATTTATTACAGTTTAATATTAGAATACTCCTGTTCGTTTATTCATTTGTTCAGCATTTATCAAGTACCTATGAAATGTCAAACATTTCGCTAGGCCTAAAGCTGCAGAGATGTAGGAGACGCATTTCTTAGCCTTAAACCAGAGTTGAACGGAGGGGCTGGCCTGTACACTCGGGCTGGCACAGGGCATGGGTGGGCCAGCGGGTGAGTTCCGGTAAGTCGGCACGGGAGGAGCAAGGAAAGCTTCCCTAGTGGGTAGATTCGAGTCAGGCAGGGTGGGAAGGGACTTTCCAGTTTGATAAGAGAAAGGGCTCTCCTTGTCAGGCAGGCAGAGAGAGCGTCAGGTGGGGGGGAAGGGTGCCAGCAGAGGTGACACCGCAGGACTGGCAGGCGGGCGGAGGGGCAGCTTCCCTCATTCCTCAGTGCCTCAAGTGCCCTCCTCTTTAACGTAGAACCGATGACTGTTACTTACCCCATGATTAAAGGATTCAGTACATGTAGAGCCCTTGGAACAGCACCTGGCAATGTGAGTAGCCCTCACAGTTCAGTTAGCTGACCCAGAGGAATGCCAGCTATTTTTTGTTAATTTTGGCAGCATGACTTCTTTTTTTTTTTTTTTTTTTTTTTTGATACAGAGCCTCGCCCTGTCACCCAGGCTGGAGTGTAGTGGTGTGATCTCTGCTCACTGCAATCTCCACCTCCCGCTTCAAGCAAATCTCCTGCCTCAGCCTCCCGAGTAGCTGAGATTACAGGCGTGTGCCACCACACCTGCTAATTTTTGGTATTTTTAGTAGAGACGGGTTTTCGCCGTGTTGTCCGGGCTGGTCTTGAACACCTAACCTCAGGCGATCCACCCTCCTCAGCCTCCCAAAGTGCTGGGATTACAGGCATGAACCACCACATCTGTTCCTTTGGCAGCATGGCTTTTGAGGAGTTAACCTATTCAGAACCCTGAGACCTCAGTAGGACTTGTTGCTAGGTTATTTTGGACTGAGGATCCTGAAAAGGAAAATGGCTGCCATGAATTCAGTCATATCCAGAGCCCTGGGAGATGGAGCTAAGTAATGAACATATTGCCTGTTTTTACTCTCTGTATCCCAGGATCTATGCTCTTTTACTCCCCTCCGTGGAAGGGGCCTTTTCTTTTGGCCTGAAACGTTAGCCCTGGAAGTTACTGGGTGAGCATGCTATTACAGAAGTGGAAGAGCATCCCTTCAGTCTCTCCTCTCTATTTCTGCTCTTACACCAGGCTGTTGAGGTTTTGGTTACGGTTAGCTCAATTTTTGAGTAACTACTGGGCGTGGTGGCTCACGCCCGTGATCCCAACACTTTGGGAGGCCAAGGCAGGCAGATCACTTGAGGCCGTGAGTTCGAGACCAGTCCGGCCAACATGGCGAAACCCCATCTCTACTAAAATTACAAAAATTACCTGGGCGTGGTGGTGCACACCTGTAATCGCAGCTACTTGGGAGGCTGAGGCAAGAGAATTACTTGAACCCAGGAGGCAGAGGTTGCAGTGAGCCAAGATCACACCACTACACTCCATCCTGGGCAACAGAGCAAGACTCCGTCTCAAAAAAAAAAAAAAGAAAAGAAAAAAAAGAATTTTTGAGTAACACATTTACCGTACGGGGGGCAGTTATGCAGGTGTGAGCAGATCACCTTTGTCCTCCTCCTTTCAGCGCTTAAGGGCTAACTTCCCAGCAGGTGGCAGTACAGCACGGCTGGCCTCACGTCCTGGGCTCTGCAGAGGCAGGGTTGGGCAAAGACCAAGATTAGAGTCTAAAGCTGCAAAAATAGAATCTGTTCATTAAAACAGGGGAAACTTTATTATTTAAGCACACATGAAAACTTAAGGTAGCCTTTGTAGTAAGCCACATGTTTCTCTTGTCAGCGCTTCCCTTCTAAACAATATGTTTATACTTCACACTGCCTGAACTGGCGTCAAAAATTATCGTGTGTTCCCAGCTAGCAGAATAATCCTTCTGAAATGTTTAGAATTAATCAAAAGTTGAATTGGACCTGTTTGTTTCCTCTATCAAATATAGAAAAATCGGTGTTACCCTCTCCTAACGTGTTACTCTCTGCTAACATGTGCAAATGCGTTCTCAGTACAAAAGTCTGATTTCCTTAAACTGACTCATCAAAAGGAGTTATAATGGTAGAGTCCAAATCAGAATTTCTTCATTTCAGGTCATTTAAATGCCAAGTTTATATTCCCCCAGTCTGCCTTTTTTTCCCTTCTCCCTTGGGGTGGAGTAATGTTAATACTCCTTCTCTTTTTTTCTGTTTTTTAATTTTCATATCACATCAGATAATTTATAGGACTGCTCAGAGTCAGCTGGATTAGTGAATGGAATACTTAAAGAGACAGAACTAAAATAGAAGTTGAGGTTGGGTGCAGTGGCTCACGCCTGTAATCCCCGTGCTTTAGGAGGCTAAGGCAGGAAAATCACTTGAGGTCAGGAATTCAATACCTCTGAGCAACATGGTCAGATCCTGCTGCTACAGAAATCTAAAAAAAAAATAAAAATAAAAAGAGTAGCCGTACATGGTGGTTCATGCCTGTAGTCCTAGCTACTCAGGAGGCTGAGGTGGGAGGATTGCTTCAGCCCGGGAGTTTAAGGCTGTAGTTACCATATCATTGCACTCCAACCAGTGCAACAGAGTGAGATTAGATAGATAGATAGATAGATAGATAGATAGATAGATAGATAGATAAATGGATAAATAGAACAAGAGCTTAATTGCTTTTTAAAATACAGGTTACATCTATTTCTTTCTCGCTCCTCTTCTTAGTGTGTAAGAGTTTTAAAGACACAGGCCCAGCGTCATTTTGTCTTTCACGAGTAAACATCATTCTAATGGTGAAAGTACTTTGCTGAAGTGACTCAACTCTGGAATTCTGAGTCATCCTTCATTTGGTCCAAGCAGAAAAAGCCTCAGTAAATATTAAAGTGCAGCAAGCTGTTAAGCCCTTGATAAACCTACTCATAGTTTATTTGCCTCTTAATCAAAATGTTTCCTTTTAAGAGGAATTTTAAAAGTTTTAAAAGTCTAATTGTATGTTTCTTTACTTTTATGCAGAACACGTCTCCTGCAAAGATCTGTAGGTAAGCTTACTGCCCTCCCCACAAAAAGCCCTAATAGAAGATTTAACCTAATTGTAACTTGGATGATAAACTGTTTGTTGAAGATTCATACTCTAAGAGGTGACAGAAGAATTTATTATAAACATTCATATATCCCTAATTTGTGTCTTAGTCTAAAATTTCCTGTGTTTCTCTTTTCTTTCTGAAATATTTTATTCCAAAAGAGAAAACACCAGAACCAACCTGTGCTAGATTTCAGTCATTGATGCCCACAACTTTACTAAACAGTTGTGTGATACTGATGGAGAATGAAAATGAAAAACATGGAAATGACTTAAAAATTTAAAAGTAACATTTGCAGTTTATTTGGTCTTTAATATTTTCCGTGGTGGAAAAAGCGCCGGCCTGTAAGATCAGAACTGCAGTCCTGGGCCACAACAGGGGGATTGTGGGCAGCTTTCCTCGTCCTCTTTGCCTCAGTTTCCTCTGCTAGAGCGTAAACTGGGCTGTCCTCTCATTCAGCCCTCGGTGCCTGCAGCATTTGAATTCTAACCTGGGTGCCCTGCATCTGACTGCTTCCCGCTTCCTCTGCAGGCCAAGCAGCTCAGTCCTGGAGGCAGAAAACCAACAAAGGTGCTTTGATAGATGGATTTAGGATTTCTGCTGCAGATATTTCTGGGCTTTCATCCAATCCCCCACCCTCCTTTTATTTCTTTATTACAGGTTCCACCTTGAAAGAACAAGACAAAACCAAACTTCAGGACTGTCCTCCTATTTAAAAGGAGATTAGCAGGTGTCAAAGAGAGGCAGTAAAGCTCATGATACCTGATGTAATCAGGTACTGCTCGAGGCCAGGTGTGGTGGGCAGGCAGGCAGGTGTCTCACCCTTGGGCATCCCCCGTCTTCCACAGCCCCAAGAGGTTGTCTGTTTGGGGGGATCTCTGTTGCTCATTCCCCATGGATGGGGAAGCATCCTCTATTCTATGAAGCCTTTCACTATAGGGAGACACCAAACCCATCAGTATTTTCCTCTCCTCCCACCACAAAACCTATCTATTCCCGGGCAGACCCAAGAAGCTCCCCTGACAGTCTCTCCTCCACTTATCCCACTGTTTGCCTTGGATTCTTCTCTGGGTCATTTGTGTGTTGGGATGCCTTGAAAGTCAGCAAGGCTATAGGAGTAGGGCGGGCTGGGGTAGAGAAGTGTCCTCAGCCTCGGCTGCTCCGTGTTGTCCTGACCTTCCCAAGGCTGTGAGGCACCAGCTCCGTGGGCCCCTCTGCCAGTCCTCCTGCCTCTGGCCCAGCCGGTCAGTGCTGGTCCATTGGATACAGTGGCAACTACACATGGTTATAGCAGTGAGCACCATCAGAATTGATCAGCACCACTGTTTTCAGTGTACTAAGATTACACCTGCCAAGTTGTGTGTTACATATATATGTTTATGTGTACATATAAAAACATGTAGTCTCTATATAGAATACAGAATCTATGTTAGTAGGAGATGGCATATGGCAAAGTTCCCTGAAAGTGAAAACATTGTATTCAGCGCTTTTGTTCACGCCTTTGATCCTTGGCTGTTTGCTGCCTGATGGAATAGTCAGTAGTTAAGGGGCACTATATATATGTTGCCTCTATAAAATGGAAAGAGGAAAGAGACTAAGTGATAATTTGGGTTTTATGCTTTCTGGAGCCTTCTTTTAGGAGGAGAGAGTGGGGAAAGCTAGAGGCAAGAGCTTTCGGCATATAAAACTCAGAAGGAGTAGGCCATAAACCAGGGATTACTGAACCAGCTCCAAATTGACTTTCTAATGAGTGAGGATAGCTTCCTGAAAATATCTGTGTTTGGCAGTGTTACTTTTTGTGCAAGAATTTTTAAAAATTGCTTTACTGTGGAAATTTCTAAAGACATATCAAAGTAAACAGAATAATGAATGAAGTCCTGTGTACCCAGTTCCCAGCTTCAGCCATTTTCAGCTTCTGGCCCCACCCACTGCCTTGCTCAGTATTTATTCCAGGCACCCTAGCATTTCATCTGTAAATATTTTAGTATGTATAAGAAATTTGTCTGATAAAACATTTTATGGGGGGAAAGTTTAAACCTACAGAAAAGTTGCAAGAATATTACAAGGAGCTCCCATGTATTCTTCACTTAGATTCACCCATTGGTAACATTTTTTACATTTGCTTTCTTGCTATCTCAATGTATATATGTGTACACATGCATAAACATACATAAATATCACATACATATATGATAATGTAGATATTATTCTTGCTCTTATTTTTTCTGAATCATTTGAGAATAAGTTGTAGAGGTCATGACTCCACTCGTAAATACTTCAAGCTGTGTTTCCTAAAAACAACAATCCCTTAGATAACTAAAGTGCAGTCATTGAATTTAGAAAATAACAGCTGATATGATACTATTATTTAATATTGAGTCCATGTTCAAATGTTGCCACTTATCTGGCCACAATATTATTACTATTATTATTATTATTTCCTTTTCTTTTTTGAGATGGAGTCTTGCTCTGCCACCCAGGCCAGAGTGCAGTGGCACATCTTGGCTTACTGAAACCTCCACCTCCCGGGTTCAAGTGATTCTCCTGCCTCAGCCTCCTGAGTAGCTGGGACTACAGGCGTGAGCCACCACACCTGGCTAATTTGTGTGTTTTTAGTAGAAAAGGGGTTTTACCGTATTGGCCAGGCTGGACTCAAACTCCTGAACTCAAGTGATCTGCCCGCCTTGGCCTCCTGAAGTGCTGGGATTACAGGCGTGAGCCACCACACCTGGCACAATATTATCTTTTATAACATTCTTTTTTCCCCTAAAGATGTCATGTCTAAGCTGGGCGTATTGGCTCAGGCCTGTAATCCCAGCACTTTAGGAGGCCGAGTCAGGCGGATCACCTGAGGTCGGGAGTTCGAGACCAGCCTGACTAACATGGAGAAACCCTGCCTAAAAATACAAAATTAGCCTGGTGAGGTGGTACATGCCTGTAATCACAGTTACTCGGGAGGCTGAGGCAGGAGAATCGCTTGAACCCTGGAGGTGGAGGTTGCGGTGAGCCGAGATTGCGCCACTGCACTCCAACCTGGGCAACAAGAATGAAACTCCGTGTCAAAAAAAGGAAAAAAAAAGATGTCATGTCTCTTTCGTACCCTTTAATCTGGAACAGTTCCTCAGCTTTTTATTGTCTTTCATTGCCTTCGCATTTTTAAATAGGGGAGGCCTGTTGTTTTGTGAACTGTCCCTAAATTTGGGTTTGTCTCAGTGTTTCCTCGTGGTTCAATCCACGCTCTGCATATTTGGCAGGAATACCACCCGATTGATGTGGTGTCCTTCCGAGCTTTATATCAAGAGGCACACAATGTGGATCTGCCTCATTATTGGTGGTATTAAGTTTGATCATTTGGTTGTGGGGGTGCACAAAGGATTTTAATGCGATTTCTGTAGTGTTTTCATTTTTGAAACAGGCGTATTTGTGGTCTGATTCCCCAGTTTTTCACTTGTATATTTTTGGGATCTGCAGTTGAAAAAAACACTTGTTTCATTAGATGTTTCACAGGCACACTATTTTCCTCGAGTGAGCCAGCTGTGGTTTTGCAGATGTCCTGTAAATGCCTGACTCTGGGAAACAGCTAGCTGAGGTCCAGAGAAGGAAAGATCTCTTCATGAGTAGAGCACATAATTGAAAACTACACAGGTAGTCAGGTTCACAGAGGAAGGACAGAGGAACCAAGCTGATCTCGTAGGATCTTTGCCTCATCCAAACTCCAGAGGATGCATTTTCACCTCCACACTCTTGGGGAAAGCTTTGATGTTGAAAGGTGAAGCTGCAGTGTTTTATCTCCCTCTCCACAGTGCCCTCTTCCTCCTGGCCGCAGCAGGATGCCTTCCCTTCAATGACTCCCAGGTAGGTCCAGGTGAACTCATTTGCCTTCAAAGTGTCTTTTATTCTCTGAAGCCTGGGTGTATGACCAGAATTTCCTAGTCCTTCCTTTTAGAAGCAGGATAACTTGGCCTATGCAGAAGCATTCCAAAGCTTGCAGGCGGGGTAGCTTTGGGCTTGGGCGATACCATTTCCCCAGGCTTTTGCCTGCTCCCCAAGGCTGCAGGCATCGCGGCCTGCAGAGCTCTGGTCTCTGGGCACTGTGGTGCCTGCCGTCTGTCCTCTGTACGTGCCTGGTGAACCTGCAAGCCAACACCCAGGTTGCCCCAGCCTCAGGCATGGAGGCAAAGTTGATTTCCTCTCCTCCCAAGGGCCTCATCTCCTACAAAGTGGTTTTTTGTTTTTGTTTTTGTTTTGTTTTGAGACACAGTCTCACCCTGTTGCCTAGGCTGGAGTGGAGTGGCACGATCTCGGCTCACTGCAACCTCCACCTCCCGGGTTCAAGCGATTCTCCTGCCTCAGCCTCCCGAGTAGCTGGGACTACAAGCGCCCACCACCACGCCCAGCTAATTTTTTGTATTTTTAGTACAGATGAGGTTTCTCCATGTTGGCCAGGCTGGTCTCAAACTCCTGACCTCAAGTGATTCGCCCGCCTCGGCCTCCCAAGGTGCTGGTATTACAGGCATGAACCACTGTGCCTGGCCTGCAAAATGATTTTTATTTTATTATCCTGTGCTAAAGTTGAGTTTTCTTTATGAGGTGCTGAGGACCCACCCCCGCCCCCAGTAGTCCTCTTGTTTCTGGGTTTCCTTTCTTTCTTTTTTTCTCCCTCCTTTTCTCCCCCAGGATTATTAGGTCCCCACCAAGTGTCAGGCACTGAGCCAGGCTCTGGGGACACAAAGAGGAAAATTAATCTTTGCTCAGGCAGAAGTCAAGCCTATTTGGAGCAGAGGGGAGGGAAACAGTCAAGTAAACAGATCATTATCACACAGGGAGGCCAGGGCTCTGTCCCTGAGGTACAGGAGGCTCTGAAGCACCTAAGAAGACGTGGGACCTCAGGAAGTAGGAGTAACCACAATTACAGGGAGCCTGCTGTGTGCCAGGCTCTGTGCCAATGCTTTCTGTGCCTTATGTTATTTAAAATCTCCCCACATTTCTGTAAGGGTGGGAGCATTATTATCTCCATTTCATAGCATAGAATAAGGAGGCTCAAAAGGTCAGCAGCTAACAAATAAGTGGGGATTTTAGAATTTATCCCAGATCTCTCTGATGCTAGAGCCAGACTCTGCTTACAGGACCTAAATCTGGAAGAATAAGGAGGAGTTAGCCAGGAGAAGAAAGCAGGCGAGGGCAGTTGTGGAGTGTCATGAGTATCCTGTGATCCAGCATCATTGAGCACCTGTTGTGTGTCTACCCCTGTCCTAACGCCTGCCCTCCTGGAATGTACATCTATGAGAGGGGAGGGCAGGGGGAGACAGAAACACATAAACAAATAAGGAAGAAATAAATAGGACGTGTCCTATGATGCTACATCCTGTGGAGAATAATAAGGGAAGAAGTAGAGGGTCCCCTTGGTTGAGTTGTAGGGGTAAGCAGTCATGCTTGGGAAAATGCAAGTTATCCTTATTCAGAGACAGTAGGAGGCTGTACATACAACCGGAGGGGTTGATGGGGGCTTGTCACAGAGGTCTTGGGGTGTCATGAGTTTAGATTTGAACTTTGTGATGGCAGTGAGGGGCATGGGGTGTTGGAGGCAGAGTCCTGTTAGGAAGATGTTGTAGGCACCTGGGTGAGGAATGAGAGGGAACCAAGGAACTGACGTAAGGCCCCAGGGGTCCTATTTTGGGACCCTTGCTTGGCACTGCGCATTGATGACAGGGTTTCTGATGGCTGCACTGGATTCCGTTTGCGTTGCTCTTATAGCCATTTTTTCTTTTTTTAATTCTGTGTTTCAGTTTGATCCAGATGGATATTTTTGGGCTGTAATTCACTTATTCTGTGTAGGTAAGTTTTAAAATAGTACTTACGTAAGGCTGGGCACAGTGGCTCATACTTGTAATCCCAGCACTTTGGGAGGCCAAAGCAAGCGGATCCCTTGGGCCCAGGAATCAGAGACCCACCTGGGCAACCTCGAGAAACCCCGTCTCTACAAAAAATACAAAAATTAGCCAGGCATGGTGGCACATGCCTGTTGTCCCAGCTGCTCAGGAGGCTGAGGTGGGAGGATCACCTGAGGCCAGGGAGGTCGAGGCTGCAGGAGTCATGATCACACCACCACACTCCAGCCTGGGCAAAAGAGTGAAACCCTGGCAAAAAAAAAAGGAAAGAAAGAGTGAGAGAGGGAGGGAGAGAAAGAGGGAGGGAGAGAAAGAGGGAGGGAGGAAGGAGGGAGGGAGGGAGGCTTACTTGAGTAATTGAGGTTTATTGTATACCCACTTTTTGGTGACCCTGGACAATAGGAAAATCAAATCCAAGGTGTGAAGGTTAAAATTAAATGGTCATTTTCTGGATTGGTTTTCTATTTTGAGGTTTTTCCTCAAATGTGTCCATTTCCAATATACTTTCCTCTTTTTTCATGGCAAATATGAACTAACTCACCATGACTTGGGGTTTCACTTGCTCAAGTCAACTTTTGGAACGCTGATTGGTCTTCTCTAAAAACGTTGGGAAGATATTCAGAAGTTCATGTCAAAAACTTTTTTTTTTCCCGGTAATTTACCAAAAAAGTTGAAATTGGTCAAATAAAGGGACCATCTGATTTTATTACAAATCATACGTTCAGTGTTGCTTGTCTGTAGTCCTGGGGGAAAAGCAGTGCCCTGACTGTTAACACAGCTCAGAAATGTTCAGCAGTCCACGGGTGTTTCTTTTTTCGTGTGCATCATGTCAAGGAAGTAACACCTTCCTGTTAATTGTGTCCTTCATTGATCATGATGCTTTCCATGCCCAGCACTCTGGGGACCACTGGAAGGACTGACTGCGTTATCATAGAGGATTATTGAATTTGCATCCTTGAAACCTTCCAAATGTTGATGATCTTCTCCTGTCAACTGGGTGTGACCCTCATAGGGAAAAGGACCAGCAGTCATGCCTTTGGGGGCCTTTATCCATGTGGATTTTGTGTTTCCCTGGACATGCCAGCAGTTCCTTGAGCAGAATACCATGACCAGTGACATGTTTTATTTCATTTTCAGGGGCTTATAAAATTCTGCGGAAGTCCCAGAAACCCAGTGCATTAAGGTAAACTCTTAAACTCTTTTCTTTTTTTTCCCTTGTGATGGAATTTCACTCTTGTTGGAGTGCAATGGCACGATCTGGAGTGCAATGGCGCAGTCTCAGCTCACCTCACCCTCCGCCCCCTGGGTTCAATCTATTCACTTGCCTCAGCCTCCCGAGTAGCTGGGATTACAGGCATGCGCCACCACGCTTCACTAATTTTGTATTTTTAGTAGAGAGGGGTTTCTCCATGTTGGTCAGGCTGGTCTCAAACTCTCGACCTCAGGTGATCCACCTGCCTTGGCCTCCCAAAGTGCTGGGATTACAGGTGTGAGCCACCGCGCCCGGCCAAGACAAACTCTTAATGTTTGGTGAGTTGTGGTTGGCCTAAAGGAAAGGGTTGAGACTTGTGGTATCATGAGATTCTTCCATTCGGCCAGAGACTCTGCAGGCCTGGATTGTGGTGAGGGCAGGGGACTTAGTCCTTGAAGCCGTCCTTCTTCTTGCTGTTTGGGCCACTCCAGGCTGTGTCCGCCAACACCTGGAACATGCCTGCCTTTAGCCGTGTGTGAAGAGGCATGGAAGTCTCAATCCCCTTCCTTTAGGGGATTCACATGTCACCTCTCAGATGACATGTGAATGAAATGTATGTGGCCAGCTGCTTTGGGTGCCAGTCGGCTGCATTGATCACAGAGGGACAGTACTTTTTCTTGTTTCCCGAGCTCCCTCCTAATTTGACTTACTTTAGACCCAGAAGTCTCTCCACTTCCTAGCTCATTCTTGGGCAAAATGAGGCCTTTGTTGCAGGCAGTCAATGGAGCAGCTTTGGTGAATGTAAATGAGAAAAGACAAGACTTCAGGCCTGGAGCTGTAAGGCCAGTTCCCCTAGACCGGCCAGCTGGCCTCTGGGTTTTGGGGCCTGCTGAAGGCCTAATGAGAAAAGGTTCGAAGGGAATGACTCCTGAGAGAAGGTCATCCACTCTAAGAATGTGGGGCTTCCACTCCCTGAAGCACCTTTTGTTCTTTTAATAAAATGTTTTTGTAGCAAGAAGCCAGTAGAGTTGCCAGATAAAATACAGGATGCCTGGTTGCATTTGAATTTCAGATAAGCCTCGAATAATTTTTGTAATATTTGGAACAGATAGTACTTACACTAAAACATTACTCTTAATCAGAAATTCAAATGTATTTGATTGCCCTGTATTTTTACTTGTTAAATATGGTAGCCGCAGAAGCCAGTCCAGTGGCCTGAGATAGTTGACACTCCTTTGAAAGTGACAAATGTATACGTGGGAAACAGTTGCCCACAGGTGAAAATGTGTGTGATTTAAAATGAACTAGTAACTGGTTTTGAATATTAAATCCTTTTCCCTCTATTTATGGGTAATTTCTAAAAGTAGTAACTAACATAGAATTTATTAATAGAAGATAATGATTATTTTATGTATTTAAAATAGTTTTGCTATTTCATTTATCTTTTTTTCTCTCTCATTCCTTAGTGACATTGACCAGCAATACTTAAACTATATATTCAGGTAAAATATAATTTACATTTTTAAAGAACAGTTCATATCCTTTTAGGGCTAATGGATTTTTATTTTCCAATAATATTTTGATTGAAGAGTTCTGAGCCAGTGTGCCTGCCAGGAAGGTAAGTTACAGAATTTGTGAGGATAACCAGAGTTGAGGAGACCAAATAGTAGTCTTGCCCTTAGACCAGGCAAGAGGGGCCTCTCTCAGGCCCTAAACTTCAGAGGGCTACATCCCTCCTCTGGGGCGTGGCACCTGTGAGGCTAAGGATGTTTCTCTCATCCCAGAGCCCACCCCCTCACTTCTAGATTGTGTCCTTGAATCCCCACCCGTGTCCCTGAGCTCGACTCCAGGGCTCCTTGGGTCCATCTTCCCAACTCATTCTCAGGCCCAAGGGGTGTCCAAAGAGAGGCTCTCAATGGGCCAGAGTGGAGGTGGAGGTGACCTTGCAGGCTCAGGTGTCCACATATGTGTGAGGCCCTTGGGCTGCAGGATGAAGCCTGGGGTGGAAAGAAAAGGGAGGCATTGCCAACTGGGAGTCAGAGGCTGCCCCATTCTGACATGCAGCACCAGGGAGCCCAAGAATTCTACATTTTAAACTAGACTTTCAGGTTATTTTGAAGGTGTATTTGTTAAGGTAGGATGAAGTCTGAGGCTTGATTTATAACTTTTAAATACGGTATGTGGACTTCTGTTTGTATCCTTGTCCCAAGCCAAGCAGAGAATGAGCCTGCTTTACTAGAGCAGCATGATATACCCTTTTTATATTAGTATAATTTCTTCATTATAATGTGCATGTAATTTATAATCTGAGAACTCTAAGGGGTTTCCGTGTTGGGAGGCTGAGGCAGGAGGATCACTTGAGCCCCAGGGTTCAAGGTTACAGTGAGTGATGATTGAGCCACTGCACTCCAGCCTGGGCGACGGAGAGATCCTGTCTCAAAAAAAAAGGTATACAGGGCTTCAAGTTACATTTTCCTTCAAACATAGTCCCACCACAGTACACCTAGAGGTGATTAATTGCAGTCCAGAAAACGTATTGTGTACCTGCCACATGATGTCTGGCACTGCTAGGGATCCAAGGATGAATAAAATATGGTTCTTGCCCCCAGGGAAGTTGCAGTGTAGGATGCCACACAGGGGAAAGGATGAAAAGAGAATGAAGAGGAGTGTTCCTTTGATGTGAGCCTCATTCATGCTTGGCACCCTCCCATCACCCTCTCTGGAAACCCCTCCCATCCCCCAGCACCCCTCTGCAGTGCCTTCACGCTGCCAAAGCCCACTGTGGGGGGCCCAGTCCCCCACCCTCTGCAGCCTCTTCTATCAAAACTCATGCCCTCCAGATGACCGACTGAGTTAGAGGTTAGGCATAAACATGTGATCTAAGTATTGGAGGGATTTTTTTTTTTCAAGTACTGAATGGCCTGCTTTGGTAAGAGTTAGGAGTGGCTTAACACTATGTTTGCAAAATTCAAACAAGGATTAAAGAACCAACTCCTTCACTTAATTATTTCTTATATTTACCCCCTAATATTTTATTTGAGGTTACCCTTTGGGGTGATTCTGATGATGGGATTTGGGGTACGTGACCAGCTCTGAGAGATGCTTTGGGATGGTAAGAGGCCCCTCATATCCTGCCATAAGAGTGATCACTTCTGCTCCTGAAATTATAACCCAAAAGGGATTCAGGGAGATAAAATAATGGAGTATGAACAGGAGTATGAACAGGTTTTCCAAAGAAAGGTGAGATGGAGGCAAAGACTTAGAGAGCCCATGCAAAGGGCTAATCATTGCAAAGTCTCCAGTCTCGTTTATAGCTACATGCAGCCCTGTCTTACACACCTACAACTTCTCAATGACCAGATGTGTGGCTCTTCCCATTGGCTTTCTCCCAAGCCTCCTGTCTAGCCTCTGTCCACAGTGCTGCTGCCCTGGGGCCATCAGAGAACCTGAGCTTTAGAGGAAGAGCACAGGAAGAGCACGAGAAACACAGAAATGGTTCTGGGAGACAGCCCCAGAGCAGGCAGGGCTCCCGGTGGTTTCTTTGCTCACAGCCATCTTCCTCCACACTGCCTAGGATGTCACCACCGACTAGGGATTCCTTGTGGTAGTTCCCAGTCCTGGTGCACTTTAGAGCCACTGAGAGGCCATAACAAAATAAAACAACTGATGCCTGCACCTCAGAGATTCCGATTTAAGCCAGGACACTGGGCTATTCTGATACGCAGCCAGGGTTTAGAACCAGAGTAGGCCATCCAGCACTTCAAAAAATTCCCTCCCGAATTGAACAATGAGAACACTTGGACACAGGAAGGGGAACATCACACACCGAGGCCTGTCGTGGGGTGGGGGGAAGGAGGAGGGATAGCATTAGGAGAGATACCTAATGTAAATGACGAGTTAATGGGTGCAGCACACCAACATGGCACATGTATACATATGTAACAAACCTGCATGTTGTGCACATGTACTCTAAAACTTACAATAAACAGTAAATAAATTTAAAAAATAAAATAAAAATAAAAAATTTCCTCCCATACGTAGAAAACATGTTTTATTCCTAGCCTCTAATTTGATTGGCTGCCTGGATGGCATGAGGTTTGATGGAAGAGGTTGCAGAGGGTAGGGGATTGGGCCCCCCACAGTGGGGTTTGGCAGCGTGAAGGCTCTGTAGAGGGGCTCTGCAGGACGGGAGGGGTTTCCAGAAAGGACGACGGGAGGGTGCCAAGGATGAACAGGGCTCACATCAAAGGAACACTCCTCTTCATTCTCTTTTCATCCTTTCCCCTCTGTGGCATCTAAAATCAGTAAAGGTAGTTTTCAGACACATGGTGGATGGGCTGGATCAATTGTGGGCTAGCCTCTTGGAAACGTAACTATCTTCTACACAGTTAATTTTGTGGCAAAAATATACGTAGCTCACACACAACAGCTAGCTTTTACATTGCAACCTATTTTAATTCAGAGTTTGCTTCGTTTAGCTTGTAAATACTCTTGGTAGATTAGGTGAGTATGATCGTAACTAGGGTCAGCCAGGACCAAGAAAAGAGACACAGTGAACCCTCAGGTTGAGACATGGATTCATATTCTGTCCCAAGCCTGTCTGTCCCAAGAGGCAATCTTCCTGCCAAAACATGAGACATTTCAAGACATTCTTACTCTCTCTGAGGAGCTGGATTTAGTCAGAATGAGTCAGTGCAGATAATTTGCTTTTAGGCAAATTTAACTATTTCCAAGTAAAATGGGTGGGAACAGCTGGGGTTTTTGGTGCGGGGGAAACTTCTTGACTACTTTGCTGTCTCTTTTCCAGTGTGGTGCTCCTGGCATTTGCATCTCATCCCACAGGTAAATGCCCCCACCAAGTGCTGTTTTGTTTGTCTGTTTGACATTGCTCATTGGACCCAGTGAGCCTGTCTCTCAGAGACATTTCACAAGAGAATGTCATTGCCCCCCAGGATGACTGCAAGGGCAGGAAGGTCCCACCTATTTGAAACTGCTCTTAACAAACCAATTTATCAACCAGGAATTTATTCTTACGCCTTCTTGTTGTCTGTGTTTTCATCCAGTATGATCTCAGATATACAGACAGGTCTATTTCCTGCCGAGTAAACTAGTGCTTATTTTGCCCTCTTCTGAAATTCCTTTTCCAAGCATCCTGAATTGCTCTTCATTTCTAGTATTAAAAAATTTGGTGAAAAAGTTCAAAAGTTCAAAAAACTCCCTGAATCTGTTTTTGGTGATCACTTCAGGAGCAGAAGTTATTGCTCTTATGGCAGAATATGAGGGGCCTCTTGCCATCCCATAATATTTCCCAAGGCCTGCTGTGGTACCCCAAATCCCATCATCAGAATCATCCCAAAGGGTAACCTCAAATAAAATATTAGGGGGTAAATATAAGAAATAAGTGGGCCAGGCACGGTGGCTCTCGCCTGTGTAATCCCAGCACTTTGGGAGGCCGAGGCGGGCTGATCACGAGGTCAGGAGATCAAGACCATCCTGGCTAACACGGTGAAACCCCGTCTCTACTAAAAATACAAAAAATTAGCCGGGCATGGTGGTGCGTGCCTGTAGTCCCAGCTACTTGGGAGGCTGAGGCAGGAGAATGGCGTGAACCCGGGAGGCAGAGCTTGCAGTGAGCGGAGATCATGCCACTGCACTCCAGCCTGGGCGACAGAGTGAGACTCAGTCTCAAAAAATAATAATAATAATAATTTAGTGAAGGAGTTGGTTCTCTAATTCTTGTTTGAATTTTGCAAATATATTATTGAGTTACCCTCTTTCTATCTGGCATCATTTTTAAAGTTTGTATCATATGTCACCATCCAATTCTCATAATTCCAGATGAAAGGAGTCAATTCTTTTTTTCTTAAAAACACACACACACAAAACGAATGTTTACTGACCACTTACTATGCATAAGGCATTACCCAGGCCCTCTAGGTCTCAGTTTTCACATCTAGAAAATGAGAAAGGTGAGTTGGCTGCTTCCTAAGGTCCTTTCTAGGTCTCATCTTGTGCTTGAAGCAATAACAGCTTTCTGTTGGCGTTTTCAGCTGCTTCTTTCTGTTGGTGTTTTACCTGCTATCTGAGCGAGGATCCTCAGGGACTTGTTGATAGTGACTCAGGAATAATGCTTCTAGATTGTATGTGACATATCTGAATCCATGTCTCGTAAGGGTAACTTGAATACATTTTCTTAATACATTACACTCTGCTTGCCACATGAAAGCACAGTTCCTATTGTCTGCCTGCTCCTGTGAACGATGACTTCTGAAAACTCCAGGGTTTACTGATGAGTCCCCTCTCTGCTGTCGTTTGCTGAAAGTCTATCTTTTGTGGAATAGTAAGTCCTGTGAAGCCATACTGTTAACCCTAAATGGCCTCTGCTTACCCCTACTGCTGGTCGTCTGCCTTTCAGTTGCGTCTCCTATCATTCCTTTATGCAGCCAGGTGGCTGCCACCCAGCAGACATTTAAGAGCTGACTAAGTGTCCTGTCCCTTTGAAATGTGCTTTTGTCAAAGGCCTTTCGAAAGTTATGTTCACAGATTCTCCTTGGTTTACATCCTGAATTATTTCTAGCGGACTTGGGTGAATAATTCTTTTTTTTTTTTTTTCCCCCTAGACAGAGTCTTGCTCTGTTGCCCAGGCTGGAGTGCAGTGGTGTATCTTGGCTCACTGCAACCTCTGTCTCCTGGGTTCAAGCGATTCTCCTGCCTCAGCCTCCTGAGTAGCTGGGATTATAGGCACCTGCCACCATGCCTGGCTAATTTTTGTATTTTTAGTAGAGACGGGGTTTCACTACATTGCCCAGTCCAGTCTGGAACTCCTGACCTCAAGTGTTCTGCCCACCTCAACCTCACAAAGTGCAGGGATTATAGGCATGAGTCACTGTGCCCAGCTGGGTAAATAATTTTTACCTAAAGAAATCATGCTGCCCTTCAGCTAAGAGGTTGTGCTTGTTCATTTGTTACACTTATGATGGTCAGAGCTGGAAGGAATCTTAGCGATTATCCCAGGTACCACCGAATTGTGTTAATTACTTGTGCACCATCCTAATACAAATGAGGAGATTGAAAACCCGAGGAGTTAAGTGATTTGACCAAGATGATGCAGAGTAGGCGAGTAGTAGGTCTTCTGACCCTCTTTCTTTCTTCTTTTTCTTTTTTGAGATGGAGTCTCACTCTGTCGCCAGGCTGGAGTGCAGTGGCGCAATCTCGGCTCAATGCAACCTCCACCTCCCCGGTTCAAGTGATTCTCCTGCCTCAGCCTCCTGAGTAGCTGGAACTACAGGCACCCGCCACCAAGCCCGGCTAATTTTTTGTGTTTTTAGTAGATATGGGGTTTCACCATGTTGGCCAGGATGGTCTCTATCTCTTGACCTCGTGATCCACCCACCTCAGCCTCCCAAAGTGCTGGGATTATAGGCGTGAGCCACCGCACCCGGCCTCATGACCCTCTTTCTAAGTTTTTCTTTTTAAATGCTGCTCTTTCAGTGATCCTACACTTTATTATTATTATTATTATTATTATTATTATTTTGAGACAGAGTCTCGCTCTGTTGCCCAGGCTGGAGTGCAGTGGTGCAATCTTGGCTCACTGCAACCTCCGCCTCCCAGGTTCAAGCGATTCTCCTGCCTCAGCCTCCTGAGTAGCTGGGATTACAGGCACCTGCCACCACACCTGGCTAATTTTTGTATTTTTAGTAGAGATAGGGTTTCACCATACTGGCCAGGCTGGTCTTGAATGCCTGACCTCAGGTGATCTGCCTACCTCAGCCTCCCAAAGTGCTGGGATTACAGGCATGAGCCACCACGCCCAGCCCCCTACACTTTACTATAAAGTGTCCCACTCTAGTGAATGCTTCTGTACAACATTCCTGAATTTTGGTCTGGAGCTACTTTTGGTTTGGGGGGTGTGTTTAGCCACCAGTTTCTGAACATGGTGACTGCTGGTAACAGCTTAGACATTTTCACCAACAGTCTGACATTTTACCTTGAGTTATTGCTAAACTTTTAGGTCAATACAAAAATACCTTGGACACTTAATTACTCGTTGGGAATGCAAAGTGGTCAGAAGTATATGATTGTAGAATGTCCTGGGCAGAGGAGTAATTTAAAATAGGCTTTAGTTTCTTTTTGAGGTAATGAAAATGTTCTGGAATTAGATAGTGGTGATGGTTGCACAACTCTATGAATATACTAAAAACCACTGAAGTGTACACTTTAAAGGGTGAATTTTATAGTATGCAAATTATATCTCAATAAGAAAATGTATTGGCGGAATAAAAGGACACCTTTCTCATTTGAAAACCTGTTTGGAGCTTAATTATGCCAGAAGGGATACTTGCATGGATTGATTTTCCTTCAAGTTATATTTTCATAATTTTTGAAAAAGAATGGACACAGATGTTCACCTTCCCTTCCCTCTCCTGCAGGGTGGGGGATGGGTCTGCGGTGGGCAACCCAGGGCATTGTGGAGCCTGTCGGATTCGTCAGAGAGAGTCCTGGGACACTGCTCTTGAAGGACTCTTCTCTGCAACTTGGATTTTTTACAGTTTCCTGCTAGCTGAGGTGGTGTCATTGCAGAGGCCGAGTACAGAAAGTCGGGCTTATAAGAAGGGTTTTGCTGGGCCGTGGCACTGCTGAAGCGGCTGTGGGCTCCCTTGCTGTAAAGAAGCAGGACTACTCTTATAGGGTGGCTCCAGTTCCCGCCAGTTCATTCATTAGCTTTCTGATGGGACCCATGGGCAGTCTAGCCCACTTCAAGGTAGAACAGAACTTTATTCTTTCTCACTTGCTTATTACACTTGCCATCTAGAACATCTGCCATGGGGCCTGAGTGTGTGTTGGGTGAGCTGTCTTCCTGGTTCCCTACTGCCCCGGTTAAGACACAGTCACAGTCAGTCTCCATAGGGACAGTCTACTTGGAAGGATCTGTTCATACTTTCTGACATCTTACAGCAGGGCTCAATTCTTTTTGGTTTCTTCTTACCCCTTCTTTTTTTCTTTCTTTTTTTTTTTTTTTTTGAGACAGAGTCTCGTGCTCTCTTGCCCAGGCTGTAGTACAGCGGCACGATCTCTGCTCACTGCAACCTCTGCCTCCTGGGTTCAAGTGATTCTCCTGCCTCAGCCTCCCAAGTAGCTAGGATTACAGGTGCCCGCCACCATGCCCAGCTAATTTTTGTATTTTTAGGAGAGACGGGGTTTCACCATGTTGGTCAGGCTGGTCTTGAACTCCTGACCTCAAGTGATCCACCCGCCTTGGCCTCCCAAAGTGCTAGGATTATAGGCGTGAGCCACTGCACCTGGCCCCCTTCTTTTATTACTTGTATCTTAGTTATTTGGTAGTACTTTAAAAACATTTTAAGATTGAGATATAATTTACATATATGAAATATACATGTTAAATGTACAGCTCGATCAATTTTGGCAAATCTACATACCTGCATAACTTATCTGCCACCAAGATATAGAACATTTCTATCACTGCAGAAAGCTTCCTCCTGCCCCTTCCTCGTCACTCCCTCTCCACACCATGAAGGCCTCTATGGATCTGATGTCTGTTACCATAGATAAGTTCTGTCTATTCTCAAGCCCTTGTAAATGGAATCATCAGTACTTTTTGTGTCTGGCTCTTACATGCAGCACAGTGTTTAGAGACTCATTCATGTTGTTGTGTATATCATGAGTTTGTTCCTTTTTGTTGCTGGTAGGGTTCCATTGTATGCATATACCACGTTTGTTTATCCATTTACCTGTTGATGCTCACCTGGGCTGTTCCCAGCTTGTGGCTGCTCTGAACATTCTCATACCAGCCTTTTTGTGGACTTATGTTCTCACGTCTCTTGGATGAACATTTCAGAATAGGATTACTGGGTCTTAGAGTAGATGTATGTTTCACTTTCTAAGAAAGGATGTTTTCCAAAATGTTTGTACCATTTTCCACTCCCACCCAGTAGTGTGTGGGAGTTCCAGTTGCTCCACATCCTCACCAGCATTTAACGTTGTCAGTCCTATTTTAACTCTTCTAGAGGGTGTGTGAGGGTTTCTGGATAGTGCTTTTGACTGAGCTTCCCTCCTCACTCACACCTGAGTGATTAGAAAGAGGAGCTCTCTTGCAGGTGCACCTTTGGAGTGTGCTGGCAGCAGTGGTGGGACTCAGGCAGACATTTCTTCATGCCCTCAGCATGGGCCCCACCACAGAGTTTGCTCTGAGAATCTCAGAACCTTCCTTGAGAAGAGGACCACCTTTCCCCCTTGCACTCTTTTAAATATAGTAGATAAGAGGAAATTTCCCCTCTTAAAGAGTTTGCACTTCCTACTTGTGTGGGGCCCCTTAGCTGTGGTGGTCAAGAGAGCTGGAGAGAATTTCAGGGAACGAAAGGAGCAGGGAGACTCAGGAATCTGGCCCAGAAACAACCTTGTTACCTGGTGTGTCTGTGGCTCATGTGTGAGACAGAGCAAGCAGCACTAATTGCTGCTTGGAACTGACCTCCTGTTTTCCTGCCAGTTTTGAGGGTAAGAACATGAGAGGAAATTTTCTTCATGCTCAAATATCAATTTGTCTTGAATGTGGTAATATTGTGTCACACTTTTCACCATGGCAATTTCATGCTTCGTAATCTTTAGAGAAATGGACTTCACTTGCTCACTCAGAGTCAGCGGAATTTTAACTGCAGAACACAACAGTGAGGGCCTAACTCAGACTCCATTACATAATGCCGCATGTTGCTGTAGCAAAACATGTTTACTCTTTTTTTTTTTTTTTTTTTTTTTTTGAGATGGAGTCTTACTCTGTCAGCTAGGCTGGAGTGCAATGGCGCAATCTCGGCCCACTGCAAACTCTGCCTCCCGGATTCAAGCAGTTCAACTCTGCTTCAGCCTCCCGAGTGGCTGGGATTACAGGCTCCCACCACCATGCCTGGCTAATTTTTGTATTTTTAGTAGAGACGGGGTTTCACCATCTTGGCCAGGCTGGTCTTGAACTCCTGACCTTGTGATTCACCCGCCTCAGCCTCCCAAAGTGCTGGGATTACAGGCATGAGCCACCACGCCCGGCATGTTTACAACTCTGTAGCCACTTGATTTGTGCTTAAGCCATGTAGTTCAGCACTAGATGGTGCAGGAGTGTTGTTTTGAGGCCATTTTTTAGGCTCCTAGATCAAGTTTGCATATGGCTAGGGCCAGCCAGCCACATGCTGCAACCTCTTCCGGGGGTATTTATAGCACAGTCACTAACATTTGCTGTTCCAGGATTGCCGTGCACCCTCTCCGCTTAGGAGTACTACTTTAGCAAAAGAGAAGGCAGGTGGAAGGCATCAAAGGGGAAAATTTGAGGTCAGCTTGAAATTGAGGACCACAGAGCCAGCCGGAAACTAGAACATTAGCTCTAGGGAAGGCAAGAGGTGATCAGGTCTTTCTGATAGTCTTGGTTTGGTAGTGCTTGCTGTCTGCTGGGTGTGTTGGATATGGTGCTGACACACAACGGGTGCGGGGATGAGGAAAATAGCATCCCTACTCTCAAGGACTCACTAATTCTAGGAGGAGGGACAGGTGTGAAGTCAGCTAAGTGGTGTGTGAGAAACCAACGTGTGATGGTTTTAGCGATGGCTCAAAGGCAAGGGTTAGCTATTCTTATTTTGTCTCTCCCATTGTGGAGTCAGTTTTCAGGATTTGGATGGGGGTTATTATTTCCCAAGGACTGTGTTTTGTTTTGTTTTGTTTTGTTTTGTTTTGTTTTTTCTTTCTTTTCCTCCCTCCCAGTCTTCCTCTGACCACACTTCTGCTCTCTAGACCCCCTCCAAAGCCTGGGCTGGGCTATAAAAGCTGCCACGCGCCATGAGTCCCGTTCACCCTGCTGGAGCGTTTCTGATGAAAGACTGGGTGCTGAGAGGGGCGCAGCCTGAGAGGTCTCAAGGTCCTGGGTTTCATTCGTCTCCCTCTCCGCCATTCCTCATTATCACACTGGCTGCGCTGCGGTTCCTCTCACACTGAGAGGGAAATTGGGAAAGGGCCAAGAGCACACAGCTGCCAAAGAGACGGAACACATTCTCCGTGGACGTGGACAGACTCTCCCTCCACCTGCCTGAATGGAGGGCTCTGGCCACTCTCTAGGTCTGGGGTCCCCAGGACACCCTTGCCTATCACTCCTGTGGGGAAAGGGACTTCAGAATATATCCATGCTCTTCACACACTAAGTGGCACCTGATGTTGTCATTTACAAATTCCCTCTACCAACACAGGTCCCGGTTTGACAGTAGAGGTATTGAGAGGAATCGTGGCCGAAAGAGAACAAGAAGTCTTGTTGGGCTTCATGAAAACCAGATCCCAAGAAATCCCCTCCTTGTCGTTAAATACACACTCACTTGCAGAAACAAAACAAAGAAAATAACAGTCATAATTTTAAAAAAACCTCCAGAGAAATCCAACTCAGAACTTTCCTTCCCAATAGATAGTTGAATCATTTGAGATCGTTTGGGTCTCCAGGAAAGCGTAGGAGCCCATCATGTCTTTTGATCTGAAACTCTTGATGAATAGCATAGTGGTGAAGGAAATGCTGCTGCCTGTGTGTTCCACTGCACACCTAATATACTAGCAATACTTAGGAAATTCAGCCCTCTCCCCACAGGCCCCCAGAACTGAGAGACAGGCTAAGGCCCAGGGGTCTGGAAGACCAGGCTCTCCAAGGGGTTCAGAAATTCCAGATTTGGAAGACTCAAGCTATCTGCTGTGGAAATGCTTAATTCCTTTTCTCCGGACATTTTTGGAAGGATTTCTGCTTTTTTAATCTCCTGACTTTTTGTTTGTGACCAAGTTCAAATTCCAGAGAGGGAAACGGCCAATATGTGTGATTATTTCCTCTTGCACCAAGTGGAACTAAAGGAATGAACTTACTTCACAAGAAATAAATGTACCCTTTGGACCTCAAACTAAAATGAATTTGCACAGTTGGTCTGGCCCCCGTGCTGTTCTTGCAGTCATTAAACATGAAAATGAAAAAAAAAAAAAAAATGTCAGGGCAGTGCATTCATGACCTTTTTTTTAGATATGAGGCAGAAAAGAAGAAAAGAGCCTTGAAAAAGATTCTTTTATCCTGCACACTCCCTTGTGCAGGGTTGACTGCCTAGTAGAGAGGAGACAGCCTAAGGTTTGGATTGACTGGCGTTCACATTCTGGCTCCATAGTTTAAGAGCTGTGCAATCTTAGCCATGTTCCTTAACTTCTCTGAGCCTTAATTTAAATGGGCATAATAGAACCTCACAGAGATGTTACTAAGATTGAAAGAGATACATACATAAAGATTTTAGCATTGGGCCCTGCACAAGGCATGCTCCCACTAAATGGGCATTATTATTATCATCTCATCATACTGTTACTATCGTGATAAGATAATGTCAGTAACAGAATCCCTGGGAATGCTGGAGCGAATTCAATGCCAGGGGACTGAAAGCATAGGACTGCTAAAGACGCCCTCCTTGCATTTCCTGGGGCGACGGGGCAAAGGGGCATGTGAGGCCTCATGGGTCACTGTTTCACTATTGCTGTGCCCCTCAGGTGATCTCTTCAGTGTCCTGGACTTCCCATTCCTGTACTTCTACAGATTCCATGGCAGCTGCTGTGCCAGGTAATCTTAAGCTCACTCATTTGTATGCTTTCTGTGCTGTCCGCTGTGTCTTCCTCTCTGTGAAGTTCAGGGTCACTGCTGGTGCCTGAGTGAGTGGCAGGAGAGAGTGGTGGTGGGTGCAGGTGAGGAAGCAGTCATTATGTCACCAGCAGGCTGTCACTTAGCACCCTTAGATGCTCAGGGCCAGCTTGGGCCCTGCCAGGACCCCTGGCCCATGGACGTGCCTCTGCCAAGACAGTGGTTTTCATACCTGCTCTAGAGCTAGGATTCTCCCACTTTTTTCCCCCTCCACAAGCAAATCTCACATAGAACTCCAATCTATAAAACTGATGAAATGGATCCAGTTCAAGGGAAGATTTGGGTTCAGAATCCCACCTGCTCAGCTTTCCCTTTGGCCTCCTTGCTCCTTAAGGCAACCTCCAAAATAACCTCCACCAAACCCAAAGATTCTGGGAATTAGATTTTGGAAACTGATGGCTAAGAGATGTCTAGACAACAAGGTGATCATTAGTGCTTGGTCTTGGAAAGGACTCAGGGATATAGGCCAGTTGGAGGGCTACATCTGAACACACGGAAGTGTATCCTCACCTTCTCCCCATGTCCTGCCATGATCACCACTTCGCTTGACCTCATCATGCCAAGAAGTGGAAGGGCCCAAAGCATGTGTGGCATCCTGATGTGGTAGAAAGACTGACCCGGGTTGAACCCCACAATTGCCGTTGCTAATTGTCTGATCTTTGGGTCTTAAGCTTCGTGCCAGGCCCAGTAAATGGTGGTCATTATGATGATCTACTCAGGTTGACTGTAAATACAATGTCAATAGATCATGAAGAATTGCTGTGTAAAAATCAGGCCACCTGTTCCCACACATATCAAACAGTGCCTTGTGAAGCAGTGGTTCTTTACAATGTTAAAAAGCTGCTATGTGGCTAGTGGGTATGTCCTGCTCCTCTGGTGTGTTTGGGCCAAAAAAAAAAGAATCAATATTACAGAGTTTGTTTCTGCATTTGAACCTTGGAATGATTTATTTATCACCCTCAGAAAAATTTCAGGAAAACACTGACACAATTCACTCTCCTAGTTCCTGTCAGTTGGTTAGGCCTTGCCCATTAGCTGGGATCACATGGCATGAGTCTTCATGCTGGGCGGGCGGCTGTGGACTTGTTTCTCTTTGAGTCTGGTTATTTGGCAGCATGGGCAAGCAGGGTGTACCCGGGAGGTCAACCATTGTTTGGTTATTTGGAACAGAGCAGCACAGTTCACAGCCCATTGATGTTGGCTTTGTGGGGTGACAATTGGGCTCTATTTCTGCCCCTTTTAATCTGTAACTTTCTCATAATGCAACATGATAAATCAGGGTTTTGTTTTATTCTAAAGATCTGGAAATCTCTATTTGAATTGATGTGACTCTGTTACATTTTACCCATGCTTCTGTACAGAGCTCAGCCTCTTTGAGGAATGCATTGGTTTTCCCTGTGTCGTTCAGAGGCTCCACCATATCTCACACTAAGCATTGTCACCTTCAGGAGGTTCTAGGGGAGCTCAGGAGGGGCATGGTAGCCATAGCCCAAAGACCCCATTAACAGGGAGTCTCCTGCTCCCAGATTTCCTTCATTTCTGGGAGCCTCCCTCTGCTTTTCAGGTCTGCCTACCTAGCAAGGGTTAGATGGGCTGAAAGTGCAAGGAGAAAGATAAGAGATCCATGAGTAATGTAAAAATGAGTCACAGACATAGAAGTCAAGCGATGGAAAAGAGCCCCAGATGCTTCCAGAAGCCTGTCAGTCACAAACCTGCACGAGCTTATCCTGGCCCAGAGTCTGCACTGAGAGGACAGGTCAGCATGGAATCATGCCACCCCTGTGGCTAGAGGCATAGAGGAGAGGGAAAGACTCAAGGGAAAGGAAGTCTGGGAGGTTGGGCAGGCACCTGTGAGGTTGTTACTTCCTTGGATGCAGAGGTGGGAGCCACCAAGAGGAGCCTGGAGCACTGCTACCTCCCTTTTCAGCCCCACCCTCATGACCACCAGTGCCTGGCACATCTCACTCTTTGTCTAGCTGGTCAAGAACACATTTCCATGAAGCGTCACGTCTTCCCCAGTTGTCCTGCCTCCAAATGCCAGGAAGAGTTTAGAGCTCGCTTTGCTTTGGCCCTGGCCACGCAGTGGCACTTTTGAAAATAGTTCCAGCACAGGCAACTACATCTGTCCACTGCTGTGCCAGCGCCCTTGCTGGTCCAGAGATCTGAAGAGCCATGGCGACCTGTATTCTGATTGTACCTGTGCCCCAGTTTCATTGTTAATAAAGTAAGACTTTGGGGCTAGGTAATCTTACTGTTCTAAAAGCCTCTGGTTTCCATTAAGATAGGATGAGGACCACTATGATTATTTCTACTTTAAGGAAACTGAACCTGAGACAAAAAAGGTGGGAAGGGGGATTTGGTTAAGGTAACGAGGGTCAGTAAGCACAGCAAGGAATAGAAATCCAGGCGCTGGGTGTGATTGGGTAGGCCTGCTGCTTACCCACGGAGCCTCTCTGGCTTTTGGGTGTGAGTAACTTGACATCTTAATCCATAGCTGTTCAGCCTCCCATGACTGCTGATGCAAATCAGAACAAACTTTGCAGGTCATCAGGACCAAACAGGCTGAAATCACACAGGGGAAACCTAATGCCTATCTTTAGTCCTGCCCCAAGAATGTGGCTGTGAACTAGTCTAATCTAATGAAGTGAAGGTACACATTTCTGTGACATTTGGCCTTAGGTGTGTTCAATTCAATTCAACCTGCTTCCAATTCAACCTGACAAACATTTAGTTAATGTGTACCGTAACTGAGGCACCATGTTAGGCTCTGTTGAAAATACAAAGAGCAGCCCAAGATTGGGCCTTTCCTGCTCAGAGTTCAGGATCTGCATTGGAGCTGCACACCAGTGCCTGTAATAAGGTCAGATGGAAGTGTGGCTGTCAAGGGTCGGAGATGCAAATGAAGTACAACTCACAGTACTTGCTTCTCTAGCTTGGAGTTACAACTCCAGTCATATCTCTTATTTTGCAATTTTCAAGTTCAAATAACAGTCACACTGAAACCACTACTTGCACATATTTGCAAGAAGTCAACCTTTCTCCCTCTCTCTAACACACACACACACATACTGTCTCTCTCACACACTCACACACACACACACCCACACACACACACACACCCCTCTTCCCCAATTGTCCTGCCTTCAAATGCCAGGAAGCATTTGGAGCTCCCTTTGCTTTGGCCCTGGCCACACAGGGCACTTTTGAAAACAGTTCCAGCACAGGCAACTATGTCTCTGTCCACTGCTATGCCCTTGCCCTTGTCGATTCAGACTTCTGAATAGCCCCAAGATGCTGCCCCTTCCTCAGGTTCCCATGAGTGGGGATCTTTCCATTCACACACATGTGTAGGCATCATTTCCAAAGCATCCTTCCTATGGCAGGACGGACTGGTTTGGGGGGCTTCTGGCCTCAGCCATATGTGTCACTGAAGCCAGCCTTCCCCTTCAGATTCTGATGAGCCTGGAGGCCAGTTCAGACTCTCTCTTCTCATATGGTGAGTTTCCCTTTGGAAGTCTTTTCGAGCCAGTTTGTCTTGCTTGAAAAAAAGTTAAGTACCTTGCCAAGCACCAAAACTCCAGAAGTTCTATGGGAAGGAACAGGAGGTGTCGTCCTCCACCTTTATTTTTCTTTCATGATTTAGCCAGAGACCTCCGAAATTTCTTTGCACCATTCCTCTCACCAACAAAATCCTCTTTCCTTAGAAAAACAGAGCTTAATGACTTTAAAAATTTTTTTATTTTCATCCAGAGATCACAGATCTAGAAAACACACATGAGGTAGAGGTTGCATAATAATTTGAAATTGACTGGTAAAATGTGGCAGAAACTAGTCAGCCATTGGCTAAGGGAAGACAAGCCTCACTAACAAAAGAATCTTTTCTCCTTCCAGTGGATTTTTGGGATTCTTTCTCGTGTTCAGTACAGTGAAGCTAAAAAGCCATCTGGCCCCAGCGCAGTGTGCAGCCTGGATTTTCTTTGCTAAGGTAAGAGACGAGAGGGGTGGGAAATTCTCAAGCGCCTTTGTATCCAGAGATCTCAGCGCCTGGGTAATGTGAAGCTGTTTGAGCTTCATGAGACCACTTCTAGGCACTGTCCCTGAGCCTGATCCTTCCTTCATTCAGGTAATGGTTTCTGAGGCCTACTCATTTTATCAACGTGGCATATTTCATCTTTCTCACAGTCCTGAGACATGAGAGACATTCAGAGAAGCAAAATGTGATCTGTGTGTAGTAAAAAAGTGGTCAGTAAGAACTATCTCTGAGTGTCTGTCCTCAGATGTAGTATTTAGCCTGAAGATACTACAGAACAGCTATTTAAATTTATTCAGAAATCAAAAGGAAACCATGTTTAAAGGTTTAAATAGCCAAAACAATGTTGACAAAGATAAAGTTGGGGGACTTAAATTGTGTGATTTGAAAATTCAGTACTAAGCTAGAATAATCAAGGCATTATGGTATTGGTGTAGGGATAGGCATTTATGGTCAATTGATTTTCAACAAAGGTGCCAATCACAATGAGAAAAGGATTGTTTTTTCTTTTTCTTTTTCTTTTTTTGTTTTTTGAGATGGAGTCTCACACTGTCGCCCAGGCTGGAGTACAGTGGCGCGATCTTGGCTCACTGTAACTTCCGCCTCCCGAGTTCAAGCGATGCTCCTGCCTCAGCCTCCTGAATAGCTGGGATTACAGGCGCACGCCACCACGCCCAGCTAATTTTTGTATTTTTAGTAGAGATGGGGTTTCACCATGTTGGTCAGACTGGTCTTGAACTCCTGACCTGGCGATCCACCCGCCTCGGCCTCCCAAAGTGCTGGGATTACAGGCGTGAGCCACCGCACCTGGCCAGGATTGTTTATTCAACAAACGGTGTTGGAGCAATCAGATATCAACATACAAACCAACCTACAAATAAACAATCTTAGATCCTTGCTTGACATCATTAACTCAGAATGAATCACAGACATAAATGTAATACCAAAGCTGGAAAACTATTAGAAGAAAACACAACAAAAAGCCTTAATGGCCTTGGGTTTGGCAGATTCTTAGATATGACACCAAAAGCATAAATCATAAAATAATTGATAAATTGTAGTTTAGTTTATTTAAATTAAAACCTTTTACAATTCAAAAACACTATTAAGAAAATGAAAAGGTAGGCTGGGCGCGGTGGCTCACACCTGTAATCCCAGCACTTGGGGAGGCCAAGGCAGGCAGATCACAAGGTCAGGAGATTGAGACCATCCAGGCTAACACAGTGAAACCCCGTCTCTACTAAAAATACAAAAAAATTAGCTGGGCCTGGTGGTGGGCGCCTGTAGTCCCAGCTACTCGGGAGGCTGAGGCAGGAGAATGGTGTGAACCCGGGAGGTGGAGCTTGCAGTGAGCCAAGATCATGGCATTGAACTCCAGCCTGGGCAACAGAGTGAGACTCCGTCTCAAAAAAAAAGAAAAGAAAAGAAAAAGGTAAGCCACAGCCTAGGAGAAAATATCTGCAAATCATAATGTCTGATAAAGGAACTGTATCCAGAATATATGAAGATTTCTTATACCTCAATGAGATGACCTACAACCCAATTTAAAACTGGTCTAAAGGAAAGCAGTTTGGTGATTTCTCAAAAAACTTAAAACAGAATTACCATTCAAACCAGCAATCCTATTACTGGGTATATACCCAAAGGAATGTAAATTGTTCTACCATAAAGACACATGCACATGTATGTTCATCACAATGCTAGTCACAATAGCAGAGACATGGAATCAGTCTAAACGCCCATCAGTGGTAGACTGGATAAGGAAAATGTGGCACACATACACCATGGGATACTATGCAGCCATAAAAAAGAAAGAGATTGGCCGAGCACAGTGGCTCACACCTGTAATCCCAACACCTTGGGAGGCTGAGGCAGGTGGATCACCTGAGGTCAGGAGTCTGAGACCAGCCTGACCAACATGGTGAAACCCTGTCTCTACTAAAAATACAAAAATTAGCCGGGCATTGTGGTGCACGCCTGTAATCCTGGCTACTCAGGAGGCTGAGGCAGGAGAATTGCTTGAACCTGGGAGGTGGAGGTTGCAGTGAGCCAAGATAGCGCCACTGCACTCCAGTCTGGGCAACAAGAGCAAAACTGCATCTCAAAAAAAAAAAAAAAAAAAAAAGAATGAGATCATGTCCTCTGCAGCAGCATGGATGGAGCTGGAGGCCATTATCCCAAGTGAATCCACGTAGGAACAGAACACCAAAGAAGGGGTAATTAAACTTATAAGGGGGAATTAAACATTGAGAACACATAGACACAAAGAAGTAACAACTGACACCAGAGCCTACTTGAGGGTAAGGGATGGGAGGACAGAGAGGACTGAAAAACTACCTATTGGGTACCATGCTTATTACGTGGGTGATGAAATAATCTGTACATCAAACCCCTGTGACATGCAATTTACCTACATAACAAACCTGCACATGTACCCCCGAACCTAAAATAAAAGTTAAAAACAAATACAAGTTAAAAATAAATAAATAGGCCGGGCACGGTGGCTCAGACCTGTGATCCTAGCAGTTTGGGAGTCAGAGGCGGGTGGATTACCTGAGGTCGGGAGTTTGAGACCAGCCTGATCAACATGGAGAAACCCCGTCTCTACTAAAAATACAAAATTAACTGGGTGTGGTGGTGCATGCCTGTAATCCCAGCTACTCGGGAGGATGAGGCAGGAGAATCACTTGAACCCGGGAGGTGGAGGTTGCAGTGAGCCGAGATTGCGCCATTGCACTCTAGCCTGGGCAACAAGAGCGAAACTCTGTCTCAAAATACTACTACTAATAATAAATAAATAAATAAAAATAATTAAGGCCGGGCGCGGTGGCTCAAGCCTGTAATTCCAGCACTTTGGGAGGCCGAGACAGGCGGATCACGAGGTCAGGAGATCGAGACCATCCTGGCTAACACGGTGAAACCCCGTCTCTGCTAAAAAGTACAAAAAACTAGCCGGGCGAGGTGGCGAGCGCCTGTAGTCCCAGCTACTCGGGAGGCTGAGCCAGGAGAATGGCGTAAACCCGGGAGGCGGAGCTTGCAGTGAGCAGAGATCCGGCCACCACACTCCAGCCTGGGTGACAGAGCGAGACTCCATCTCAAAAAAAAAAAAAAAAAAAAATTAAAATGATAACGTTGAGGCCAGACATAGTGGCTCATGCCTGTAATCCCAGCACTCTGGGAGGCCAAGGCAGGTGGATCACCTGAGATCAGGAGTTCAAGACCAGACTGGTCAACATAGTGAAACCCTGTCTCTAGTAAACATACAAAAACTATCTGGGCATGGTGGCGCACACCTGTAGTTCCAGCTACTTGGGAGGCCAAGGTAGGAGAATCGCTTGAGCCCAGGATGCAGAGGTTGCATTGAGCCAAGATGGTGCCGCTGCGCTCCAGCCTGGGTGACAGAGCAAGACTCTGTCTAAAAAAAAAAAAAAAGGATAATGATGATACTTATAAAAAATAAAACTGATCTAAACACATGAACAGATATTTCATAAAAGAAGATATCTAAATGGGTAATAAGTACATAGGAAGGTGTTTGGCATCGCTAGTCATTAGAGAAATGCAAATTGAAACCAGGATGAGATAC
The DNA here is from genome assembly GCF_000951045.1 of Mandrillus leucophaeus. Taxonomy (NCBI): domain Eukaryota; kingdom Metazoa; phylum Chordata; class Mammalia; order Primates; family Cercopithecidae; genus Mandrillus; species Mandrillus leucophaeus. Next base: position 3,649,900 of record NW_012103388.1, read on the forward strand.
CACACATACTACTGTAATTTTTTAAAAAGATACAGACAGTACCAAATGTTGGCAAGGATGTGGAGAAACCAGAACATTCATAAATTGCTGTAGTCATATATACAACCACTTTAGAAAACAGTTTGCTAGTTTCTTAGAAGATGACTACAACTTAGCAATTCTATTCTTAAGAATCTACCCAAGAGAAATGAAAATATATGGCTACAAAAAACTCATACGTGAGTGTTCTTATTAGCATTATTCATAAGAAACCCAAACTGGAAATAATTCTAAATGTCCATCAACTAGTGAATATATAAACAAGACACACACACACACACACACAATTTGGAATACTATTCACTAATCAGAAGGAATGGGCTATTAATACATTGCTACAGCATGGATGAACCTCAAAAAGATGCTGAGCTAAAGAATCCAGTCGCAAAAGAATACATATAGTAGTATTCTGTTTGTGTGAAATGTCCATAAAAAAGTAAATTTAGGCCGGGCACGGTGGCTCACTCCTGTAATCCCAGCACTTTGGGAGGCCGAGGTGCGTGGATCACGAGGTCAGGAAATCGAGACCATCTTGGCTAACACGGTGAAACCCCGTCTCTACTAAAAATACAAAAAAATTAGCTGGGCATGGTGGTGGGCAGCTGTAGTCCCAGCTACTTGGGAGGCTGAGCAGGAGAATGGCGTGAACCTGGGAGGTGGAGCTTGCAGTGAGCTGAGATCCGGCCACTGCACTTCAGCCTGGGCGATAAAGCGGGACTCCGTCTCAAAAAAAAAAAAAAGTAAATTTATAGTCGCAAAGTAGGACCAGTGGTTTCTTAGAGAAAGAAATCGACTGCAAATAGACTGGAAGGAAGTGTTTTGGCTAATGGAAGCTTTCAAACTGAATTGTGGTGAAGGTTGCAGCATCTTTTAAGTTACTTTATTAAATTTGTTCATTAACAATCATTACACTTTATAATAAGTGAATTTTATGGCATGGAAATCATCCCTGAAAGCCGTAAAGTAATAGTGCTCAAAGCATAATGCTTAAATCCTGTTTTTTAGGATTTAGGACATTTTTTTTTCCTGTGTATATGACTTTACCTATTTGACCACTAGTTTCAAGTCTCTTTTTCATTTATTGTATTTTTCTTTTCTTAAATTCTGAGGGAGGTTTATAATTTTCTCCTCAATACTTAATTCAGAAGAGGGAGGATTTTTAATTGGCTGCTGTGGTTTAATGCAAATTCTTCTTAAATAAAAATTGGATTCAATGAGCCATTAAGATCTATCTCTTCCAGCCTCAGGTACATCAAGCAATCTCCCCTCTCTCTCTCTCTTTTTCCTATTTGAAAATAAGCTCGTGATCCTCCGTAGTAGAATATGTATCCATTCTTTGGACCACCTACACATCAAAACGTGCTGACATTTGAAATACAACAAAATTGTTCTTAGCAATACAGCATTCCCATGATGTCATTGTGCCTACACTGGGTGCCAGCATGTTCAGAAAGTGACTCAGAAGGATGTTTCAGTGGTGCCAGAGGAGAATCGCGATTATATGAAGATTCAAAAATACGCAGGGAGGGAGGTCATTCAGGGGGCCGAGGGGCTTTCTTCACTGCTCCAAAAGGACCCACTTTGGGCTGTTTTTGAAGATATTACATCAGCTTCATCCGTTCCAAGTTCTGAGAGAAGGCATCCATGTCTCTCTCTGGTCCTCACCTGTTTTCAGTATCTTCCTTAGATCTGAGAATACTTAGCATGCGAGAAAAGTGCCTTCGAGGTCACTTTATGTTGTTATCACTATTATTATTTTTTTCTCTCTGGGAATTTGAGAAAAAATTTAAGAAGCCAAAAGTATTGGAATATTTAGCAAATATTTAAAAACTAATCTTTTTAAAAACTAATCTCTCATTTTGGTAAATTTGGGCATGTGAAATCTAACTGCATCTTCATAAAATCTCGGGATCCCTTCTCACATATGATGTAAAGCACTCAGGCAGAACAAAGCCAACAGATTGAAGAGAAGTGCAGGGATGTGTGTAGACGTGTAAGGAAGATGTGGTGTGTGTGAGTTTATAGTTTTCTTCTAGTCAGTTTCTCCAGCAGATTTCAATCCTCACATGAGAATTCTGCCTGGATTGGATAGTGTCTTGTCTTACTCTTGTTAACTTCAAACCGGCTTGAGTTCTCAGCATCACTGGGAAGAAGCAGCGGAAATCAGAGTAAGTTTATGTGGCGCAAGAGCTAGCAGGGGAGAAGCTTCCCTGGACATCAGCGGCAATGTTTGTGGGGCCTGAGGAGCCAGCCTATGCTCCTCCTTTCAAAGCTGCCTCTGTAAGATCACTTTCTTTTTTCTTTTCTTTTTTTTTTTTTTTTTTTTTTTTTTGAGGAGACGGAGTCTCTCTCTGTCGCCCAGGCTGCAGTGCAGTGGCGCAATCTCGGCTCACTGCAAGCTCTGCCTCCTGGGTTCATGCCATTCTCCTGCCTCAGCCTCCCGAGTAGCTGGGACTACAGGCGCCTGCCACCACGCCCGGCTAATTTTTTTGTATTTGTAGTAGAGACGGGATTTCACCGTGTTAACCAGGATGGTCTTGATCTCCTGACTTCGTGATCCACACGCCTTGGCCTCCCAAAGTGCTTAGATTACAGGCGTGAGCCACCATGCCAGCCTGTAAGATCACTTTCTTCCTTTAAAGCTGATGCCATAATTGCTGCCACCATCTCATGTCCCGAAGACAACGACAGGCAGAAAACCCAGCCTTCGTCTGTTTTTTCTATGGCCCTGCAAAAATAATTGCTCGTAGCTTGCTCAGAATAAGTCTCTTGATTTGGTTTCATTTGTATTTTCCATTGTTAGAATTTCATCTTTCATATACACAGGACCAGGATGAAGGTGGCCCTCACTCTTGGGCCATGCAGTGCTAGGTCGGTGCCTGAGTGTAAACAAGTACCTCCTCAAATGCTGCAGCCTAGGCACCTCACTTGCCTCTCCTATCCCTTCCCTAAAACTATGTCAGAATGTACTGCTGGCCTGAAACAGCCGGCAACTCCATGGGATTTAAGATATACTCGATTCTCTCTCTCTCTTTTTTTTTTTTTAGAGACCAGGATCTCTGTATCTCCCAGACCAGGGTGCTGTGATGCGATCATGCAACTGTATCCTCAAACTCCTGGCCTCAAGCAATCTTCCTGCCTCAGCCTCCCCAGTGGCTGAGACTATAGGCATACACCACCATGCCAGGCTAATTTTATTTTTTTGTAGAGATGAGATCTTGTTATGTTGCCCAGGCACTAGAGTCTTGCAGTTTAGCTGGTACTAGAAATGTCCTGGGCAGTGATAGGAGAGAGGCATACACGGAGGCTCTAGTCTTTTCCATGAGGTGTGTGGTAGAGAGACTGGGATTTCAGGGGGGAAAAGGAAAAGAAGAAGTACTCACTGTTTGACTTTGGTCGCTATTCACTGAACCCCTTTGCTCTGGTCTGAGTGTTTATGTTCCCCATTAATACGCTGAAATCCTAAGCCCTATGGTGATGGTAGTAAGGGGTAGGGACTTTGGGAGATGAGTAGCTCATGAAGGCAGAGCCCTCATGAAGGGCATTAGTGTCCTTGTAAAAGAGGTCCCGGAGAACTGCCTTGCTTCTTCCACCCTGAGGACATGGTGAAAAAGTGCTCTCTCTGAGACAGCAGCCCTCACCAGACGCAGAATCTGCAGGGGCTGTGATCTTGGCCTTACCAGCCTCCAGAACTGTGAGAGACAAATCTTTATTGTTTGTAAGCTACCCAGCCTATAGTATTTTGTTATAGTAGCCCAGATGGACTAAGACACCCTGTAATCCTCCGTTGTTTCATCCGTAAAGCAAGGAGTCTGAACTAGAAAGATATCCAAAGATAGCGCAAAAACATTATAATGATAACAAGCTCTGACGGTGTTGACTATTGTATCTGGTATTCAAGACTAAATGCTAATCACATTTACATTCAATTGTAGCATTATATAATGATCTGCTAGGAACTATATTATTAATTATCAGTGCCTACTTAATAAAGCATTTGCCAGATTTAAAAATTATGTAATAGACTGATTAAAATAGAAAATATACAGCAATCTGACCTTCTTTCACCCCTGTCCCCAAATTCTGCCTTCTCTTGTGGATGATTGTGTTGTAAATGCTACAAGCAGTTAACTGGATTGTTTATCCCTCTTTTGCTTTGTTTGGACAGTCAGAATTTATACGTATAGGCTGGGTGTGGTGGCTCATGCCTGTAATCCCAGCACTTTGGGAGGCCAAGGCAGGAGGATTGCTTAAGGCCAGGAGTTCAAGACTAGCCTGGGCAACATAGCAAGACCCTATTTCTACAAAAAGTTTTTAAAAATTAGCCAAGTATGGTGTCTTAACCTGTGGTCCCAGCTACTTGGGAGGCTGAGGCAGGAGGATTGCTTGAGCCAGGAGTTTGAGGCTGCAATGAGCTATGATTACACTACTGTACTCTAGCCTAAGCCACAGAGTGGGACCTTGTTACACTTACGGCATGGGGTTTTCCTTCCCATTGCTCCTTAGGATGGAATGCTGTTCATACTGTCAAAGTGAAAGATGGGCAAAGCCTTCCTATATATGGTCCCATGTAAGTCCTAGCACCTGGAGTGCATTGTGGGTGCGGAAGTTGGGCACAGAATCAAGGATCCGGGGGCACATATTGCAAAATTAGAAAATGCTAGAACCTGCGATCCTAAGTGCTTCAAAGCAGAATATATGAGATAATGTATGTGAAAATGTCTGGGGGGTGCAAAAGTGCTCTGCAGACACAGAGCATTATGTAGAGTCACACGGACCTAGACCAAGACTTAATTTTGACCCAGCTTTTGAGTCTTGTCTGCCACTTTCTAGATGTATGAATCATTTTTTCTCATCTGTAAACAATGCAATAATAATGTCTGTGTTATTGAGAGGATTAAATAATATGTAGACAGCCCTAGATTAATGAGAGTCTGCAGTTGGCAGGTCTTCCTTGACTCCATCAATCTGCTGTTTTAATTCTCTCATGAAATTAACCAGTGATTTCCTGGGTTTGAATTTACTGTTTGTATTCACTAGTTCTAGGTAGTGAATTTAGTTGTGGACTGTCTATTCTAGACACTGCTCAGAATTCAGCGTGCATGAGGACAAGGTCTCTCACAGCATATTTAATCAGTTATTGTCTCACAAAAGAAGCAATTGATGCATCATTCACAATGTTTTTAAACCTATATAAAGAGTCATTGATTCAGAACATTTGCTCTGCATGTGAAAATGTATGTTTGGTGGTTTCCATGGAGACCACCCTGCTGGCTGTTCTGTGATCACTCACCGGCCTTAATTATACACTGGAATTGCCAGGGATCCTTCAAAGCTGTCTCCATAACAACGCCTCCTGGTGGGTAACATGACCGCCATCCCTGACCATGTTTCCCATATAGGAGTTTCCTGTAAGAGTCAAAAAGAGTCAGCTGATAAATTTCAGCCTCTGTTTGATGTACCCTTATGAAGATCTCTTAGCTGCCTAGGAATTTTTCTGAGTTTCAACTGCCTATCTCTCCTGCTATTTTTCCGGGTTTCAGGAGCTTGGGTGAAGGTAATAGCAAGGCCTAATGTCTTTCTTTCTTCAGTGACATGTTAACATGTGTCTTGATCTATTGCCACGATATCGAGCTAAGAAGGAGTCTTGGTTATGTCACTTTACTGGATAAAATTAAACCTGTTTGAAATATACGATGAACTCATGAAAGTGTTGTCAACAGGTGTTATTAAGATTCCATGTTCAGAATTTTAGAATGTCTCAAAGCCTATTGGTAAAACTCTCGATGTTTCTGGTGGAATTATGAGAAAAAGATGAATTTTTCAAAATGTGGAATCACACAGATTTCATGACTTCTAAGTAATGTAATTTTTTACCCTTCACTAATTTTTTGAGATACATTTGTAGGGAAGTTTCAAGGCTTAACATTGACTCATACCTTGAACTTCTGAGGAAGTGACAAGTAAACAAATCTCTCATAGTCTGTAATCATAGTTCTTATAGGTTCAATTTCTGGTACACACACACACACACACACACACACACACACACTACAGGGGAAATCCTAGAAGTATGTTTACAAAGCCCATCACACTTTGCTCTCACTAGGTCAAGTCTATGCTGAACATCTTCATTTTTCTACTTTGTATTCTATTGCTACTGTTATTTTTTCTTTCTAGTCATCCTTGCATTCTCATCCTGACTGCCACTATCTCTTGAGCGGGGAGCCTGTTACTGTCTTTCTCCACCTCCTGGATGGTGAACGGTAATCCCAAAAGAGGGGGCTCCTCTCCCCAGTTCACTGTTTGAGCTTCTTCCCATCTTAGCTGCTGAAGACACCTCACTCCTCCTTCCCATCACATTTCAAAGCTTGTTTCAGATATAACTTTCTGATAGCAGTTTAGCATTCCTTTTCTCCCTTCAGTTGTTATTCAACACCTTCATATGTTCTGGAAGGTGATGAAAATACATTGTTAAACCACATGAAGCTGTACTGTAATGTAACTTTTATGTTGAAAGACCATGCTTAAAAAATCTAATTATGGCTGTTCCCTAATTAAATCATTTTTCTTTTTCACTGTCTCAGCGGCTATGGCAATGAGAATAATTTTTCATGGAAAATTAAAACCTAGAGGCAGCAGCATAATTTCCTTTGCAGACTCTTGCTCGGCAATAATAACAGCATGTCTGATGTCTTTCCATGACATCACCGATGAGGCGACAGGAACATGAAGTGGCAAGTTTGGGAGCTGCCATTCGCATGGAAACAGCCAGCCAAGAAGTTAGTTATCTGGGAGTTGTTTGTTTATGAACAAGGTTTTCCTGGAGGGAACGTGGGAGGGGAAATACAGTTTTGGATTCAGGAAAAATTTTTAAATTCCATTTCCTATTGTCAAAATAATTCATAGAGAAATGAGTGCTGTGAGTGGACATTTTGCTGTTTTGAATAAGGTTCTTGTTTTTGTTTTTTTTTTATTTCCGGTTATGTCGTCTTCATTTTTTCCGAGCTAATTTTAGTGCCTTTGATCATCACAATTTTCTGTGTTGCAAAAATAGGGTAACAATTCTGTTTCACAACTTCTGACTTGAATGAATTCGCTCATTTATCGTTTGTTCATTTACTGGGAGATGTCCTTACTTTCTGTAAATTTCCTGACTCTAAGGTTTTTATGGTTGCCATTAGTAGCCCAGATAATTTTTTAAAAAATGAAAGTCGTTTTTGCAACATAAAAAGCCAGGTAATGGGAACATTTGCAAGGCCTCCTCTAGGGGATGAATTGATGTGTGCTTGGTTTATTGTAGGATGGTATCCAATAAACAAGTGTGGGGTGAGTGCTCACTCAAAAACTGATTTTATTCTGCACACCTTTGCACTCCCATCAGAAACAGAGAAAGATGGAATTCTGCATATAACTTGTAAAGTAACTGCATTGCCCCATGTTCCATGTTCTTGTGATATACCCATTCCTTCCTTTCTTTGTGCCATTTATTCTATAGGGGTTTGGCTTTCTTTGTAAAGACCCTCTGTGTGTATCCTTTAAACTAAGTTCCCTAGGGTGTGGCTGAACATCGGGTAATTAGCAAAGAACACATCAAGTTCTGCTGGTGCCCAAACCAGAGGGCAGACCATGGCCAGGACCGATGGCCTGTGTCAGCAGAGTGACTGCCGTAGTCAAAGCAGACCCAGATGAAGCAGCTCTTGGGAAATTTGAAGGAGTAGACTTTTTTATGGGAAAGCTAAGTTTGGATGCATCAATGATAGACAGGCGTGACATGTAAATCTGAAAGAATTTTAGCAGATATTTACTTGGTGCAATTTTGTGAAAATAACTGTTCTGTTACATTGTGCCTTAGAGACATCTTGGTGTCCCGGTACCCGGATGCCTCCTCACACTTGTTTTCCTGTCCCATCCCCAAAAGTGGAATTCGTGTAAAGTGTAGTTATTTGCCCATTTTTTTCGTGCTTAAAATTGCTCTCCTCTCTTAAAATTGCTCTCCTCTCTTACAAAAAGTGGTCCAAACTTGCTTTTTTTCTCCTTCTTGCTTTCTTTCTTTCTTTTTTTTTTTTTTTTTTTTTTTTGAGACAGGGTCTCCCTGTCACCCAGGCTGGAGTGCAGTGGTGCGATCTCAACTCACTGCAATCTCTGCCTC
>NW_012103388.1:3658930-3663538 GCF_000951045.1 Mandrillus leucophaeus
TTCCCTTTTCTCCCCTTCAGGAGAAGAAAAGTAAAGGAAAACAGAAAAAAATAATAATCAGGTAACTGTACTTCCCAGCGATCCCCCTGCTGTATCAGCCTGTGAGCCCAAGGAAGGCAGGGCACATCTTACTCAAGGTTACATCGCCAGCACCTAGCAGAGCACCCAGAGGCATAATTTGAATTGCAAAAGAGTTGGTGACTTTTACAGTACCTCCAAAATTTGTAGTCCGCATGGAGTTAGGAGTCATTATTTTCAAGTCTCGGGTTAGTCCTTTGTACAATGACTACCCCTCCCCCTCTAGAAAAGAACAAAAGAGTTTACTTTTTCACCCAATGTTAGATTTATCTTCTTGAAATTTGAAGTCTTCAGTTTCAGTGATGCAGTCACCAGTTGCTACCTGTGCCTTGCCCTCTGCCCAAAAAGGGAGGGTTTGTTATCTGTGAAAACATATTTTTTCCTTCAGGCGGGAGGAGGGGTGTTCTCGTAACTTCAAGCGTTGCATTCCCGCCTTGGAAATTTCACTGGGAGCAGTGTTGATCCTATTATTCCAAATTACCAAACATTTGCTGCCATTTGGCTGTGCCATTCAGAGCACTTTATTCCTTCATGCGCCCTTAAAGTGTTAGGATAAGGGAATACAACACTTTGGCAGTTATTAAATTTCATCTTTCTTTGAAGTATGCTATATACATTCTGTCCTTCACAGATAGCTAGAACACTCCATAAATCAGAATAAGAGTTCACTTTAAAGCACTGACAGAGTGCCTTATTTTATCCCTGACAGTTAACCGGCCCCGTTTTGAGCCCATAGGCAGACAGTAGATGCATCTTTGATTGGGTTATTGAGCTATTGCTGTGTGAACCACCCAGATCTGATCAGTCCTAATTATTTGAAGCCTGTATCTTCTATGAAGTCAGCCATGCTGATTATTATTTTCCTCAGGTTATAGTTGGGCTTTTTAAAGAATGTTTACTCTAAGAATTAGGTAATATATAACCTGGTTTCAATACTCATGCTTTTTATGAAGGTTTTCTTTTCCCTGAATTTTTTTTTTCATGTTGCTTTATGCAAAGATGTTATGTCAGCAAATGCATTCAGCAGGTGTATAGGGTGGCCTGTCTTATAACCAGCTATGGAGATGAGACTGTAGAGAGTAGTGACGAGCAACCCAGCATTTTGGAGACAGAAAGACTTGGGTAAGAATCTCATTATCTGGCAATACGACCTTGCAAAAATCAAATAACTTATTTATATGTCAGTTTGCTTGTATGTAAAATAGGAATAATTGTATACACTTCACAGAAATGTTACAAGAATTATTTAAAATAATGTATGTATGTTAAGCAGTTACTGTTAGCTGGTGTTTTTTTTTTTTTTTCAATTTTTGAAATATCTCAGCGGACCTGATATATCATTTTATCTAACATTTTGGAAGTGCTACACTGGTGTTTAAAGAAAAGGAAAAAAAAATCAGTCCTAAAGATTGTTAGATGAGTCCTCTGTTGTTAGGTGAAATTTCAGCTTTCATTTTGTATTTGGTTGGTAGTAAGAGAAGGGGGAATTGAGACAAAGTGGTATTAACTCTAATGTGGAATCACACACCCAAAAGAATGGTTACACTGAAAACATTGGCCATGCCAAATGTTGGTAAGGATTGTAGAATGACATTTATGCTTTAGAAGACACCAAAGCTAAACAACATCTACATAATAACTCAGTAATCCCCCTCCTCAGTCTTTACCCAAGAGAAATGAAGACATGTGTTCACAACAAGATATGTTCAATGTTGTGGAATTAGATGGTGTACGTTGCATAACTGTGAGTATACTAAAAGCTATTGAATTGTACTCTTTCATGGGGTGAATTTTATGGTATGTGCATTATATCTCAGTAAGGCTGTTATTTAAAAAAAAAAAAAATATGTTCAAGGCCAAGTGTGGTGGCTTATGCCTGTAATCCCAGGGTTTTGGAAGACCAGGGTAAGAGGATCACTTGAGGTCAGGAGTTTGAGACCAGCCTAGGCAACATAGTGAGACGTCATTTCTACCAAAAAAAGTTCTTTTAAAATTAGCCAGGGGTAGTGGTGTGTGCCTGTGCTCCCAGCTCTTTGAGAGGCTGAGGTGGGAGAATTGCTTGAGCCCAGGAGTTCAAGACTACAGTGAGTTATGATCACTCCACCACACTCTACGCTGGGCAACAGAGCAAGACTCTATCTCAAAAAAACAAAAAAGAAAAGAAAAGAAAAAAGAAAATGTGTGGCAGCTTTATTCATAATAGCACCTAACTAGATGAAATAGTCCATAAATTTCATCTGTCCACACAATAGAATCCTCACTGCAGTAGGAAAGGGCACGTGGCCACAGAGGGGATTCAGGATGGGTGAATGAATTGGGAGGAGTCTGTGGAGCCTGGTGCAATGCTGGGAAGGGCCGGTGTCTCTGTCCAAGTGGCAGCTGTGTGGGTGTTAATGGGTATAAACGCTCAGCAAGCTGTGTACTTGAGATTCCTGTGCCTCATACACTACACGGTATTTATGTTATACTTCAGTTTTAAAAATCGGATGTGGATGCTGAATGGTGCCGTGCTCAGAAAGCAGAGCCCCACATGCTGACCTGCCCTCCTGTTTGTTGGTCACTGGGAGGAAAAACAGGCCCGGCAGCTTCCCGAGCAGAGCCCTGGGGCCTCTTGCTTTGTGGCATCTCCTGTGCTACAGGTGGTGACGGGGGCGGGTTTCACTTGCTGGGAAAAGGACACCTTGTGGCTGGGACCTTGTTATTCTGGGCGGTGGCCACCATTTCTCCTGAACGTTGCTGTTGGAGAGGGTTTCTAACAGATCTTCAGCTCGGTGCCAAGGTAAAGAAGGTGAGCTCAGTCTTCCCGGTAGCATTGCAGAAGCGTTTCTTGCTCTGGTCGTGCCCCACACCGGTGCCTTCAGGGGCTGTGACTAATTATGGAAAACGGCACACCTGGCATTCTCTCAGACTATGAGGTTTACTTGAGTGAACACCACTGTTCCAGGGCTCTGCCTCTCGCTGAACGCTCCCGCTGGGCTGGGGCCTTCCAAGTAGCTGAAAGTACAGGTGTGAGCCACCACATCTGGCCAACTTTTCAATTTTTTGTAGAGATGAGGTCTCGGTAGTTGCCCAGGCTGCCCATAGGCCTTTTCTGAAAGGCTCCACGTTGGTGGCTCTCCTCTCGTGTGGGTGCTGCTTGAGCGTCTGACTGTGATGGTGGTGAACAGTCCCCTAGGGAAGAGGTGCTTGCGTGTGGACCCCCATGCTTTGCTGCTGTCGCATTTATCTTTACAGGCAACTGTACAACATAGAAAACACCTCCAGGAAACTGAGAGGCTGCTGAAGACTAATGGAGAACGGATGAATGTAAGGGAAGTAGGTTGTCACGGGAGCCAGGAACTCACTCTGCAGCTCGGCAGAGCAGAGCCAGGCTGTCAGGGTGCACCTTAGGGACACCTGCAGCCCAACCATCCAGAGAGCTGAATGCCAGCCTTCCCCAGACATGAGCCGGCATGGGCCGGGGTGTGGGAATGCAAATGGCGTGGTTTCCTGGTCAGGGTTTGAATTTTCCTATAGGTATTTAACTGTAGTGGGTATTCACCATTATTGAAGCAAATAACTTTCCCCTTAACTTGTGACTTTAATTTTGACCCATGGCATCTCTAGAAAAAAAAGCCTTAGAAACCATTTAGTCCACTATCTTCATTTAAAAAGTGCAAAAAGCTAATTATAGAAAATGTAGAAAGTAAATGAAAAAAAAAAAAAAAGCTTATGGGACTCTACCATATTAGACATTTTAGAGTATATTCTTTGGAAATTTTTTTTCGTACACACATTCCTGAGGTTTTCTGTTTTTACAGAAATGGGATTGTTCTTCACCTGTTGGGTTTCTTTCTTTCTTTCTTTCTTTTTTTTTTTTTTTTTTTTAATCTTTAGTTCTAGGGTACATGTGCACAACATGCAGGTTTGATACATAGGTATACACGTGCCATGTTGGTTTGCTGCACCCATCAACTCATCATTTACATTAGGTATTTCTCCTAATGCCATCTCTCCCCCAGCCTCCCACCCCAGACAGGCCCCAGTGTGTGGTATTCCCCTCCCTGTGTCCAAGTGATCTCATTGTTCAGTTCCCACCTATGAGTGAGAACATGAGGTGTTTGGTTTTCTGTCCTTGTGATAGTTTGCTCAGAATGATGGTTTCTAGTTTCATCCATGTCCCTGCAAAGGACATGAACTCATCCTTTTTTATGACTGCATAGTATTCCATGGTGTATATGTGCCACAGTTTCTTAATCTAGTCTATCACTGAGGGACATTTGGATTGGTTCCAAGTCTTTGCTATTGTGAATAGTGCTGCAATAAACATACGTGTGCATGTGTCTTTATAGTAGCATGATTTAGAATCCTTTGGATATATACCTAGTAATGGGATTGCTGGGTCAAATGGTAATTCTAATTCTAGATCCTTAAGGAAATTGCCACAATGTCTTCCACAATGGTTGAACTAATTTACATTCCCACCAACAGTGTAAAAGCGTTCCTATTTCTCCACATCCTCTCCAGCATCTGTTGTTTCCTGACTTTTTA
>NW_012103388.1:3664313-3666772 GCF_000951045.1 Mandrillus leucophaeus
AAAATTGCTCTCCTCTCTTACAAAAAGTGGTCCAAACTTGCTTTTTTTCTCCTTCTTGCTTTCTTTCTTTCTTTTTTTTTTTTTTTTTTTTTTTTGAGACAGGGTCTCCCTGTCACCCAGGCTGGAGTGCAGTGGTGCGATCTCAACTCACTGCAATCTCTGCCTCCAATTTCAAGCAATTCTCCTGCCTCAGCCTCCTGAGTAGCTGGAATACAGGCCTGCGCCACCACGCCCAGTTAATTTTTGTATTTTTTTTAAGTAGAGACAGGATTTTACCATGTTGGCCAGGCTGGTCTGGAACCCCTGACCTCAAGTGATCCGCCTACCTGGGCCTCCCAAAATGCTGGAATTGCAGTCATGAGCCACCGTGCCCAGCCGGCCCCCTTTCCCCTTCTTCACTCTGCGTTGGCATTTTGAGCTTACCTGGTCGTTCTTTAGATAAAGATTTTTGGTGTTGTTTTGTTTATGTATAAGTAGACTGTGTCTGATTTTAAGGCCAGACAGTGAAGTACAAGCAAATTGTGCTTTTTTATAGGACTCCAAAATAGCCAGTTAGTCAAGTGTGCAACAAGAAAAGTTTTTAAGTCAACAACTAATTGCTTTGTATCATTTAAATACAACTAGCTATGAGACTGAATTTGTAATTTTGGTTGTTTCTGTGCAGTTTGACAGGAGAAGGGTTGAGGGGGAGGATTGTGTGGGGAACAGGGTCTCCCTGGCCACATTTCCATGTCAGTCTTCTTGTGTGAGCTCTGGGGTGGGGAGGGGTGGGGCATGGTGCACAAGGAGCAGGCCCAGGGTTGCATCTGTGTCCAAGAAGAATTCTGTCTTCTTTCTTTCCTGCCTCACCCTCAGGCCATTATTCCCTACTTGAGGCTTCATATGTTTTCTGCACAATTTTCCAGTGTGGTTACGGTTGGCCTTGAATATAGTAGGTGATTAGTCAAGATTTGATATATCAAATGCCCACCACTTTCCCTTTTCTCCCCTTCAGGAGAAGAAAAGTAAAGGAAAACAGAAAAAAATAATAATCAGGTAACTGTACTTCCCAGCGATCCCCCTGCTGTATCAGCCTGTGAGCCCAAGGAAGGCAGGGCACATCTTACTCAAGGTTACATCGCCAGCACCTAGCAGAGCACCCAGAGGCATAATTTGAATTGCAAAAGAGTTGGTGACTTTTACAGTACCTCCAAAATTTGTAGTCCTCATGGAGTTAGGAGTCATTATTTTCAAGTCTCGGGTTAGTCCTTTGTACAATGACTACCCCTCCCCCTCTAGAAAAGAACAAAAGAGTTTACTTTTTCACCCAATGTTAGATTTATCTTCTTGAAATTTGAAGTCTTCAGTTTCAGTGATGCAGTCACCAGTTGCTACCTGTGCCTTGCCCTCTGCCCAAAAAGGGAGGGTTTGTTATCTGTGAAAACATATTTTTTCCTTCAGGCGGGAGGAGGGGTGTTCTCGTAACTTCAAGCGTTGCATTCCCGCCTTGGAAATTTCACTGGGAGCAGTGTTGATCCTATTATTCCAAATTACCAAACATTTGCTGCCATTTGGCTGTGCCATTCAGAGCACTTTATTCCTTCATGCGCCCTTAAAGTGTTAGGATAAGGGAATACAACACTTTGGCAGTTATTAAATTTCATCTTTCTTTGAAGTATGCTATATACATTCTGTCCTTCACAGATAGCTAGAACACTCCATAAATCAGAATAAGAGTTCACTTTAAAGCACTGACAGAGTGCCTTATTTTATCCCTGACAGTTAACCGGCCCCGTTTTGAGCCCATAGGCAGACAGTAGATGCATCTTTGATTGGGTTATTGAGCTATTGCTGTGTGAACCACCCAGATCTGATCAGTCCTAATTATTTGAAGCCTGTATCTTCTATGAAGTCAGCCATGCTGATTATTATTTTCCTCAGGTTATAGTTGGGCTTTTTAAAGAATGTTTACTCTAAGAATTAGGTAATATATAACCTGGTTTCAATACTCATGCTTTTTATGAAGGTTTTCTTTTCCCTGAATTTTTTTTTTCATGTTGCTTTATGCAAAGATGTTATGTCAGCAAATGCATTCAGCAGGTGTATAGGGTGGCCTGTCTTATAACCAGCTATGGAGATGAGACTGTAGAGAGTAGTGACGAGCAACCCAGCATTTTGGAGACAGAAAGACTTGGGTAAGAATCTCATTATCTGGCAATACGACCTTGCAAAAATCAAATAACTTATTTATATGTCAGTTTGCTTGTATGTAAAATAGGAATAATTGTATACACTTCACAGAAATGTTACAAGAATTATTTAAAATAATGTATGTATGTTAAGCAGTTACTGTTAGCTGGTGTTTTTTTTTTTTTTTTTCAATTTTTGAAATATCTCAGCGGACCTGATATATCATTTTATCTAACATTTTGGAAGTGCTACACTGGTGTTTAAAGAAAAGGAAAAAAAAAGTCAGTCCT
>NW_012103388.1:3671497-3672732 GCF_000951045.1 Mandrillus leucophaeus
TGGTGTTATTTCTGAGGCCTCTGTTCTGTTCCATTGGTCTGTATCTCTGTTTTGGTACCAGTACCATGCTGTTTTGGTTACTGTAGCCTTGTAGTATAGTTTGAAGTGAAGTAGCATGATGCCTCCAGCTTTGTTCTTTTTGTTTAGGATTGTCTTGGCAATGCAGGCTCTTTTTTGGTTCCATATGAACTTTAAAGTAGCTTTTTTTTGTAGTTCTGTGAAGAAAGTCATTGATAGCTTTATGGGGATGGCATTGAATCTATAAATTATTTTGGGCAGTATGGCCATTTTCACGATATTGATTCTTCCTATCCATGATCATGGAATATTCTTCAATTTGTTTGCATCCTCTTTTATTTCGTTGAGCAGTGATGTATAGTTCTCCTTGAGGAGGTCCGTTACGTCCCTTGTAAGTTGGATTCCTAGGTATTTTATTCTCTTTGTAGCAATTGTGAATGGGAGTTCACTCGTGATTTGTCTCTCTGTTTGTCTGTTACTGGTATATAGGAATGCTTATGATTTTTGCACATTGATTTTGTATCCTGAGACTTTCCTGAAGTTGCTTATCAGCTTAAGGAGATTTTGGGCTGAGACGATGGGCTTTTCTAAATTTACAATCATGTCATCTGCAAACAGGGACAATTTTGACTTCCACATTTCCTAATTGAATACCCTTTATTTCTTTCTCTTGCCTGATAGCCCTGGCCAAAACTTCCAAAACTATGTTAAATAGGAGTGATAAGAGAGGGCATCCTTCTCTTGTGCCAGTTTTCAAAGGGAATGCTTCCAGTTTTGGCCATTCAGTATGATATTGGCTGTGGGTTTATCATAAATAAATCTTATTATTTTGAGATAACGTTCCATCAATACCTACTTTATTGAGAGTTTTTAGCATGAAGGGCTGCTGAATTCTGTCAAAGGCCTTTTCTGCAGCTATTGAGATAATCATGTGGTTTTTGTCTTTGGTTCTGTTTATATGCTGGATTACGTTTATTGATTTGCATATGTTGAACCAGTCTTGCATCCCAGGGATGAAGCCGACTTGATCGTGGTGGATAAGCTTTTTGATGTGCTGCTGGATTTGGTTTGCCAGTATTTTATTGAGGATTTTCGCATCGATGTTCATCAGGGATATTGATCTAAAATTCTCTTTTTTTGTTGTGTCTCTGCCAGGCTTTGGTATCAGGATGATGTTGACCTCATAAAATGAGTTAGGGAGGATTCTCTCTTTTTCT
>NW_012103388.1:3672837-3680212 GCF_000951045.1 Mandrillus leucophaeus
ATCTTTGTTCTCATTGGTTTCAAAGAACATCTTTATTTCTGCCTTCATTTTGTTATTTACCCAGTAGCCATTCAGAGCAGGTTGTTCAGTTTCCATGTAGTTGTGTGGTTTTGAGTGAGTTTCTTAATCCTGAGTTCTACTTTGATTGCACTGTGGTCTGAGAGACAGTTTGTTGTGATTTCTGTTCTTTTACGTTTGCTGAGGAATGCTTTATTTCCAATTATGTGGTCAATTTTAGAATAAGTGTGATGAGGTGCTGAGAAGAATGTATATTCTGTTGGAGTGGAAAGTTCTGTAGATGTCTATTAGGTCTGCTTGTTTCAGAGCTGAGTTCAAGTCCTGGATATCCTTGTTAACCTTCTGTCTCATTGATCTGTCTAATATTGACAGTGGGGTGTTAAAGTCTCCCATTATTATTGTGTGGGAGTTTAAGTCTCGTTGTAGGTCTCTAAGGACTTGCTTTATGAATCTGGGTGCTCCTGTATTGGGTGCATGTATATTTAGGGTAGACAGCTCTTCTTGTTGAATTGATCCTTTTACCATTATGTAATGGCCTTCTTTGTCTCTTTCGAATTTTGTTGGTTTAAAGTCTGTTTTATCAGAGACTAGGATTGCAACCCTTGCTTTTTTTTGGTTTTCATTTGCTTGGTAGATCCTCCTCCATCCCTTTATCTTGAGCCTGTGTGCATCTTTGCACGTGAGATGGGTCTCCTGAATACAGCACACTGATGGATCTTAACTCTTTATCCAATTTGCCAGTCTGTGTCTTTTAATTGGGACATTTAGCCCATTTACATTTAAGGTTAATATTGTTATGTGTGAATTTGATCCTGCTATCACACAGAGCAGGGACTAGATGCTTTGTCCTGAGCACATGCTTAGTCAGTGACTTTGGAAACATGGCAGGGCCACCAGGCATATTGCTGGTCCCCCAACATTTTGGAGATGGCCACACAATCAACAAATCACATTTTGCTGTAGAGATGAATAAACCGAGTTACTAAGGGGTGCTGCAAGGGGATTCTGAAATGCATACTCCTTGCCTTCAGAAAATGTGCATGTGCCTTGTCCACAGGCTTTAAGAGATCTTTATGAAAAGTAGCCACTGATGGGCATTGTTTTCTTCTTGATAGAGAAGGACACTTGATGGGCTCCTGGCTGTACCCAGACTGGGTAGGGGGGCCCATGCCAGCAGCCGACGTTCCTTTTGTGGGACCAGGGAAGGGCCACAATTCAGATTTCTTTATATTTAGCTTTCATGAAGAGGGGTACTTTATACATTGGAGGGGACAAGATAACACATTTCTTTACTCTGGGTCTTTACATTGGGCCTTGATGTGGCAGTTGACAGATTTATTAAGTTAAAGACTCTCTGCTTTCTTTGGAACATATGCTTGAATGTCTATAACAACATTCTCATTTTAAACTCAGAAGATAGATAACATTGAATGGCTTCTCCCAAGCATTGGTTTGCCAGAATCTTAGGGACACTCAGCGTGCGACTGATCACACACCTTCTTCGCTTTGGCTGCCAGGAATCACGCGGCTACACTCTGAGCCCCTCCCGTGCGCAGCGGCCACCCTGGCGTGGATTTTGTCCTGGCCTCCCTCTGCCTTCCTCTCCTTGGTTTCCCCTTTCCTTCATGTTTCTTACCTACTTCTGATTGATATTTTATGTCTGAATTGATCTATCTTTTTAAGCTTCTTGAAAATTCTCAGTGGAACAAGTCAGGAAATGAATAAAATCCCCTACCCCTTCAGAAAAAGATAATAAGGGAAAGAACAAAATTCAATCCCTGATAAATACTTTCTAGATGATTCCTTTATTTTAGAGAGGAACCTGAAATCCAGAGAGGGGAATGGGTCTGCCTGAGGTTATTGAGCGAGTTTGTGACCCAGCCAGGGAGCACCCAGGACTGTCCCTGCTGGCTTGCTGCTCTCTCAGACACACACACAGGGCTGGGAGAGGCTCTCTTGTCATCCATACGGAGGACTGCCCCAGGTCTGCTGATAAAACTGCATGCTTAATCTTCCTGGGACCAGCTGCCCCTCTTCTTTAAACGAATAGGATTCTCCATAGGACTTTTAAGATATGTTGCTAGGAAAAAGGGGTTTTAAACTATTGATTTTTTTTACTCTCTTCAGTTTTCCTTTGGCTTTAGCAGTGGCCTTTAACCTACCACACACTTGGCATTCCAGTTCACACTCAGTGGCGTAGAGTGTGCTGGGCTCGGTCGTGCTGTTCCCCTTTCGTAGAGTGCCCTTCCCGCTCTTCCCCCGCCCTGCCGCCGGTAATTCCTGAATGCCCTTCAGGCTTAGCACAGGACTCAGCCCTAAGTGGGGTTCCCATAACATTCTGAGTCTGCCCATGTCTTAGCACTTACCCTGTGATAACATTGACATTCTTTGCTTTAGCTAACCCAGCATGGGGTGTTGCGAGGGCAGATCTCGCCTTTCATGTCGCTTCTCTAGTGTCCTGTGTGGTGCTCAGTGAACGTAATTTTGCCTCAACTTCATCCCAGCAAAAGCCCAAAGCCCTTTTCCTTTTTCACTTCTAATTCAATGAAAGCATCTTCTGAAGCATTCAGCCTTTTTAAACAAACTTTCACTTTTTAAACTCTCCAAAAGAGCAAGGGAAGGTGTCTTAGCTCGATTGCCATGACAAAATATCACAGACTGGGTGGCTTACACAGTAGAAATTTACCTTCTCACAGTTCTGGAGGCTGCAATGTCCAAGAGTAAGCCAGGAGTAAGGTGCCGGCAGGGTGGGTGTCATGCGAGAGCTCCCTCCTGGGGTTTCAGATGGCTGCCTTCTCCCTGTACACTCACATGAACTCTTCTGTGTGCACCTGGGGGAGCTGGGAGGACAGCAAGCTCTGGTCTCCTTTTATTTATTTTTTTTCTGGTTTCTTCTTTTTTTTTTTGAGACACAGTCTCACTCCCTTGCCCAGGCTGGAGTGCTGTGGCGCAATCTCGGCTCACTGTAACCTCCGCCTCCTGGGTTCAAGTGATTCTCTTGCCTCAGCCTCCTGAGTAGCTGGGACTACAACTACAGGCTGCGCAACCATGCCTGGCTAATTTTTGTAGTTTAATAAAGACAGTGATTCACCATGTCGACCAGGCTGGTCTCGAACTCCTGACCTCACCCGCTTTGGCCTCCCAGAGTGCTGGGATTACAGTCGTGAGCCACCACGCCCAGCCTCTGGTCTCCTTTAATAAGGGCATGCATCTCATGGTGGGACTCTACATTCATGACCTCATCTAAACTAAATCATCTCCCAAAGGCACTGTCTCCAATACTGTCACATTGGGGGTTGGCCTTCAACATATGAATTACGGACAATTCAGTCCATGGCAAATAGGTTGTGTGGCAAGAGCTGGAAGGTTTTCATAGTTTGTGTAAACGTATTGTGCAAGTTTTGTATGTTCCTAATAAGTTCTCACTCTCTGGTCTTGTAAAACTGAGTGTGACCAGACCTGGAGCCAGGGTCCAGCCTTTGATGTCACGTAGAGGGCTCACTTCTTCCAGCCAATGCTCTTCAGGAAGTGTTGGGCTCAATACAGGAAGGAGGCAGGTGAAAAGCAGGCAACAGGGTTTGACCTAATGGGCACCACATCTCCTACCTTTGAATGTTGCAAGGAAGTGTTGGGGACTGGGGTCTGGATATTTCTCTTTTGGCAGACCTATTCTTTCACCTCCATTATTGCTAAATATAGCAGTAGTGTGAATGGAAGTTATGGTTATACCAAAAGGAGATGAACAAATCCTCACTAGCCTTGGAGCAAGCATAATTATGGTGCTTTTATTGAGTGCTCCTTTGAGCTTAAATTCATGTCATTTCTAAAAATGGTCTTCAGAGATTAGATCTGTGCTTTGAGTAAATCAAAACAACTTAGAAAATAAAAACATCTTACCCACATGCCCTTCCTTTCCACAAGCATAGAGTTCTGCTTCACTTGGTAGACTAGTAGAACTTTCCAGCTAGCAGGACAAAAGTTTAAAAAATAACTGGCACAAACCCATCATTCTAAAAGTATGTCTGACAGTAGAAGAGTACGCTTACTAAGTTACATGAAACCAAGAAGTGAAAAGTACTAGAATGGGAAATTAAGAGACTCCATACCAGGTTGTCACTGATTTGAGTTTGAAGGAAAATTAGGGAAGTCTCAAACTCTCCATTTGTCTTCTACAATTGGGTGTTCTAAGTATGTTGACATTACTTTGCTTTTTATTACTACTTGGAAAAGAAGAAATACTTGGCAAATTTATAGCCCATCTATTTAAAGAAAATTATAATAGCAAATAAAGAAACAACACAATCAAGTATTTTAGGACAAGCTGAAGTGGAATGCCCAAATTGAAAGACAGAGGAAGAAGTCCTCCAAAGGTTCTGTGAAACACCACTTCAGTAGACATGCTATGAATATGGCCTTCTGAGAAATGTAAGCACCAGAGAAAAGTCGGACATCCAGCCCAGGCAAGAGATAGCACCTTTAGCATAACTGTGCCAGGAAGATTGCAAGTCCAGAAGGCCCACATGTTTCTGAAGTTATGCCTTTGTTAAAGAGTTCAGAGTTTTGGTACTTGAATTCTACTACCCACTCCACCTACCTTCTCGGGATAAAAACCAAGAGAACATATGGACAAGGAATAGTAAGTGGGAAAAACGTTGAGTTAAACCAAAAACACTCAACCCTGGCTAGGAAGCAGAGACTTTCTGCACCCCATGCAAGGCACGGCTTCCTTTCCATCCTCCTCCCTAAACCACAACACGTGGAGATCGAGAGTCAACAGAATGTTATTGCATAGATTCAAGAGAAGAGACTGTGGAGTCTAGGTTCCTGCCTTTAAAGCATTAGAGTCTCTCTGAGTAGTGTAAAATGTACAATCAGATAAATAATTATTCCCCTTAGAATGAACTTGGAAGATAATGAAATGATACAAGTGAAGGCAGAAGAGTTCCCTCCGTGGGCAGAGAAGGAATCGTGAGGAGAGGGAGCTGACTATTCCTCTCGCCTCCAGCCTGCCATAGTCATTACTATCAATTACACTTTATCTGAAACCCTGTATCCGAAGGGAAAAAGACTGTGCCCTTGATAAAGTTCTGTTGCCCCAGGCTAGGGTATACAAAAACCTAGACTATGCTTTTTTTTTAAGCTAATTAAAATTGTCATGTTAATAAAATTGTTGTCAAATGGGAAGTTGTTCAGGACAAATGAAAAGGCCAGCCAGGTGTGTGGTGGCTCACACTTATAATCCCAGCACTTTGGGAGGCCATGGCGGATGGATCGTTTGAGCCCAGGAGTTCGAGGCCAGCCTGGCCAACATGGTGAAATCCCATCTCTACAAAATACACAAAATTTAGCCGGGTGTGGTGGTGCATGCCAGTTAGTCCCAGCTACTCAGGAGGCTGAGATGGAGAATCAGTTGAACCTGGGAGGCTGAGGCTGCAGTGAGCCATGATTACACCACTGTACTCCAGCCTGGGTGACAGAGCAAGACCCTGTCTCAAAGAAAAAAAAAAGACTCCCCATTTTGTGTCATGACGGTATCCAGTGGCTCTCGGGAAATAGTGGTTGGCTGAGCCTGGTTTGAAATCCAGTAGCTTAGTCTATCTCTCTGGGTCTGTTTTTGCAAATATATAAAAAAGGGAAACCTACTTTAGAGTAGACTGTTGTACCTTGTGACAGGCCAGTATCTCAACTGAAACAACTAGGGGAAAAATAAATAAATTGCAAAAATCATGTTTTTATGAAAACTGGAGAGCTGTTAAGCAAATTTCCAGAGAGGGAAGAACCCTTCCTAGGTACACTGAGTAACCAAGCTGTTTTCCTCATGGTAAGGGCAGGGAAGGAGGAGGATAGTTGTTGATTCTGGGTGTGGGCTAAGGATCTGGCTTGGTCCAAAAAGAGGAAATATTAGGGAAAGAGAAACCAGAGAAACTAGCAGAGTTTAGGCAGTCATATTGAATTGGTTTGATGGACTGGAAACTAGAGTAGCCCCAAAGGAAGTCTAGTTTTTCCCATGAGGCATTTGCTGAGTTCTGGGTGGTGCAGGAGGCTGCAGGTGTGAAAACTCTCATAGCCTAGGGGTATTTAGGAGACAAAGTCCTGCTAGAAGAAGGAAACTGCAGCAAGAGCACAAGTCTTCCCCTAAAGACAGTTGCCACGTGTTGAACCTGCATGGATGAGAGGCTAAAAAGCTAAGGTAAAAACCTCTGAAAGGCAGACCTTTTATGGAGGAGGAGACAGAGATCCACCAAGCTCTTAAACACAAGTCTGGGCAGACTTACAACTAAGGGACTAGGTAAAATAGAGGTGGACTAAGTTACTAGAGCTGCAGCTTATTCCTGAGTCACTAAATCCCTGGTTGGATTGACCTCATCACCCTATTAGAGGGAAAGGGAAATGCTTCCTGGTAGAAGCTATCCTCTGGAGCTTCTGCAGTTCTTTTATACACAATGCCCAGCATGTAATCAAAGACATAGGCATGTAAATAGGCAGGAAGGCATAACTGATAATCAAGTAGGGAAAAATAATAGGAACAGAACTACAGGTGATGTTAGCAATAACTTAAAAATGACTGGATAATATGTTAAAGAAAATAGAGGAAAAGATGGATAAAATAATGATACAATTCAGTGCAAGATTAGAATTTGTTTTTTTTTTTAATCAGATAGTTATTATAGAACTGAAAAATACATCTGAAATCAATAATTTATCTGATGGGTCTAAGGGCCCACTGGTCACAATGTAGCAAGATTGGTGAACTCAAGGTCAGTAGAAAATACTAAAAGTGAAACACAAAGAAGAAAAAAGGATGGAAAGAGCAGAACAGAGTATAAGAGACACGAGGGAAATGTTCATAAGATCTAATATTTGTAGAATTGTAGTTCTAGGAGAACAAGAGAGAGAGATTGGGCAGAAGCAATATTTGAAGAGATGCTGGCTGAGAATTTAAATCTGTTGACTGCCATCAACCCATGGATTCAACAAGCTCACCAAACCCCACATATAAAATACAAAAAAAAAAAAAAAAAATACTTCAGTATATCCTACTCAAACTATCAAATTTTTCTTTGAAATCAACACTAAATTTAAAAATCTTAAAATCAACTAGAGAAAAAGGACATTACCTTAAATCGAAGAAGCAACCACAAAGCCAACGGCTGACTTTTTACCTGAAACAATGAGTACTCATAGACAATGAAATGACATCTTTATTTTGTTTTATGCATCTGGCTCTTGGCTGCAGAAATGACATCTTTACAGTGCTGAAGTAGATTGGGCACGGTGGCTCATGCTGGTAATCCCAGCACTTTGGGAGGCTGAGGCAGGCAGATTGCCTGAGGTCAGGAGTTTGAGACCAGCCTGG
>NW_012103388.1:3681042-3684763 GCF_000951045.1 Mandrillus leucophaeus
GAATTTGAAGAATTACTACATAAAGTTTCTAGACTCCTTTATTAAATGTATTAATACATACTTACTGGATCTAATCCTCAAATTTTTACTGAATCACATATCACATAGATGGGTTTATATCACATAGCATGATATTGACTTCTTCCTAATATCACATTGGAAGCTCATTATAAATCAAGGGCAGTAGTACATAATTTGGATAGATCATGTTGTAAAGTAAAATATAGGTGTTTGAAGATAGAATAAATGAATGTCTCTATGAAAAGGAAACCATGATATATCTATATGATACGTGTATAGTGTTAATTAAGATGTCGGGTGAAAAAAAAAAAAAAGATGTCGGGTGAAATAGTGACTTAGAATTCCTTGCTACATAAAATATGACCATGGCACATACCAAAAGTACAAGTAACAAAAGAAAAAATTTAAGTAGACTTCATCAAAATTAAGAACTGTTGAACTGCAAAGGACACCACCAAGAAAGTGAAAAGACAACCCACAAACAAATCATATATTTGATATGGGACTCATATCTACAACATATAAAGAACTCTTATACCTCAATCATTTTTAGAACCCCCAATTTTTAAAGTGGGCAAGGGATCTAGACCGTTCTCCAAAGAAGAATGAACAACTGGCCAATAAGCCCATGAAAAAGATGCTCAGTGTCATTAGTCATCAGAGAAATACAAACCAAAACCACAGTGAGGTATCCCTTCACACCCACTAGGATGGCTAGAATTAAAAAGAAAGATAACCAGGATGTGAAGAAATTGGAACCTTCTTTGTACACATTTAAAATTTTCTATAATGAAACACATACCGTCAAGCATGGTGGCTCTCACCTGTAATCCCAGCACTTTGAGAGGCCAAGGAAGGTGGATCGCTTGAGGTCAGGAGCTCGAGATCAGCCTGGCCAACATGGTGAAACCCAGTCTCTACTAAAAATACAAAAATTACCTGGATGTGGAGGTGCACGCCTGTAATCCCAGCTACTCAGGAGGCTGAGGCACGAGAATCGCTTGAAACCTGGAGGCGGAGGTTGCAGTGAGCAGACATCGGCCACTGCACTCCAGCCTGGGCGACAGAGCAAGACTCTGTCTGAAAAAAAAAAAAAAAAAAAGAAACATATAAACAGACAAAGTATATCTAATCTACAATGGTAGATCTTCAGGTCTTTGGAGGGGAGGGAGAAAAATAGTAGTTGTATGGGGACACAAGTGACACTGATGCTGTTCCTTGGTTACATACATGTATTCACTCTGTAATCATTTATTAAGGTCTACGTGAGTGCTTTTTGCATGTATTTCTGTATGCATGGTATATATCAATAACAGCTTAAATATTCCATATTTGCACAAAAAAATTGGAACCCTCACACACTGCTGGTGGGAATGTAAAATGGTGCAGCAAATGATACCTGCAGTGATGATGGGATGAGCGGGATAGTGATGATGATACCTTGTTTCACAGGTTCTGGCCTATTTCACCGATGCTATGAAGTGGTTCTGTGATGTTTGGCAATTTCGTGGGTACTTTTACTCAAACTAGTAACATAGCAATAATCAGGGATTCAATCCTATCTTCCTATGAGAATTACAAGGGGGTCTTTTTAAAAAATGTAAATCCTGGGCTTCAGTTCAAGAAATGTTTATTTGGTTGACATGGAACAGGATATTAGTGGTGTATGTGTGTGTGTGCGTGCGTGTGTGTGTGTTTGTAACTTCTCACAGGATTTTGAATGTGCCATCAGGGCTAAGAGGCTGAGAACTACTGAGCCAGGATTAAGCAAAGCCATTGTTGAGGGCTAGCTTGGAGTTAGAAAGGAGATTGCCACAGGACTCAGGAGACCTGGGTTTTAGTCCCAACTCTTCCTTTGTTTAAACTGTATGCTTTGAGCAGATATTTATCCTCTGTGAGCTTCAGTTTCTTCATCCGTAAAAATAAGGCCAAGCAGCCTCCTGTGCAGGGATGTTGTGAGGATCACGTGAGATTTTCTCTGTGGTACAGCAGAGCCTGGTGTCTGGGACATTTTATGCCCTCGTCACATTTTGGTTACTTTCTTCCCCTGTCTTCCATGAACTAGATAAGTCATGTCACAGTTTTTTAGTTTCATTCTTTTGTGGATGCTTCTATAAGGTGTAGGAGTTTGTTAAAAGTCACCTAAGATTTCTCTAGGTTTAAAATTTATCCTTCCTTCACATGAACCTAATCTCTTTTTGTTCCTCATCTATGTTCTCAATCCCATTGTGCTTATAATAAATGTTGGTCTGATATCTGGCAACATTAATGGGTCATATATTTTGATGAGGCAATATTAAATACTGTTAATAGCCATGCCTGGAGTTTAGCATGGGTTGTCCCTTGTTAATAATTACACTGAGTGTGGTAATAAATTGTAAGATGAGTAATAAGGATTAATTGAAAAATTTTTAATGCCAAATAGAGTTATGAGTATAGGCTGTGATTTCTATCTAGTGGGCTTGTGTTGGGGAATAGTTCTGTGGGTTCTAGGAGAAAACGAGCCTACTCTCAGATGATAAATTTTATATTAGATTTTTACTCTTTAACCTGGAAGGAAGACCAGGAAGGTAACATCCATATGTGAGTCTGCAGCACAGACAGACTCCAAGACTGTCTGAAATACATCTCCAACTCGGTGGCCTGTGGGAGAACTGGAGTCCGCCCATCCCTGGAGAGGTAGCAGTGCAGCGTGTTTGCACACCAGCTGGAGAAAGTCATTCTGGAGCCTTGTGGCTGGAGTTGGAGGGTATAGAACAGAACTCTCACATTTTAATGTGTATGCATATCACCTGGGCATTTGTGCCAGGGCAGATGCTGTTTAGTAGGTCAGGGGTGGAACCTGAGACTCTGCATTTCGTGCAAGCTCCCAGGGGTTGCTGATGCTGCTTGTCTGTGACCACATTTTGCATGGCAGATAGAAGAAAGCTACCTGTTGTTCTGCCTGCCAGCACTTCCCTTACCTTCCTCCAATAAAATGTTCCTTCCTTCTTCCAACCATGAAGTTCCTGAGTGAGCTTCCTATTCTTACATGACTCTGCCTCCCAGGCCACAGTCAGTTGGTCTAGAAGCCAATTAGAATCTTCCCTGGCATTTTAGGACTAGAATCCAGAGAGATATAGTCTTAGATCCTCTCTGTGAAGCTCTTTCTAACTCTATGGAGGAAACTGGTGAAGGATAAGGGGTAGAGAGAATGTTCCATTGGTTCTCAAGTCCTTGGTTCCAGTTTTCCCAAATATATGAAAAAGGATTAAACAACCAAACAAAACAGTACTGTGACCTTAAAGGTTATATTAGCAGCTCTGATTATCTGGTGCAGAAACTGTTATCAGGCCCTTATCACATGCAAGTCTCTATTGCTAGCCCCTGAACATTCAAAGCTGAATAGCACATGCCCTGATTGGGAAAAGATCACATATTGAAATAGGGTTTGGCATGTGCAATGGCAAGGGATTGTGGGAGCCTTGAGAGGAAGTGCTTGATCCAGTTGGGTGTGTGGATGGGGGCCAGGTTCAGTAAAAGTTTTCTCAAGATGGATTTTTGAACGGTGAGTTGGAATTATGTCAGTGGACCTATGAAATGTTTCCAGGCAGAGAGAACTTGCTGAGCAAAAGCAAAATGATGGTAGGAAACTGAAAAATTGCAACCCCTTTAAAAGGGAGGTACATGGCTGCAACTGGGCTGAAGAAGCAGGCAAGGG
>NW_012103388.1:3687008-3690699 GCF_000951045.1 Mandrillus leucophaeus
AACCTAATCTCTTTTTGTTCCTCATCTATGTTCTCAATCCCATTGTGCTTATAATAAATGTTGGTCTGATATCTGGCAACATTAATGGGTCATATATTTTGATGAGGCAATATTAAATACTGTTAATAGCCATGCCTGGAGTTTAGCATGGGTTGTCCCTTGTTAATAATTACACTGAGTGTGGTAATAAATTGTAAGATGAGTAATAAGGATTAATTGAAAAATTTTTAATGCCAAATAGAGTTATGAGTATAGGCTGTGATTTCTATCTAGTGGGCTTGTGTTGGGGAATAGTTCTGTGGGTTCTAGGAGAAAACGAGCCTACTCTCAGATGATAAATTTTATATTAGATTTTTAGTCTTTAACCTGGAAGGAAGACCAGGAAGGTAACATCCATATGTGAGTCTGCAGCACAGACAGACTCCAAGACTGTCTGAAATACATCTCCAACTCGGTGGCCTGTGGGAGAACTGGAGTCCGCCCATCCCTGGAGAGGTAGCAGTGCAGCGTGTTTGCACACCAGCTGGAGAAAGTCATTCTGGAGCCTTGTGGCTGGAGTTGGAGGGTATAGAACAGAACTCTCACATTTTAATGTGTATGCATATCACCTGGGCATTTGTGCCAGGGCAGATGCTGTTTAGTAGGTCAGGGGTGGAACCTGAGACTCTGCATTTCGTGCAAGCTCCCAGGGGTTGCTGATGCTGCTTGTCTGTGACCACATTTTGCATGGCAGATAGAAGAAAGCTACCTGTTGTTCTGCCTGCCAGCACTTCCCTTACCTTCCTCCAATAAAATGTTCCTTCCTTCTTCCAACCATGAAGTTCCTGAGTGAGCTTCCTATTCTTACATGACTCTGCCTCCCAGGCCACAGTCAGTTGGTCTAGAAGCCAATTAGAATCTTCCCTGGCATTTTAGGACTAGAATCCAGAGAGATATAGTCTTAGATCCTCTCTGTGAAGCTCTTTCTAACTCTATGGAGGAAACTGGTGAAGGATAAGGGGTAGAGAGAATGTTCCATTGGTTCTCAAGTCCTTGGTTCCAGTTTTCCCAAATATATGAAAAAGGATTAAACAACCAAACAAAACAGTACTGTGACCTTAAAGGTTATATTAGCAGCTCTGATTATCTGGTGCAGAAACTGTTATCAGGCCCTTATCACATGCAAGTCTCTATTGCTAGCCCCTGAACATTCAAAGCTGAATAGCACATGCCCTGATTGGGAAAAGATCACATATTGAAATAGGGTTTGGCATGTGCAATGGCAAGGGATTGTGGGAGCCTTGAGAGGAAGTGCTTGATCCAGTTGGGTGTGTGGATGGGGGCCAGGTTCAGTAAAAGTTTTCTCAAGATGGATTTTTGAACGGTGAGTTGGAATTATGTCAGTGGACCTATGAAATGTTTCCAGGCAGAGAGAACTTGCTGAGCAAAAGCAAAATGATGGTAGGAAACTGAAAAATTGCAACCCCTTTAAAAGGGAGGTACATGGCTGCAACTGGGCTGAAGAAGCAGGCAAGGGAGAGCCTTGTATGCATCACTTTTTTCTTAAGAGTTATATGCATTTAAAAACCAATAAAACAATAAACCTAAATCTCTGATTGTCTCCCGAATACCTGATTATCTGGCAGGTTCCTACTTACAGCACCCTCACCACCACCACCACCACCATTTTTCCCTTAAATGGAAAATTTGTCTTAGGATTGAAATGAATGTTTGAAAAACAAACCTGATCTGCTTTAAATACCAAAATCTGTTTAAATAACACAGAGGTTGTGACAGCCGTTGACAAAGCCAGGAAGTTCAAAGCCCTGCGGCTGACACATCGTATTGAGTTCTGCTGTTGTTGGCACCCCTCTGCCTGTGCCAGGTCCTGGTGTTTGTTATTCGGGTCTGCGTGTGAGAAGGAGACATTCCTCAGACGACAACACTCTTTCTTCTTTGGGAAAAATCTGTGTTTTAAAATGCTTTTTATAAGCGAGTACACCAATTGATAGTACAGGTGATGACTGTTTCTTAGGTCTTCTTGAATGGCTAGTTCCAAGAGTAACTTGAAGTTTTTTCATGGGCAGATTTTAGTCATTTCAAGAGGGCTTTTCAAAAATGTTTATGCTTTTACTAACATTTTTGGAGGACAAAATGTAATGAATGAGAAAGACTCTTGTTCTTTGGGGAATATTATCGCATTGAAGGTGATGTCAGTAGCCCCCCAGGGTAAGCACACTACAGTAGGCTTGTTAACATTTGGGACCTGACTCTCAGCCCTGGAATATTGGGAGCTTGGTTTTATCCCATGACCACACAGTGAGATGCACTGGGATCGATTTCTGTTACTCAGAGGAAAGGATTGCTTGATGCAACAGGAGACCAATCCACTGATTAACTGTGGAGCAAGTGACATGACACCTAAAGCCTTGGAGCATGAGGCCTTCTGCGTGCATCTCTGAAGAGGAAGGCAAGGATGGCTAGAATTTGGGAGACTCTCGCTCCAAGGTGTGTCCAAGCCTAAGAGGCTGTTCATGTGGAGGCTGGCTCTGGAGCGCTGGAGGTGCAGCTGGTGGGGGCTGTGTGTAGTGTCCACTGGGGCTTAATAGTTAAGCTCTAAACCTGGCAGGTTGGACACAGGGTTGGAAATCCAGGCAACGGTCAGTACTGAGTGGAGAGTCCTTCTGAATTATTAGTCCTAGTTCTCTGGGACGTCAATCAAGGTTCTGGTCATAAGGCCAAGGTCTGGCCAGAGCCAGAGATCAGAGTCAAGTGTGGAACACGAAGAGGGAACCTGGTATGGCTGGAGAGTCAGGACCAAAGCAAGGTCCCACTCAGTGGACTGTGTGGCCTTGGGTAGTTGGGGTGCAGTGAGAGAGGAGGGGAGGGAAGAGGCCGCTTCAGTGGTTCCATCCTCAGTGCTAGTACCTGGGGGCCCTGTGCCCTAGGTCCCACCACCAGGGGCATCACTCAGGAAGCCCCTGGTACAAATGGGAAAAGCAATGCATTCCCACAACTAGTGCTTAGCCAATGATGTGGGAGGTGGCAATGCTGCTCTTCGAGGGCTAGGCAGGAAGTGAAGGCTGGGTAGATTTCACACCTGTGTGTTCTTGGTAGAATCACTGATCATCCTGGGTGACCTTGTCACCCAGCAGCTGGAAGTCGGGAATTAAAGTTATGCTTCTCGTCACACTCTCACACCAGTGCATTCCTTTGTAAGCCTTCAAGTGCTCCAGAGTCAGAGGGGGCTCCTTTTTTTTTTTTTTTTTCTTTTCCCTATTTTACCCCTTTGCTTTTAAATGCTTATTTGGGGCTTAATGATAAAAGATTTTGTTTCTGTGCTGAAACTGCATGTTGCTACATATGTCTCAGAGCAAATTTTGAGCTTTCAAGCACATGAGGAGCCTCTTCCTCAGAGCTGACTTTCCAAGTGAGCAAAAAGGAAGCCAGTACTAAGCCTGTTGCATGTTCATGTGCCCTCCAGAGAGGACCGGAGGCTCAGGTTCCTTCCAGCCTTTGTCGAACGTGACTGAGCCAGGCTCTGCGGCACTGAGCTTGGTCCTGTGGTGGCTTCCAAGTCTTTGACCTGAAGAGTTCACAGTGCAGAGAGGGGAGATAGGCTTGTAAAGAGATCACTGATGAACAGGACAGTAGTGGGGGCATCAAGCAGGTAAAAATCAAGTGCTGGGGAGAGAACATATCATCCTTTTGG
>NW_012103388.1:3691169-3706203 GCF_000951045.1 Mandrillus leucophaeus
ACTCCCAGCTACTCGGGAGGCTGAGGCAGGAGAATGGCGTGAGCTTTAGGAGGCGGAGCTTGCAGTGAGCTGAGATTGCGCCGCTGCACTCCAGCCTGGGGGACAGAGTGAGACTCCGTCTCAAAAAAAAGAATTTAAGCAGAGAAAAAGAAATGGATTTTGTGTGTGTGCTAAAATAAACATAAGATTTACCATTTTGTAACTGGACATTTACCATTTATAACTGGACAGTTCAGTGGCATTGATTAAATTCATACCATTGTACAACCATCACCACCATCCATTTCCACAAATTTTTCTTCCTAAGCTGAAACTCTGTACCCATTAAACACTAATCCCGATTCCTTGCTCCTCCTAGGCCCTGACAACCATCATTCTACTTTCTGTCTCTATGAGTTTGACAATTCCAAGTAACTCATATAAGTGAAATGATACTGTATTTGTCCTTCTGTGTCTGGTGTATTTCACTTAGCATAATGTCTTCCATGGGGTAGCATTAATCAGAGTTTCCTTTCTCTTTAAGGCCGAATAATATTCCATCATAGGTATGCCCCACATTTTGCTTCTCTGTCTGTTCCTCCATGGACAACTGGTTTGCCTCCGGCTTTGGCTGTTGTGAGTGGTGTTGCTATGAACGTGGGTGTGCAGATATCTGCTAGGAGCCCTGCTTTCACTGGGTTCTTCTTTTTAAAAGCTGTATAGAGCTTGCGTGGGCCCTTGAGTTTTTGACTGTTGGAGAAAATTGATCTAGGAGTCAAGGCCTTGGTTCTGTTTCTCACTGCCACGAACTCCCTGGGTCCCTGGAGCAGTCACACACCATCTCTGGGTCACTGGCTCCCCACGTGAGTTAAGGGAGTCCCTTCGCCTCTTGGGCTGTGCCCTGGGTGACTACACGTGGGACATCCCGTACCCAGACTTGGCACACTGCGCCTCTCCTGGCTTCTGTTGCTTCCTCAATGCAGTTACGGATGGAGCGGACTCTGGGCATGAGCAGATTTAACAGTCTCACTTTTGAGTGTTCTTGAGCAGCTCCACAGGCTCCTGATGTACAGAAATCTGTCACTCTGCTGAGACGTGCATTTGAACCGTAGCCACAGTGAGGGCAGTGCATGGGGGCAAGTCCTCCACTGGGGAGTCAGGCCGCCAGTGCCTAGTGTCCACCTCTCTGAGCAGAGTTGTTGGCTGCTCCTTGCCCTTTCTTTTTTTTTTTTTTTTTGAGACAAAGTCTCGCTCTGTTGCCCAGGCTGGAGTACAGTGGTGCGATCTCGGCTCACTGCAAGCTCCTCCTGCTGGGTTCAAGCGATTCTCGTGCCTTGGACTCCCAAGTGGCTGGGATTACAGGTATCCGCCACCAAACCTGACTAGTTTTTTGTATTTTTTAATAGAGATGAGGTTTTACCATGATGGCCAGGCTGGTCTCAAACTCCTGACCTCAGGTGATCCACCCATCTTGGCCTCCCAAAGTGCTGGGATTACAGGCGTGAGCCACCTTGCCCAGCTGTCCTTTCTTATGAACTGACTTTTATGAAATAGTAGAACTTTGGTGATCATTCGTGTGTGTGTTTGTGTGTGTGTGTGTGTGTATATGGGAGATAGAGTGTGTGTGTGTGTGTGTGTATGAGAGAGAGAGAGGGGAGAGAGAATGAGAGAGAGAGAGAATGCCTCTAAAAAGAGAGCTGACCATTGGGCTTGTGATGGAAGTAAAAGAAAGCAAGAAGTTTGTACCGAATAGATTAAAACTGGGCCCGTCTGACCCCACAGTTGTCCCACCGTGCAAACAACTTCAGTCTACATTCTCTACAGAAATAAGATAAACGGTCTCAGGCAGCAGCACACTTGCTCCCTTGAGTGATACAACTCTTGAGAATTTTGAAAAGGTGGCTCAGGAGAAGGCAGGAGACTATACAAACATTTCCAGGAAGCGGCAGATGGCGAAGGCACCGGCGTGGCTGCTAAACCTACCTTCTTTTCAAGTAAGGGCTGGTTTAAAATGTTTAAGATGTGTTTTTTTTGGCAAAAGGTGCAGTTCAGAGGAATGAGCAGAACGGCTGTCTATCTCACGGCAGACAGGTTTCCTCCTAAGCTCAAGAGGCTCACAGAGGAGCAGAGGCACAAAGCCCAGGCTGTGGGTGTGTTGGGACCCAGGGCAGTTGTCCTTTTTTACCAGCTGGACTGAAAGTCATCTGAGATAGGCAATCAGAGAACAAAGAGAAGAAGCCAATCAAAGAAGGCCTTGAACAGCTGGTAAAATCAGGCAAGGACGATAAAGACAATGGTGAGGACACAGAAAAGACAAGTTGGGTCCCAACTTGTAAATCAAGCAAGTGTTCCATTATGCCGAGCTGCCAGCACAGCCAACATCCATCAGTGGGACGGAGCCTTTCTCAGCAAGTCCAAGAAATACATCTCCATTGGCACCATCCCAGGCTGTGTCTAAGAAGTTGCAAAAGGAAAGAATGACTAACAACATAGTTAACTTTAGTCAAGACTAATGAAGAGGGTGGGGAGAATGAAGAGAAACATAACAAGAACAACAAAAAAAGAATAAAAAGGAAGGTAATCAAACAGGCACAAGCAATGTAAAATATTTCTCCAAACAGCTAAATGTTAATGAATCGGGAGACCTGGATGAAATGCATTTCTGGGAAAAGTGAAAATGGAAAATATGCAACAACAAGAAAGAGAAGACTTGATTAGGTTAATAGCTGTTAAAGATCACCCTAGCTAGGAGATCTAGGTCCAGGGGCCTTCAAGTCAGGGGTAACTTTCAGAGTCAAGATCATCTATAACTGTTGCAGGATAAGCAGAGAAGCTGATGAACTCACTTATGTGGTTAGTACAACATTGTTTCCAAGACCAGACAATTGCATTGAGAGGTAATAACATTTTAGCCCACTTCATTTATGACCATAGATGCAGAAGTCCTAAATTAAATGTTTAAAAAAAAAAGAAGAAGAAGGGCCAGGCGCGGTGGTTCACGCCTATAATTCCAGCACTTTGGGAGGCCAAGGCAGGTGGGATTGCTTGAGCCCAGGAGTTCAAGACCAGCCTGGGCAACAAAGTGAGACGTTGTCTCTACAGAAAATATTAAAAATTAGCTGGGTGTGGCAGTGTATGCCTGTAGTCCCAGCTACTCGGGAGGCTGTGCTAGGAGGTGTGCTTGAGTCCTGAAAGGTCAAGGCTACAGTGAGCTGAGATCGTGCCACTGCACTCCAGCCTAAAAAAAAAAAAAAGAAAAGAAAAGAGGGACATTTATCCATTCATCATGCACATCAACTCAAAAGTTGTCATTCAATATGATCTTTAAGAAAAAGCCACCATTAGTCTCCACTTATAGAAATCTCTTTCCCTATCCTTTGTATTCTTGGAATTGTCTCTCTGGCTGGGCATCTACTTCTTTATTGCCCCTCAGGACAATACCCAGGTCATTTTTTGTAGTCAAGGTTTTTGCTACAAATCAATAAAGCAAGGCAGAAAGTAATACCAAATGACTCAACTACAAAGAAAAGTTCCAAAAATCTCACCACGTTTATATCCTATCACGAGGGTTCTGGATTTGTAGTTCCAGACTTCTTTCTGAGATGGTAAACGGTGACCATGAGGTCGTAAACATACTCCTTCCTTCTGCCTGTCTGTCTGCTGCCTTGCTCCCAGCTTGGAGACCTAAAGAGGCCTCCAGGACAGCACATGAAATCCCCCTGAGGGAGATGGTAGCTGACGTTTCTGAGGACCTGCAGCTCAACTGAACCTCTCCCAGCAAGGCCTACATCCCACTTCTCACTGCAAGAAAGCAGATTCTTAAGCTTACCTTCCCCATGGAAGCTGTTTTGACCTGCAGGATGCAGAAGTTTGGAAGCCAGAAACATCCTTCCTTAAGTAGACATTCCAAATGTGGACAGAGCTGGGCCACTGGTTCACACACACTCTTGGTGCTAAGGGGTTCGAGGCACTTCTGGGGTCTAAGTCCTATGGCTGCCATTCCTGAGACACTTTTCTGGAATTTCCAGCCTTGAGAGATGTGAAGGTAACCTCTTCCCTCTCCTCTGGCTTCTAGATATTTGCAAATAATTAATTAATGATTTAATCACTCCGTTCCCCAGGATGCACCTGGTTTCTTAGAATGTGTGTCATGGATCAGAAAGATGGGAGCATTAGGAGAGGACAGAGAGATGGTGCATTGGACAAAGGCTGGGCGACAGATAAGTTTTTATCTGGAGGATCCGAGAAGAGGTTAATGAGCACATCTGACCTTGGAGATGATTTCTGCTCTGCTGAGACAAAATGGAAATGAGTTATCTTAATATACCCCTTCCCTGGAGAGAGATGAGGGCGGCCTTGGCTGTGCGCCTCCCTTTTGAAGAATTTGGAAGTTAAATGCTTCTTTGAACATTCTCACCTCCAAAACAGACTAAGACTTAGCCTTTTCTACACCAAATGCTTGGCTCAGAGGCACCACTAAGTACAGGGGGCTGACTAGGAAGCGTGTGGGGGAAGAGGACATGCGAAGTGGAAAGAAGTACCTGATGGCAGGAATCCGAACTCAAATGAACTAAGCTTGTGAAAAAAAATGACATTGGAGTTTACCAGAGCCCTGCTGGTGTAATGACCTTTTGTTGAAATTATTTCTACAGATAATCACGGCTGGCTTATCAATATTGCTGTTTGAGGCGATCCTGACCAGTGCAACCACGGGATGGTAAGTCTTTTGCATAGAGACAGAAAGTGCCAGTTAGTTACTGAGTTTCATCAGGATGCTAAATTTTGCTCTCAAATGTTGCCGAAAGGGAGTGTGCGTTGGCTGTTTATCTCCATCCAAATGTAAATCTCATATTAGTGAAGCCTTACTTAAAAAAAAACCAAAACTTTTATTAACCTGTAAATGCAAATTCAGAAGAGTGCATATATCATAAATATACTACTTGATGGGTTTGTACAAACCAACCATTCTGTATACCATAACCAGCATCCAGAGCAAGAAACAGAACATCGCCCTCACTCATCCACCCCAGAACAGCCGCTGCTGGTCAACCACTATGTGTGTGTATATGTATATGTATGTATATGCATAATATGTATAATATAATATGTATAACAATATGTAATGTTTAGTAAACCACTCTACACCCACACACACACACACACACACACACACACACACAGAGTCAGCCCTTTGCATGAACAGGTTCCAGATCCTCAGATTCAACCGTGGGTCAACAATGTAGTTTAGGCCTGCAATGGTTGCATCTGTATTGAACATGTACAGACTTTTTTTCTTGTCATTATATACAGTATAACAACTATTTACATAGCATTTACATTGTATTAGGTATTACAAGTAATCTAGAGATGATTTAAAGTATACAGGAGGATGTCCATGGGTTGTAGGCAAACACAACACCATTTTATATGAGACTTGACAATCCATGGAAGTCCTGGAACAGATCCCCTGTGGGTACTGAGGGGCAACTGTATACACACACACACACACACACACACACACACACACAGAGCGCGCGTGCTGTGTCTTTCTATTTCTTTGATTTTTCCATTAACTTTCTCTTGGACAAGCTCCAAATGATCCTGTTTAGAATGCACTACCCATTTGCATAAAGACAGCACGCCTCACTAAGATATGTGAGCAGAGACCAGAAGAAAGTGAGGGAGTGAGCCATGGGGATGTTGGGGGACAGCAGTGCCAAGGGGTGGGGAGGAAGCAAGAAGACCAGGGGCTCTGGCCATGATCTAGATGCAAGATGATGATGGCTGAGAACTGGCTGATAGCAGTGGAGGTGGGGAGACATGGTAGGATACAGGCACTAGGATTTGAGAGAGAGGAGTCTAGGATGACTTCTAGGTTTGGGGTCGGAGCAATTGAAAGAATGAGGTTGCCTTTCACTGAGATCGAGAATGCTGTGTGAAGAGCAAGGTTTGGCAAGGTGGTGGCGGAGGTGTATCGGGCATTGGTTTGAATGTATGAAGGCTGAGGTGCCTGTTGGACCACAGAGCGGAGATACAGGAATAGGTTGTTTGCCAAATCTGCCTGGAGGTCCGGGGAGGGAGAGCCTTTCTGTGCCTTGGCCACAGTGGCGTGTGTCTCCTCAGGGCTTCTGGGCCTGTCACTTCGTCCCGGATACCTTCCTCCCTGCTTTCAGTTGGCCACTACTGCTCATCCCCCAGGTCTTCAAATTGAGGTGACTTGGGAGAGGCTTCCCTGGCCACACCCTGTGCAAGCCCTGCTAGCTTTTTCCTGTCGCCTTGCTAATTTCCTCCCTGACAGTTCTGACTGTTGTGACCAGATTCATTCCTTTCTGCCCATTAGGATCTGCCTCCCTCCCAGAAGCAGTGCGCAGGACCCTGGGGGTATGCAGGAGACAGCTGGGTGTGGGGTGGTGTTCAGCAGGGCAGACCGGGACAGGCAGGCTCTTCAGAAGGATGACTGAGCAGGGCAGATGGGGACATGCAGGCTCTTCAGAAGGATGACTGAGGCAGGCGCATGGCCGTGGGGAGACACAGCGGGGACTCAGAATCCCAGGAGGTAGGTGTGGCCGTTGTGATGGTAGCTTCAGGACACACCTCCCGGAAAAGGCCACACTGCCCTGCCCCATAGCCCTCAGAGCCCGTGACTCACAAGGGAGGTTTGGGCCATGAGTAACACAGGGATGTACAGAGAAAGTACTACTGTCGGAGAGGACCCAGCTGTGACCAGTGCCCCGGGCTCGCCCTCCGCTCAGGCCTCGGAGCTCTCCATCTGAGACGGGAAACAGGCCTTCTGAACTTATTAGGACCATGCGCCTCTCATTCAAGGGCCAGTTGGTTATGACCACATGAGGACAAGAATGAAGCGATCAGGTGGGTTTCACCCCTGAACTTTCTGCACAAGACCTGCCCATTGGAGAGTTAAGAATGCTATCTATTCTGATTACTAATATTCAAACCAGTAGGTGATTGTTACCAAGGGTTTGGGTTGTGGTCTGCAGGGAAGGTGAAGGTGAGGGAGAAGGTAATGGAGAGTTTAAACGGTTAAAACAGCTCATTGCTGATGAATGGGCATGCTTTAATTTGGGGAATATATATGTATGTATTTTTAAGCAATAGAGTAATGCATGCTATTTATAAGACATTTAAAACAATACAGAAATATGTCAAGTAAAAAGTGAAAGTCGCTCATCCTTCACTCCCTCAAACTCCTCTTGCCAGACGTCACCACGGTTTGGTTGAAGGGTGAGAACAGTGCTACATTTGGCCATGGATGTGTAACCCAACGGAGGTGGACTCTGTTCACCGTAGGAGGTGTTAGATCTGGGGGCCCAGCCACAACAGTGTTTCTGAAATGAAACCACACCGAGCAGCCCTCACACACATCACACATAAATAGTCTATTCCTTGGGCTGGTGACAACGTTTCGTTTCCTTCCCTGTGACCAGGGATAGCCTGGCCTCAATCCTGGATGCTGCACATTATGTAGAGAAATTCACATTTGTTGTTGCTGCTCACTGGTCTTCTGTCCTTTGTTTTAAAAAGGAAATGCCTAGGACCACTTTAAGATCGTGCTTATTTCCATTCTAGTTCCTATATATGACTTGGCAGATTTTTTCCCCCACGGAATAGCACTATAAAATTGAAGTGCAGGCAAATTTTGGAATAGGTTTTTACATTTCTTTACCAGTATTATCAGGAAAGAAAAGGCATAGTATTGCTTAGCTTTGCTCAAATAAAGCCTGACTCTAGAAAATAAGTATTTTGGCTGGGCGCGGTGGCTTACGCCTGTAATCCCAGCATTTTGGGAGGCCAAGGCGGGCAGATCACCTGAGGTCAGAAGTTCGAGACCAGCCTGACCAACATGGAGAAACCCTGTCTCTACTAAAAATATAAAATTAGGCAGGTGTGGTGGCGCATGCCTGTAATCCCAGCTACTTGGGAGGCTGAGGCAGGAGAATCGCTTGAACCCGGGAGGCGGAGGTTGCAGTGAGCTGAGATCGTGCCATTGCACTCCAGCCTGGACAACAAGAACGAAACTCCATCTCAAAAAAAAAATAAGAAGAAAGTAAGTGTTTTTCCCGTGCCTGCAATCAGAGTAGTCCTAATAGCTACTCTTTCCCCTTCCTTCTTTTCTTTTTTTTGCATTTGTTTGCAAGTTGGACCTGCTGAGTTGTCACTTGCTTAACTCAAGGACCACCATGCTGCCTGGTGGGGGTCAACACTGGTACCCAGGTGTGCCCAGGACAGCCTCCCATCTCCCAGGATTCTTCTGTGGATAAAATGGCCTTGGATGCTGACATAGCCACAGAAACAACAGTGTTATTTGTGAACATCAGCAGGAGATTCATATGGGATAAATGTGAGGGGCAGGACCAGTGGCCCTGTGGAATACCATGATGGGGAGTCTAAGAGGTGAACTTGCATCTTGTGTGGCCTTGGGCTGCAAGGGGTTCCTTCAGTAAACAGACATTTATCAAGTGCCTCATATGTGCCAGGAACCATTCTTGGATAAAAGTCAAAAATCACTGCCTCTGCAGTGTCTATAGATGCTCATTGCCCTGCCTGAGGGCAGGTCCACATCTGAATCATCCTAGATGGACAGAAATGAATGGTTTTGCTCACTGCAGTCAGAAAATGGAATTTCTAACCTTTCTCAGGAGTGCCAGTGGGGGCATTTCCTGCCCCAGGAAGACAAATGGAAGGAAAAGAAAAATTAGAAAATGTTCCTACACCTTCCTCTTCCTCCTCCTGCTGTGTCTTCCTCTTCTTTTTAATAATAATAACTAACCATTTATTGGGCAACTACTGTGCCTCAGACATTTGTTACATTAATATTATCTCATTTACTTTTACGACAATCTTCCGAGTTATCCCTGTTTTAAAGATGAAGAAGCTGAGGTCCAGAGATACTTATTTTCCCAAGATTTTATAGCTACTAGGCAATTGGACCAGATTTCAAACCCAGGTCTCTGTGTGTACAATGCCCCGTAACCTGCTAGAACTGAATTGAAAAACACCAAGGATTTACAGCAGTGCAGATAATGTACGGGCGGAAGCTCATGAGCTGTAAGGGAAACTGGCTTACATGTTCCTCGTCCCACCACTGTGATCCTCCATAAAAAGTATGTAGATGATTTGACAGCAGAGGAAACAGAGTGTCACCCAGCACAAGACAGTCCTAATTCCTATTCAGGGACTGACCTGCAAGCCAAGAATGTCCAGTAGACATTTTTAGGGAGGAAAATCTCATTGTCATAGGTTTCTTATACCATAGGTATAACTCCATAATATCAATCAGTTAAACATTTTTATTGAGTAATTGCTGTATGCAAAGTATGTGGAAACCATAAGAAATATAAGATATCCAACACTTAAGGGGTTATCAAGGGAAGGGCAAATCAGAAAGGTAATTCATGGGATGGATCAGATAGTAACTGTGTTAATGCCCAGCGAATAGGAAGACTGAAGGAGGGAGAGAGGCCAGGAGTGTTTGCAAGTGAACTGGGTGTGAACTGGGCCTCATGCTGAGGAAGAGGCTTAGCTGGGCTGAGAGTTGGGGGATGGAAGAGTTCTGGGCGCCTCTCACCTGGGAAGACAGGGCAGCCAGTGGAGACTCAGTGATTTGTAACCAGAACTGGGGCTCTGAAGCAGGAAGCTAATCTGTCTCCCCACTCTTCCTCTGCACCTGTCCTTCTGAGGAGGGGTGACACAAATGGTAGGCAGACTGACATCCCCAAATCCAGCTGCCCAGAGAAGAAACCCCTGAGATACGTATATGCATACATGCGTCTCTCTCTCCCTCTCTCTCTTTCTATAAAGAGAATATATGTATTTTATATCTAATATATAATTGATAGATATATAAAATGTCATTGATATATAATTGTTGTTTTATATATAATATATATTATATAATAAGAATTATATATTTTATGATATAAATTATATATAATTATATATGATATATAAATATATATTTTTTTATATATATATAAATTCTTGAGACTTTTCCCCAAATTTCTGCATCCTTAGCTTTCATAGTGTTTGTCTAAATTCTTTATTTTATTATTAGTAGTATTATTAGTATTAGTATTAGTATTTTTAGACACAGGGTCTCTCTATGTTGCCCAGGCTGATCTCAAACTCCTGGCCTCAAGCAATCCTCCAGCCTCAGCCTCCCAAAGTGCTGAGATTACAGGAGGGAGCCACCACTCCTAGCCTAGCCTAAATTCTTTTTTTTTTTTTCTGGAGATAGTTTTGCTCTGTCTCCCAGGCTGGAGTGCAGTGGTGCAATCTCAGCTCACTATAGCCTCCACCTCCCTGGGTTCAAGCAATTCTCATGCCTCAGCTTCCCAAGTGGCTGGGATTACAGGCACGCACCACCATGCCCGACTAATTTTTGTATTTTTAAGAGAGACCAGGTTTTGCCATGTTGGCCAGGCTGGTCTTGAACTCCTGGCCTCAAGCGATCCACCCGCCTCAGCCTCCCAAAGCACTGGGATTACAGGCGTGAGCCACTGCACCCAGCCCCTAAATTCTTGACAATATCTTTCTCTCTTACAAGTAAGCCTGCATTGACCACATTTTGTACAGAACTTCAAAATGAGCCAAAGAAACCCAGGTATTGAACTGAATGTGAGAGCTAAGAGTAAGACAGCTCTCCAGTGTGAGGAAAAGCTGAGTCGGAATAGTAAGGAAGCAGGCGTCTGTAAGAGGCTGTCTCTGGGCTGTTTCATATCCTGTGAACTTTATGGTATGTCCTGAGAAAAATGGAAAGACAGGCTGTGTGTACCCAAATCAAGGAAACAGAATGTGTGATTATTGCAAAAGGAACCTTGACTTTGGAATTTCCTGATTTTTGAGGACTCCTGAGGTTAAAGATGGTGTGTTTTCAGCCTGAAAGAATTTTCCAACCACAAAGTGAACC
The DNA here is from genome assembly GCF_000951045.1 of Mandrillus leucophaeus. Classification (NCBI taxonomy): domain Eukaryota; kingdom Metazoa; phylum Chordata; class Mammalia; order Primates; family Cercopithecidae; genus Mandrillus; species Mandrillus leucophaeus. The sequence continues at coordinate 3,702,076 of NW_012103388.1, forward strand.
ACCAGAAGAGTGGACGGTGCTTCAGCTCTGTGTTTTGCACAGAGCTGGTCTGCCTCGTCCATGTACTAGGCATGTTCAAGCGTGGCTGGGTGACCAGCTCTCAGAGCCCAGGCAGGGGTGGCGGCTGATCCCTGTGGCATGGGACTTTAAACTGATCAGAAGTCACAAAGGGCAGAGGCTGCAGGCCTATTTTGTTTGGACCTATTGTGTGTGCTGGTATAGTTACTATTTCTTGTCATTTGCTTTTCAAATTTTAAGTTAGTCATCACCATTTTGAAATCGGGTGATTTCCTCATACAAATCCAGATTTCCAGATTCTTTTGAAAATGTGGAGCAGCTGTTAATGTTGGGCCTGCATTTGCACACAGCAGCAGTTTCTGGAATGAGTAGAGGCTGCCTCCTCCTCACGTAGGCGTGTGCTCTCCAATCCACCATGGCTTCCACCACCCTAGGCTGGCTGAGACTGGAGGACCCTGCCCCAGCCAGTATCCTTGCATCCATATATTTGTATATTCATGCATTCCACCAAAGGGCTGGGCTGGGCTCTGAGGCTACAGAAGTAAGCAAGGCACATTCCCTGACTCCAGGGGGATCACTGTGTAGGGGATAAGTGTTCAAATATATATGTCATTATCCTCCTCCTTGGATGGACAACAGCTTAGCTGCCCAAAGTAGGCCGTCTGAAGTAGGACTTCTCACCCAAAGCACTATTAATATTTGAGACCGATAATTCCTTGTTTTGAGGGGTTGTTCTGTGCCTTGTAGGATGTCTAGCAGCAAACCTGAACCCCACTCGCTAGATGCCAGTAGCACCCCCTCAGCTGTAACAATGAAAAACGTCCCCAGACATTGCCAGGAGTCCCACCCCAGTTGAGAATCACTGGTCTAAAGTTCATGGGGGCTGGTGGAGAAAATGCCTTTTGAAATTTCAGCAAGATCTTAAGGAACTTGCTCATCGAATGAGAGCTTTGGATCAGCTCAAGTGTCAGGTCCTCAGCTGCTCCTCCCACCCCCTGTGCCTGTGTCTGGCTCCGTAGGCACTGGCTGCACTGAGTGACAGGTGGCTGGCGCCATCTCTCCCACCAGGCTGTGAGCAGCTCTAGGAGAAAGGGTGTGTTTCATTCACCTTTGCGTCTCTAGGCTTGGTGTTGAATACTTGCTGAATCAACACTGAGTGGCCAGCCTTCAAAATATTGTATCCAAGAACAATTATCAACCTAAGTACCCAATGTTGGCCAATTTTTAAAGTTAATTAAAAACAACTGCTCTCATCCAGCCAATTATTATAAAAACAATCTATTTCAAGTCCAGTAATTTGAATATCCAGATTTCTATTTAATTGTTCATTTTTAATTAACAGTTTTATGTAATATTAATTCCCTCTATTTCAAAATTCAGCAAAGGAGATTTGAAGCATACAAGAGAGAAAGCTTCTGACCTGAGAGCAGCATCCCTGTCAAGTGGAATTCATTATGGTGCCTCCTCTCTGAATCCCGTTTTGTAGACGGGGAGAGTCACCCTTCTCTTTGGAGTAGTTTAGGAACAAGGAAAGAAAAGAATAACCAAAAGGCAACTTCCTTGTTCTAAGGAGTCCATGATGATCACATTTGCCCCTTTGCACATCATTCACTGAACTTGCCATTGATCGCTGTTTATCAGCCATGAGGATCACTTGAACTTGAGCCTAGCACAGACCTCACCAATGCCGAGAGTCTTTAGAAAATGATCGTATATAATCTTTGAGTAAAGATTTCTTATCCCTTTAATTGTAAGGAACTTCATGGAGGCTGCCCAAACCTATGTATAGGAAGAATGAATTTAGGGGCAAAGAAAACGTCCCCCATCACACTCCAAAATGTCTTCAGGATCACAGTGTCTGAAATTTATGAGTTTTCCATTTGAATTAAAAATTTGAAACCTCCTCTTTAAAATTCTATGTAAGAAGGGCCTTGTCAATAACGTTGCTCATTACCTCTCAAATTTTATCATAATTTAATAGATTATGAACTCACTCAGCGGGCCCCGAGGAATGGAACATGGGGCAGAAACATTGTGGTGAGGAAGAGAGAAAAAGGAAAAAATAGTTTAGGACCAAACTGTTTTTAGACCAAATAGTTTGGGACTTCTCCCAGATGGGAGAAAGGGGATCAAATATTAACAGTTTCACTATTCGTTGAATCAGTATTTATTGAGTGCTGCATTAGGTGCGGGGCCTGCAGCCAGGTAAAGGAAGCAGCCTCCATCCTCTGTCTACTGGCTCAACAGGAATTAACTGAATAGCCATAACAATAAATGTAAAATTTAGATGGAGCCCTGGGTCCCTCATAGGAGGAAGAGAAGGGCTGGAGAAGCGCTGAAAATAAACCTCTGGAAGAGAAGCTAGTGATGGATATTTCTGGCCATGTGTGCCCTGCAGTCTGATGTTTATGCCTTGGTTACATGAAGTTTGTTCATTTCAGGAATGATGGGGATTACAAGATTTGCAAACAGTTCCGTCAAGCTCTGACTTAAATAGTTGTAATGCTATTAAGATTCCTGGACACATGTCAGCCCTTCCTGCTGTTTAGAAAACAACATCAAAGCTTACCTCCCTGGCTCTCCTAACAGTAAACTGAACCAAGGTTTGCTTTCATTTTTAGTATTTACTAAGCTGCTTTGGTGTTTCATGAAATAGTTCAGGCCAAGGGACAGAATGCAAGGTTATTACACTCCAGCATTGTTCTAAGGCTATGGGAGTAAAAGGGGCAAGGGGCCAGCCCCTACCCTGGTTTTCTCCCTGGTGATTAAGGAGGATTAGTGGAAAGTGTATAGAATGTCCGAGCTCCTGGTTACATTTGCAGAAATAAAACCCTCCCAAACCCAAAGCTCTGTGTAGCCCTTGCATCCGGTCGCGGTGACTCTACATTGCCCGGGAACTTGGCAGGGTGACATACATGCTCTTGAAGGGCTACAAGGGGAATGGCAATCACTTAAAAGGGAAAGCCAGGTCTTTGGAGGTGAGCCTGTGTGCAAAAAGAACGCCTCCCCTTCACAGTCATGTCTTTTCCAAAGAGGAGAGGTGATAGAACCCTTCAGCATCTGGGGTCCTGAGCTAGACAAGGCACAAGCAGGCTCCCAGCTTCACAAAGGGGCCTCATTCCCAAATCGGGTCGTTGGGAACTTGGGTCACAATTTGTCACAGAGACAGTGCTGACAATGATGATTACAGATCTAGGGATGTCCACAGATAGTCATTTGGTTCGTAACATGGACATTCGTTCTAGCTACATTATTGTGAGTTAAATAGAATCGATCAACTTATCACTATTATAGTTTTATTTCTGTGTGAAAGAGCAAAGTACATCCCAACTTGGAGTAAGGTACTAGGCATCGATCTCCCTCGGCTCCCTCTCCTCCATCCCCATTGTGAACCAGGTGGGGGACATCCTCCAAGCCCCCCCACCTCACTGGCCAGTGTCTCCTGCTGCCTTCCCCCAGAAGCCTTTAATCACCAGAGAGAGGAGATCACAGTGTTTGGGGGATTCTCCTAGTCTCCAAGCTGATGAAGGAGTACGTTTGTTCTCTAGCTCCGGAGAACAGCCTTGGCCTCGCAGGCGAGGTTGTAAGAAATTTCTGCTGTAGAGTTAGTGTGATGAAGGGCTGCCTGGGTCACCATGGGGAAGGAACATGTCTCAGCCAGTCCCTGCCAACCCCAGTGGCTTCCACAAGTGACATGCCCATGGAGATGCATGTGAATCTAGTTGACCAGAGCCACTCATCCGTGGGACAGGCTCACCTTGCTCAACAGGACGTGCCCCTCACTAGTCTTCAGGCAGAAGTTGGGTGGCCCACCGGGAGGACCACAGAGGAGGGGATTGCTACTCTCAGAGGGCAGTCGGCTAGAAAATATTAATAATCCTATGTTAGTGACTGTCCATCATAGGCTAAACACAGGGGTGGGTTGCTTCTGATATATTATTTCTAAGCCTCACAGAGACTATTAGATGCGATCATCTCCCATGGTACAGATGGAGAGACTAAGGCTGAAAACATAGGCAAGATCAACTGACTAACAAATGCCTGCATCAGAGCTTGAATTGGCCTGATTCTAAAGCATATTGATTTTTTGGTTTTTTGTTTTTTTTTTTT
>NW_012103388.1:3706563-3725619 GCF_000951045.1 Mandrillus leucophaeus
TTTTTTGTATTTTTAGTAGAGACGGAGTTTCATCTTGTTAGCCAGGATGGTCTCGATCTCCTGCCCTTGTGATCTGCCCACCTCGGCCTCCCAAAGTGCTGGGATTACAGGCATGAGCCACTGCACCCGGCGCCTAAAGCATATTGTTTTTATATTCCCACTCATAGTCAATTCATTCCTGTACTAAAGTAGAAAATGGTGTGAGTTAACCTGTATGTCAGGGTCACCCACCAAAGGAACATTTTCCACCAGGTATGTAGCATGGACAGCCTATGTGTCTGTTATACACTCAGCACAACAAACATTCAAGATACGAAGGCACCATGGCCTGGGTGTGTGTTGCGAGTGAGCGTATGAAGGATTGGGGTGCTGGGTAGGCAGATGAGAGAGGAAGGGAAGGAAAGGGTCTGACCAAAAGGGCTGTTGGCACCTCTGAAAAAGGGCTCTCCCCATCAGATACCTACCACCATAGCCCCTTGATGATGGCCCAGCACAGGCCCCAGAAGACTGACGGAATTCAGATAGACTGTCTGTGGTGAGGTTCAAAATAGAAAGTGGAGAGGACTTTGGCTGTATTACATTTGAGGGATGTTAAAATATTCAGCTCTTCTTCCCTCACTGTCTCCAGTTCTCCCACTGCTTTTTCATTTTCAGATCACTGGCCATGTGTCTTTCTGTGCTGGTGGGAAAATGATGATTCCCCACTTGTATTTTCACCTTTAAATGTTCTGTAGTTTACATGAAATGAAAAGATTCTGAGATTGTCACCTTAATTTTAAGAATATGGATACCTGTGTGATTTCCTATCCCTCAGCCCAATTTGCCAACAGCACCAGAGGCGTCTATGGGATCGCTCCTGCCGGAAGTCTGTGTTTCTGCCAGAGAGCACTAACCCAAGTGCTCACCCTCACCAGGTCGGGATGTGTGGGATGCTTCACCTACTTCCCCGAGGGAAGGTATCGAGCCCGCCTCCCAGCCTTCTCACCTCCCATGTGTACCCGAGGTCTGCCCTGAGTGATAGGAGCGATTCCTTGGCTTGACCTGGAAGCATGGCAGTCCGGGCTGGTGATGAGTCACAGTCACAGAATGAGGGGAGGCACCCCTTGCCCTGCGTGTGTGGGCGCCAGGCAGCTCAGGGGTCCCGGGAGAGTGGAGAGCTGACCTTCTGCTGTTGTTTTAGCGTCCTGCTTAGTGCACTTGGAGAGGCCTTGCTGGTTTTCTCAGAGCGGAAGGGCTCCTGAACAAGACAGTCAAGAGAAGAAGACTCATCGGCTGCTGCGGGAGAACATCGCCCCTGGTCTCATAGCTCCCTGTTGAATGTGTCAGAAAGAGGAATGCAAGGACAATAAGACCAGGTGGGCAGTGCCATCGCCCTCACCCACGTGAATGTGGTGGTGGCTGATGAGGCCGAGGCCCTGCTGCTTCAAGGAGCGCCCTTTCTGGGGGTCTGCAGGTCGCTGCAGAGGAGCGGTCTGTTACATCTTCCCATTTGGAAGCTGGTTCTGCAGAAACAGGAAGTACAGGATTTCACAGGCTGGCTCTACTCACCTCGACTGAGCTTCACACCTCTGGATGCCACATGCTGTCTCCCAAACACTGCTTTCGGTGCGAGGTAGTGGGCCTAAGGGGTTTGGTTGTCTTTTTTTTTTTTTTTTCATTTTTAAAATTTTAAAATTTTTATTTATTATTATTTTTTAAAGACAGGGCCTCACTCTGTTGCCTAGGCTGAAGCGCAGTGGTACGATCACAGCTCACTACAGCCTTGACCTCCTAGACTCAAGCCATCGTCCTGCCTCAGCATCCAGAGTAGCTGGTGTGCACCACCACACCCGGCTCATTTTTTCTATTTTTATTGTTTTAGGGATAGGGATCTCACTGTGTTGCCCAGGCTGATCTGAAACTTCTGGGCTCAAGCAGTCCTCCCACCTCGGCCTCCCAAAGTATTGAGATTACAGACATGAGCCACTGCACCTGGCCTTTCTCATTTTTATTTTTAAATTGACAGACAAAATAGTATGCATTTATCATGCACAACACAATGCTTTGGGAATGGTTAAATCTAGCTAACAAATGCATTATCTCACACAGTTATCATTTTTATGGTGAGTCTTGGTTGTATGTTTTGTTTCGTTCATGATTTTACATCCTTGGAGTCTCCTCTGGGTCCGTCCATCCTTTGCTGTCATGCTGGCTTGCCTAAGGCCTACCCTCACCTGTGTACCAGCATTTTAAACTCTGGAGTGAGTGATATTACTTTCTGTGGTTGATGTTACTATTCATTTCCTGCCTCTAAACTTCTCGTGGTCCTTATAAACTTGTCAGGATGTGTGTTGCATTGAATTCTGCATGTCCTTTTTTTGCCAACCATTAGGTTAAGCTGGTACTGACTTGTCACCAGAGGAAACAGGGTTTATGAGCACTGACAGATGTCTTCCCTGGGCAAAAAAATAAATAGTATATGTATACACACACACATACATATTTATATTTATATTTCTTAAAGCTTTTAATCCCTTTCATTCCCTGATATCTCAGAGATTTCACATCATTGAACACTGAAGTATATTTTTCAGGCCAGATGAAAAATTGTATTAAAACTCTATTCCTGGTCAGGCGCAGTGGCTCACGCCTATAATCCCAGCACTTTGGGAAGCCGAGGTAAGCAGATCACCTGAGGTCGGGAGTTCAAGACCAACCTGGCCAACATGGTGAAACCCTATCTCTACTAAAAATACAAAAACATTAGCCTGATGTGGTATTGTATGCCTGTAGTCCCAGCTACTCGGGAGGCTGAGGTAGGAGAATTGCTTGAAGCTGGTAGGTGGAGGTTGCAGTAAGCCAAAATTACACCACTGCACTCCAGCCTGGGCAACAGAGCGAGACTGTCTCAAAAACAACTACAACAACAACAACAACAAAAACCCTATTCCTTGCCTTTGTAAGAGTCAAAATAAATGAACTTTTTTTTCTTTTTTTTATTATTGTACTTTCAGTTCTGGAGTACATGTGCAGAACGTGCAGGTTTGTTACATAGGTATACACGTGCCATGGTAGTTTGCTGCACCCATCCACCCATCATCTACATTAGGTATTTCTCTTAATGTTATCCCTCCCCTACCCCCACACCCCGACAGGCCCCAGTGTGTGATGTTCCCCTCCCTGTGTCCATGTGTTCTCATTGTTCCAACATAAATGAATTTACACAAAATGGTCACTTGTTTCTGAACCCACCAAGAAAGTTTAAAAAAATAATGACTAACTCTAAATATTTCTGTTCCTAAGAGATGTTTCACATACTTGACCACTCTGCCAGGTGTCAGAGAGTGTGGGCCATTCAGGGTGACCCATGAGTCCTCCTCAAGCAGGGAGCCAGGCCCGTAGTGTTGAGTACCCATGTATTGATGGAGACCCCCTGCCCTGGCATCCGGGAAATACGCATGCCCATACTCAGCCCCATGGAGAATACCGTCAGCTCAGTCGGTGACTGTTGTTGCTTCTGCATGTGTTCCCCAACTTGTTGAGAAAAGAAAGAGAAAAAGAAACAAATAGCAATGGATTCGTGTATTTGGAACTTGAGTACCCTAAATTCATGCCCTTGTCTTTTCCTGGTCTCTGCTTCTCATGTAAGGTGAAAATGCTAAGAGTGACCTTAACACACATGGCTTTCAACTTACTTTTGTTGTTGTTTCGTCTTGTTGTTTGTTTCCATGAAAAATATTTGTATTATTTTTTTCTAACCTCCAGCTGATTAAACAGGTACCTGACACTTATTAATTTGAAGGAAAAATAATAGTAGCTGCCTGACATACCCTCTTATTTTGAAGAGTCTCTACTTGTTTTTTTCATTTAGATTTTTTTTTTATTTTTAGTTCTGGGGTACATGTGCAGGTTTGTTACGTAAGTAAATGTGTACCATGGTGGTTTGCTGCATCTATCTACCCATCACCTAGATATTAAGCCCAGCATGCATTGGCTATTTTTCCTAATACTCTCCCTCCCTCCCCACCCTATGACAGGCCCCGGTATATGTTGTTCCCCGCCCTGTGTCCATGTTCAACTTATTTTTGTTCTTCATCTAGGATGTCAAACTTTCTAGAGACTGAGGATCAGATAGAAAATCTGGGTTTAGAATTGTCCTTATTCTCTTGCTCCCATAAAACTCTATAAAACGGAGACCAGTTCTTTTCCACTTGCAGAAAGTGGCATGTGTCCAAGTGTCATTTTATTTTATTTATTTATTTTTTTTTTTTGAGACGGAGTCTCGCTGTGCTCCCAGGCTGGAGTGCAGTGGCGTGATCTCGGCTCACTGCAAGCTCCGCCTCCCGGGTTCACGCCATTCTCCTGCCTCAGCCTCCCAAGTAGCTGAGACTACAGGCGCCCACCACCACGCCCGGCTAGTTTTTTGTATTTTTAGTAGAGACGGGGTTTCACCATGTTAGCCAGGATAGTCTCGATCTCCTGACCTCGTGATCCACCCGCCTTGGCCTCCCAAAGTGCTGGGATTACAGGCTTGAGCCACCGCGCCCAGCCCCAAGTGTCATTTTATACCTGTCTTTCCAAGTGCCATTTAAGCACATGGAGGTTCTGATGACTGCAAAGAGCCACGCAGTTCAAACCCAGTCCTCTTTCCAGCAGAACTGGCCCCAAAAGCTTTTGCTGAGAAGTTTTAGCTCCTTTTTCAGATGGTTCTCTAGCAAGTCCGTATTTTTTTGTTGCTGTTTGGTTGTTTGAATTGTCTTTCAGAGTCCTGTTTTTTTTTTGTTGTTTGTTTGTTTTGTTTCGTTTGCTTGAGATAGGGGTTCACTGTGTTACCCAGGCTCGAGTAAAGTGGTGCAGTCACAGCTCACTGTGGCCTCAACCTCCCAGGTTCAAGCAATCCTCCCACCCCAGCCTCCCAAGTGGCTGGGACTACAGGCACGTGCCACTACACCTAGCTACTTTTTTATTCTTTGTAGACATGGGGTCTCACTATGTTGCCCCCTGCCCGTTGTTCTTAAAATCTCAGATCTTTTCTTACATTGACACCAGCAAGAGCAGAGGATAAGTCGTTTCGTCCATATGCTATCAGTTTCCTTCCATTTCTATTGGTTCTTGGGCCTTTTTATTCAAGCTTTAACCACCATCTTCTATGCCCAAGTTCACGTGTTCAGCACTGAATGGAGGGTGAGCCCAAAGACCTGAACAGTGGAGTGGCCCCCTCACTGTAGCCCTGAGCTCCCATTTTCTGCACAGGGAGTCTCCAGGTAACCCCACACTGTCCCTTTGCCCTTGGATCCTGTTTGGTGCCTGATGACCTTAATCCTCGCTGGACCCCAGTCAGAGCCTTGGGATTTTGGGGCTTTTTTTATTGGTATAAATAAAGAATGTGCTTTCTATTAGGAGAGGCAAGGTTGTGTACAATGGTGTATTATTACTTATCTGCTGTGAATATAAAGAAAAATAAGGGCCAGGCATGGTGGCTCAAGCCTGTAATCCCGGTACTTTGGGAGGCTGAGGTGGGAGGACTGATTGAACCCAGGAGTTTGAGACCAGTCTGGGCAACACAGTGAGCCCCCATCGCTACAAAAATAAAAAATAAAAATTAGCCAGGCATGGTGGCACATACCTATAAGTCCCAGTTACTCAGGAGATTGAGGCAGGAGGATTGTTTGAGCTCAGGGATCAAGGTTGCAATGAGCCATGACTGTGCCACTGCACTCTAGCCTGGGTAGCAGAGCCAAACCCTGTCTCTAAAAATGATAATAAAGGAAAAATAAATCATTTATTTTCTCTCCTTTGCCTTTCTTTCTGTTCTCTTCAATCCTGGCAGGGGAGTATTACAGAAAATATTTGTGTTACCCCTGGGGAGGGAGTTCTTGTAGCTTAAACCCAGATCCAGACTCCTCTTTCTGCCCACATCCAGGCCACTGAGCTTGGAACAGGGAAGGGTCTACCCAGTGCCTCTAGCCCTGTGCTGTCCAGTGCGATGCCCCTGGCCACCTGTGGCTTTGGAGCCCTGGAGTGTGGTTGGGCCAGATTCAGATGGGCTGTAAGTGTAAGAACACACTGGTTTCAAAGACTTAATGTTTTTTAAAGAGAATGTAAGATGTCACATCATTTTTTCTATTGATTACATGTTAATATTTTTTATATATTGGGCTAAATAAAATATACTATCAAAATTACTTTCTCTTGTTTCCCTTTATCTTTTGTAATGTGACTGCTAGAAAATTGGAGTTCATAGATGTGGCTCCCAAGGTATGTCTGTTGGTCATTGCTGATTTATTTTTATTTATTTATTTATTTTTGAGATGGAGTTTCGCTCTTGTTGCCCAGGCTGGAGTGCAATGGCGCGATCTCGGCTCACTGCAACCTCTGCCTCCTGGGTTCAAGCAATTCTCCTACCTGTGCCTCCCAAGTAGCTGGGATTACAGGCATGCACCACCACACCCGGCTACTTTTGTATTTTTTTTTTAGTAGAGATGGGGTTTTACCATGTCGTTCAGGCTGGTCCCGACCTCCCACCTCAAGTGATCCGCCCGCCTCGGCCTCCCAAAGTGCTGGGATTACAGGTGTGAGCCACCGCGCCTGGCCTTATTGCTGATTTAGAGCAGTTCACCTACACTGGGGCCAGGGAAGTGGCAAAAGAAGGGGCTGTTGGTGGTGGTTGCTGGGGTGACTGACCCAATGATAATATTTAAGATGATAGTTACTGATGCCTATTTCATGCCAAGCACTGTGCTAGGTACTCTCCAGGCTTCCTGTCATAGATTCTTCCCAATAAGTGCAGGGGACGTTCTCTTCATTTTACCAAGGAGATTGAAAAGATTCAGTAACTTTTCCAGGCCCATCCAGCTGGGACTCCAGCCCAGGTTATTCAAAGCCCATGCTTTGAACCTTCATGCTGGAGAGTTCTGTTGAGAAGGAGGAATGAGGTCCCCGTGTCTCACAGGGGTTGTCAGTTCTGCAAGAAGTGCTGAGGTGTGGATTCCTCACATCTCTGAGGTGATGTATGACTCTTCCTGAAGGCCACGCTCCTTCCCTTTGCCACCGGCCAGGGTCCGTGGCCTGCTCTGCCGCTGCCTTCCCAGCATGTCCCAGTTTCTTTCCCCGGCCTCCTCCCTCGGGTTCTGTCTGAGACTCTTCGTGGATGGGGTTGGAGCAACCAGGAGCACTTGGGAAATGGCACTGCTCTCACCTGAACTACCACTCTGAGTGTTTCCAGAGCACATAGCCACTGTTGGTTGGTTCTCAGTTTGTTTTCAGGCACTGGCATGTTCAGATAGCTGAGGAGCTCGAAGGTTGAAGGACAAGCTGCAGCTTCTGGACCCTGAGAGGCAGTGTCATGAGAGGACACCATTCTTTTCACTGGGTCTGCATGCCCAAAAAAGGGAGTACAGTCACAGATCGGGGTGAAAGCACAAGCAGGTAATACCGTAAGTGGTTAGTCACGCTTGGAACATGACATCTCTATTGAGAAGTTGCCTTGGACAAAGTATTGAAATAGGATATGGAATTGGCTGGAAGTTCAAGTGGTTAGGACTCATTTGAGGTTACTTAATGGTCCTTTGATCCTTGTTCTGGGGAAAGCCAGTCAAAGGGGTGAGACTTTTGGGCTTCTCCTGGCCCCACCCAATGTCCCTGGCTTCAGGCTGTGTCCCTGAGCCCAGCCCGGAGAGAGGCAGCGGTGACTTGTCTCCAAAGATGCCCTGCCTCCATCCCAGTGGTATTCATGCTGCTCTACAGTTCTGTTCATTTCTCTTGGGTCTGGGCTGGCTCTGCGCCTTGCCTGTAGCCAATGAGGTATGATGGAAATGGTGCTATGTGACTCCGAAGGCTGGGTCAAAGCAGCCTTGCAGTGTCTGCCTTGGTCTTCTGACTGCCTCGGGAGCCCTGAGCTGTTGTGCAGGAGAGGCCAGGCGTGGGCGCTCCAGGAGACAGGCCCCACTGAGCCCAGCCTTGCAGCCGTCTTGCCAAACCACTCAACTCATGAAGGAGGCTATCCAGGGTCTTCCATACCGGCCCATCTGCCAGCCGACTGCCATCAGGTGACCTCAGTCAGTGCCACATGGGGCAGAAGAATCACCCTGCCCAGCAGTCCCTGAATGAAAACCTGCCACAAAAGCATGAGATATTGTAAAATCATTTTAAGCCACTAAGTTTTGGGACAGCATGTTATGCAACAATAGAAAATAGAGCTGAGGCCCACCGTCCTGCCCTTTCTGCAAGATGCTAACGTAAGTGGGCTGCCCTCTGAGACCCTTGAACTCTGTTCTTCTCAGGCAGATCCAGTCTGGACGCTGAGCCCCTCCCCTGTCTAGACTCTTATTCTAGGAGTACCGTTCTCCACTGCAGCTGACCTCAACCCAGACGCTGTCCTCGGAGGAAGACCCCACGGACGGTCCATGCCTTGTTCAGACCCCATGGCAGGGCAGGACCCACAGCCCTTAGCCATTGGCTCAAAGTACATCATTCATTCATTCAAAACATATTGAGACCTTCTGAATGCCAGGCTCTGTTTTAGGATCTGAGGATATAACCACGAATGAGATGAGCCCTCCTGGAACTTACTTTCTAGTGGCAGAGACAGGCAACAAACACGGGAATAGAATTTCAAAATGACGGGTGTGGTGGCTCATGCCTGTAATTCCAGATCTTTCAGAGGCCAAGGCGGGTGGATCACCTGAGGTCAGGAGTTCGAGACCAGCCTAGCCAACGTGTTGAAACCGTGTTTCTACTAAAAAATACAAAAAAAAAAATTAGCCAGGTGTGGTGGCAGGCACCTGTAATCCCAGCTACTTGAGAGGCTGAGGCAGGAGAATCGCTTGAACCCAAGAGGTGGAGATTGCAGTAGGTCAAGGATGCGCCATTGCACTCCAGCCTGGGAGAGAGTGAGACTCCATCTCAAAAAAAAAAAAAAATTCAGAGTGAGTTAAATGCTTTTAAGGCAATAAGGCAGAAAAGGGAGACAAAGATGGATTCTCCTGAGGAGCTGATGGAAGGTGAGGAATTTCTCTTCCAAAATGTGCAGAATCACACACACCGGCTTAGCATATAGTATGGGGGATTTGTTCTCCTTGAAGTCTGAGGGCCTCTCCAGGCTGTAGAATTCAGGTGAAGGGTGACTGAGTGAGATATGCTTTAGGGGACACACGGGCAAAGTCCAGGAGCCCCACAGACAGAAACCACCGCCCTCCCCGCTGTTGGTTCTGGGAGGCCAGGGCAATCAGGCCCCCATCGGCCCTGGGCAGACCCTTGCTGGCTGGCTCTGGGATGCTCTAAGTCTGGCACGGGAGAGAAGATAGGCAGACTTGAAGTAGACCCCATGGTTAGTTTCAGGGGCATGAAACCTGTGGGAGATGCTGAGGAAGTGCCGGGAGGGAAGGTGCACTCTCTAACTGTGCAGCCCATCACCGGGCTGGCTGCGGGCCTCCCATGCTTCGCCCACGTGGCATCTCACTTCATCCTCTCCAGGGGCCTCTGATGGACATGTATCAGTCTCATTTTGTGGAGGAGACAAATACAGGAGGTCAGCGCCTTCCTGAAGGTCCTTGACTGGCTAAAGGGGCCGTGTGCCCACGCATCCCCTGCCTCTTAACTCTCACAGCATTCTGCCTCCCCCACAGGAAGCTCGGGTTCAGAAAGGCTCAGTAGATGGGACCAAGTCAGAGGTGGAGAAGGCCAATCATGTTCCAGGAATGAGGCGGAAGGTAGGTGGCACCAGCCCAGGGTGTGATTGAGTGTAGGGACGGGAAATAACATTTGCCAGCATGGTTAATGGAAAAACCAAACTCTGTAAAATGTTTTAAAGAGGTTTATTCTGAGTCAATATGAGTGACTGGGCCTTGGGGAGCAGCCTCAAGGGGTCCTGAGAAAGTGATCCCAAGGCAGTTGGTTTACAGTTTGGTTTTATATACATGATGGGGAGACAGACGTTAGAGGCAAAAACAAAAACCCGTACATGGGAGGTGTATGTTGGTTCAACCGGAAAGTCAGGACAACTCGGAGCAGGGACTTACAGGTCATAGGTAGATTCAAAGATTTTCCGATTGGCAACCCGTTGAAAGGGTTAAGCTTCGTCCCAAGACTTCAAGTCAGTAGAAAGAAATGTTCGCATTAAGGTAAGGGGAATTGTGGGGGTCCAGATTCTTGTTGTATAGATGAAGCAGCCTTCAGAGAGAATAGATGGTGAAATAAAGCTTAAGCCTACTGGACTGCATTCCCAGGAGACCAGATGTTCTTAGGCACAGGATGAGTTAGGAGGTCAGCATAAGATCAGGTCACAAGGACTTTGCTGATAAAACAGGATGCGGTCAAGAAACCCACCAAAACCCACCAAAACCAAGGTGGCAATGAAAGTGACCTTTGGTTGTCCTCACTGCTTGTTAGACTCTAATTATGATGCATTAGCATACTAACACACACTCCCACCAGCACTGTGACCGTTTACAAATGCAATGGCAACGTCAGGAAGGTACTCTATATGGTCTAAAGGGGAGGAAGCTTCAGTGCAGGGGGAATTGCCCATCTCTTTCCTGAAAAACTAATGAATAATCCACCTTTTGTTTAGCATGTAATCAAGAAGTAACTACAAGTATACTCGATTGAGCAGCCCATGCCACTGCTCTGTCTATGGAGTAGCCATTCTTTTATTCCTTTCCTTTTTATTTTTTGAGACGGAGTCTTGCTCTGTCACCCAGACTGGAGTGAAATGGCGCAATCTCGGCTCAATGCAACCTCCGCCTCCCAGGCTCAAGTGATTCTCCTGCCTCAGCCTCCCGAGTAGTTAGGATTGCAGGCATGCGCCACCACACCTGGCTAATTTTCTATTTTTAGTAGAGGCGGGGTTTCTCCAGATTGGTCAGGCTGGACTCGAACTCCCAACCTCAGGTGATCCACCCACCTTGGCCTCCCAAAGTGCTGGGATTAGAGGCGTGAGTCACCGTGCCTGGCCTACTTTCTTTTGTTTTTTTGTTTTTTTGTTTTTTTTGAGACTGGGTCTCTCTGTGTTATCCAGGCTAGAGTGCAGTGGTGCAATCTCAGCTTACTGCAGCCTCAACCTCCTCAGCTCAAGCGATCCTCCCACCTCAGCCTCCTGAGTAGCTGGGACATGCACCACCATGCCTGACTAATTTTGTTTTTTTTTTTTTTGTAGGGATAGGGTCTCACTCAGGCTGATCTCCAACTCCTGAGCTTAAGCAATCCTCCCACGTTGGCCTCCCAAAGTGCTGGGGTTACAGGTGTGAGCCACCGTGCCCAGCCTTCCTTTACTTTCTTAATAAACTTGCTTTCATTTTATGCACTTGCCCCGAATTCTTTTTTGTGTGATGTCCAAGAGCACCCTCTTGGGGTCTGGATCAGGACCCCTTTCTGGTAATGTTGTGATCTCTGTTTTAATGTGAATGCTGGTCAGTTGTACCTAAATTCCAAAAGGGAGCGGGTATAACAAGGCGTGTTCGACCTCCTTTCCCGCCATGGCTGGGAATTCAGTTTCTCAGGTTTCTCTGGGGTCCCCTCAGTCAGTTGGAGGGCTTAGGATGTTATTTTTGATTTACAGCACTCGCCATGCACAGTGCAGGTGCCTCCTATCTGTATGTTACCTACTCATGACCCTAAAGGGGCCAGCACACAGATGAGGCCTGCGAGCCCCTGACAGGGCAGGACACTTCCCCAAGGTCATGCATTCTGCATTACTAGGCCAAGATTCTAAAGTGGCTTCCAAAACCAGCCCTCCCTCTCACCTCGCCGTGTGCCAGGTTGTTTCTGGGCATAGCCCCCCACGCCCACCCCTACCCTGGGGTCACTGGGTTGTGGACAAACCAGAGGAGACAAGCTCCCCATGGACAGCCCTCACTTCAGGGCTCCGGGGTGCTGGTGCCTGGCCCAGGCATTGGCTGCCTGCAGGGTAGCTCCGGATCCTTGGACCCAACAGCAAACCGCTGGGGAGGCCAAGCCATTCTGGCGCTTGCGCAAGGCTCCCTCTATTCTGGAAACATCTCAGGGATGGCAGACATTCCGCGCTCCCCAGTGAGCCCAGCGAATCTTTGCTCCTGCTGTCAGCTGATTTTCAGTGGCCGGACTCGCAGTGGTTTACCCTAAGTAAAACAAACAATGGCATATAAACCTAGGCCAGTTCTATCCAGGATCAACTGGGGAGGAGTCTGAAGAAACTCCCTTGCCACCCAACTTCCTTGGCCGCGAGGGTAAAGTCTCATTTAAGCAGTTGTCTGAGCCAAAAGGAATATTTGAGTCATTGATTTCCTGCTCTGTGGAAGGCCCACAGGATTAGCAAAGGCAAAGTGTCTGCACATGCGTCTTTGTGCCCTGATTGAGCCTCGGGGGAGCCGTGGAAGCCCTTGGGATTTCAGGAGTCGATGCAGGCACCACTCACCTGGGCCAGTTGATTTGCATGGCAAATAGAAGTTAAGTGGAGCTGTTAGTGAAAAGGGCTCCTCTAAGTGGGAGATGGAACCAGGGTTCTGTCCCAGGCATTCTCACCATCCTGGAAAGTTATTTCAATCAGCCCTTCATTTATTTCCTCATTCCTTCTTTCATCAGATGCAGATTGGATGCAACAGGAATGGGGGTTCTTTTTGAGTTTTTTTTGGTCTTTGTTACAGGTATCTGCGCTTTGTCTAGCAGGGCTGTTCTACCACCGGCCCAAGCAGCCACTCCTGTCGCTGGAGGCTGCAGGCCCATTGTGCTGAGTTGTCCTCGAGGCATAATCTCTCTGGTTCCGGCAGGGACAACTCTGGTGACTCTCTTTGTGATTGTAGACTTAAAGCAAACACACCTCCCTGTTCTCAGGGAGGCCCTGTGTCTTAGACACACAGAGATGTTTTTAAAATAACAGCTTTGTCCAGGCACGGTGGCTCACTCCTGTAATCCCAGCATTTGGGGAGGCCATGGCAGGCAGATTGCTTGAGCTCAGGAGTTCGAGGCCAGCCTGGGTAACCTGGTGAAACCCCATCTCTACTAAGTTAAAAACAATTAGTTGGGCGTGGTTGTGCATGCCTGTGGTCCCAGCTATTTGGGAGGCTGAGGTGGGAGGATCACTCAAGTCCAGGAGGTCAAGGCTGCAGTGAGCTCTGTTTGTGCCACTGCATTCCATCCTGGGTGACAGAACGAGATCTTGTCTCAAAAAAGTAAAATAAATAAATAATAGCTTCATAGAAATATAATCCACATGCCCTAAG
Source organism: Mandrillus leucophaeus (assembly GCF_000951045.1). NCBI lineage: Eukaryota > Metazoa > Chordata > Mammalia > Primates > Cercopithecidae > Mandrillus > Mandrillus leucophaeus. Next base: position 3,719,739 of record NW_012103388.1, read on the forward strand.
ATGTACCCATTTAAAGTGTACAATTCAGTATACTTTAAATTCTGTAGTTTTTAGTATATTCACAGAATTCTGCAACCATTATCACTAATTGTAGAACATTTTCTTCATCTCAAAAAGAACCCCATACCCATTGTCATCGCACCCTCCTCCCTTCCGCTGACCTAGGCAGCCACAAATCCACTTTCTATCTCTATGGATTGGCCTGGTTCGGAGATTTCATATGCACGGGATTGTGCAATGTGTGGGCTTTTGTGTTAGGCTGAGGTTTTTAAGTGGTTCATGTACCTCTATTAAAAGCTGCCTTCCCTACCTGGGGGTGGGGAGAGGGGCGGGTGGGAGTCCTCCACGCAGGGCATGGAAAAATTAGGGGTGGGACTAAGGGACCCTGGAAGCTGGAGACAGGTGAGGGAGCTCCAGAGGCAGGCGACAGGAGGGGCATAGTCAACACTTCCAGAAACCTGGTAGCCGGGTTTAAGTTTTATTTTTCAGCTACCGCCCTGTTATCCTCAGGCCTTTAGTCAAGTCTGTTATGCATGACAGTCTCGTGTTGCCTGTGGCCTGTGCTTTGGGGAATAAAGTGTTTGGGTCCCATTTTGTGGTGAAGGTGGACAGGGGAGAGTAAAGCGGTCACCACTGTCAGGTGGCCCCACTTTAAGCTTTTAGCTCTTGGCAGCTGTCCTCTTCTTCCCAGAGATCTTGAAGATACAGCCAAGTCAAAATTGTATCGCGTTCACGTGTGTAGCAACTACTTCTGAAATACCCACTCGAGGGAAGCATTCTGTCCCAGCAAAAGATTACAGACATGGTTGGTAGAGGAAGCCACTCTGACAGGACAGATTCAGGTGCACACAGGACAAGAGGAAGGGAACCAGGGGACAGAGTGGAGAGCGGCCTTGAGAACTGCCGGCCTCAGCCTCAGTACCCAGCCACAGCCTTGGTCTCACAGTGGAGACCCGTTAATAACCTCACCCCAGGGCAGGAGCAGACCCAATGGACAGAGGTCTCAGAAAGCAGTCTGCTGGTGCTGGGCTTGGTCCCCACCTGTGCAGTCCACTGCATGCACACATGCCAAACCCGGCCAAGCCCCACTGCCTGCAGTGCAGGGTCTGGTGCATGGCTCTGGGCCCTGTGCACAGATGCCCATTGCTTATCACCATGCACTCCCTCCTCTCCCTGACTGGATTCATTTCCTAGGGCTACCGTAACAAAGAACTGCAAACTTGGTGACTTCAACAACAGACATTGCCTGGGCATAGTGACTCACACCTGTAATTCCAGCACTTTAGGAGGCCAAGGTGGGAGGATCACTTGAGCCCAGGAGTTCAAGACCAGCCTGGGCAACAAACATAGTAAGATCCTGTCTGTATTTAAGGAGGGGGGGAATATATATATGTATATATGAGATACTAAATATATTTTACCTATATATATATATGTCTCTCTATATAACAACAGACATTTATTATTACTACAGTTCTGGAGGCTGGAAGTCCAAATTCAAGGCTTCAGCAGGGCTAATTCCTTCTGAGGGCTGCAAGGGAGGGATCTTTCCAGGCTTGTCTCCTTGCCTTGTAGATGATGTTTCCTCCCTGTGTCTCCATGTTGTCTTCCTTCTCTATGTGCCTGTATCTGTGTCCTATTTTCCCCTTCCTAGAAGGACTAGGGTCCCACCTTAAGGACCTCATTTTAACTTGATTTCCTCCATAAAGACCTTATCTCCAAATAAGGTCACATTCTGAGATATTGGGAGTTAGGACTCCAGCATATATTTTTAGGGGACTCATAGCACTCAGTAGCAGAAGTCTGATTTTATTTAAGAAGCTATGTATCCAGCTAACAGACTGCCTTTCCCAGCATCCCTTGCAGCCCTTGCAGTTTATATGAACAAGTTCTGACTGATGAGATATAAGCAGAAGTTGATGGGGGAGATGTTGGGGGACAGTTCCTTAGAAGAGTCTCAGACAGGTAGAAAAGGCCTTTTTCTCTGTCTTCTTCCTGCTTCTCACCTGGATTGAAGATGTGATAGCTAGAGTTCTAGCATCCACCTTGGTCTTTGAGGCAACTTTGAAGTTGGAAGCTGTGGTCTAAGGATAGTGGAGCAGAAGCTGAAGGGGCCGGAATCTCTGAGGAGACAAAGGCACTGCCAGATCAGCCAGACCACCCACCTCCAACCCTTTCTCCTTTTCTCTTTTTTAATTTTTATTTTATTTTATTTTATTTTGAGACAGGGTCTTGCTCTGTCACCCAAGCTGGAGTGCAGTGGCACAATCACAGCTTACTGCAGCCTCACACTCCCAGGCTCCAGTGATCCTCCCACCTCAGCCTATCAGTAGCTGGGACCACAGGTGAGCCCCACCACACCCAGCTAATTTGTTTTTTATTTATTTTAGTATAATTGAGATCTCACCATGTTACCCAGGCTGGCCTCGAACTCCTGAGCTCAAGCAATCCTCGCACCTCGGCCTCCCAAAGTGCTGGATTATAGGCATGAGCCACCACACCCAGCCCTAATTTTCTTAATGATAAAAATGGGAGTTATAATACCATGGCTATTTTAATCACATTAGACATGATTTCATGTGTAGCAATTTAGCACCACGCCCAGCATGATGGCCATTATTAGTTTGATTACTAATTTATAGTAATGATAGCCCCTAGGAAATGATGGATTATAGTAATTATAGCCCCCAGGAAATATAGGAGTATAACCCCCAAGAAATGATGGCCATGAATAGTTTGATGACTACACTTTCTAGTAAATTGCTGTTCTGCTCCTGGTGTGACACTACACTGACTTCTGAAAGCCAGACTTTTGATTTTTCCAAAGACCGAGTCTCTGACTTATATTCTTTGTGTTCCTTAAGCTCCCATTGTACTCTCTGCCTTCTTTTGGTCTTGAGAACCCCATTAGCACATGTAGTCCCTAGGTTGTGTGGGTTCCAATTCCTTTCCAGGCCTGTTCTGGGAGGGTTCAGCCTTCTGTACTCAGCCAGGGCACCAGATAAGTCAGGATGGGGGAGTAGGTGGGGCTCTACATTCTGCCCAGTGGTTTTGATCAGTGGAAGAGGGTCTTCCCAAGAAGAGAGTAGGAAATCGATTGGAAAGATAGACCCATTTTTCATCCCTTCCCTTTGCCCATGCCATTTACAATGTGATGAAGCCATTCCCCCACTGCTTGGACTTGGGCTAGCCTCGTGACTTGCTTTGGCCAATAAATACAGTAGAAGTGGTACTGCCCGTTTTGGAGTCTAGACCTTAAGAAGTGTTATACATTCCACATGTTCTGTTGGACTTCTGCTTTGACGACGACTCCATCTTTGATCCAACTTTAGACAGACTCCTCTGAGCCCTCCTCCTCGGAGCCCCAAGACCTTGTTTTTGGCCTGCTCAACCTAGTTCAGCAAGAATTCTGCTAAGCCAATTTAGCAAAAATCACCCCTAGTCTTGATGCCTAACAAGTTCCTCTTGATAAATTGACTCCTTCACCCTGCCTATTGGCTTAAAATCCCTAGCTACCTCTGTTGTATCCAAAGTTGTTTAATCTCTCTCTCCTATTGCAGTAGTCTTGAATAAAGTTTCCCTTACCTGTTTAACTCTGTCTGGTGCAATTTTTCTTTGACAGCTTCCACCATGAGAACAAGCCCAGACTAGCCTGCTGGAGCATGAGAGGCCATGTGGAGCAGAGCTAAGTCCTCCCAGCCAAGGCCATCTGTGTTAGTCCGTTTTCATGCTGCTGCTCAAGACATACCCAAGACTGGGAAATTTATAAAAGAAAGAGGTTTAATTGGACCTACAGCTCCACGTGGCTGGAGAAGCCTCACAGTCATGGCAGAAGGCAAAGAGGAGCAAGTCCCATCTTACATGGATGGCAGCAGGCAAAGAGAGAATGAGGAAGATGTAAAAGCAGAAACCTCTGATAATACCATCAGATCTTGTGAGACTTATTCACTACCACAAGAACAGTATGGGGGAAACCACCCCCATGATTCAATTATCTCCCACTGGGTCCCTCCCCCAACACGTGGGAATTATGGGAGTACAATTCAAGATGAGATTTGGGTGGGGACACAGCCAAACCATATCACCACCCTAGCAGCCTTCAGCTGACTGCAGACACACGGGTGAGCCTGGGTGAGACCAACTGAACTGCCCAGCCAAATCCTAGGCTCATGAGAAAAAAGAAATGGCTATTAGTTTAAACCACTAAGATTTGAGGTGGTTTGGTTTGCAGCATTATCATGGCACTAGATGACAGGTAGAGAGGAGAAGAAAAGGTAACAGAAGCAGAGCAGGACTTTTTGAAGATCTCCTTGCCCTGAGCTCCGTGACTCCTGCAGAGCCCTGTAGCATGAGTGAGGGACAGCCCTGTCTCTTTGGCTGCCACTCCTGGCAAGGGGAGGCAGGGGAACAGGATTGCAGCTGACTCTGTGGGTCCCTCCCTCAGTCACCAGGCAGCAAGGAGAGGCAGGGAGGATGCGCATGCAGGCAGGCAGGGACTGGCTAGTGCCAGGGTTGACTTGGCGGTATGTGCCAACTGGAAAACAATTAAGTCCTAGATTCCAAAAAACTTCAAGTGCACGTGGGTGGGACCGAGCTATGAATAGCAGGCCTGGAGAACTGTGAAATACCAGCACCACAACACTGTCTTCCTCCCCAGGCTGGGGCCCCACCCTGCCTTGGGTCTATTGTTCTCCCACACAGCCTCTCTAGGCCCCTCAGCCCTTTCTTTTTTTTTTTTCCCCCCTTCTTTTTTAAATTCTGGTAAAATACACATAACATCAAATGTGCCCTTTTCTCCATTTTTAAGTGCACAGTTCAGTGGTCTGAAGTATGTTCACAGTGTTGTACAGCCATCACCACCATCCATTTCTAGGATCTTTTCATCATCCCCAACAGAAACCCCAGCCCACTGAACACTAACTCCTTGTTCCTTCCTACCCTGTCCCCGGTCACCACCATTCTACCACCTGTGTGTATGAATTTGCCTCTTCCAGAAACCTCACATCAGTGGAGTCACACGACATCTGTCCTTAGGTGTCTCAGCCCTTTATTCTTACCTAGCATTGTTTTTAGACATCTGAAAAGCAGCCGCCCAGGGATAGGAGAGCTGCGCCTTCTAGAACACCCCATCCCACTTCCTTTGACCCCCTGTAAGAGTTGGGCTACATGACCTTGGCTTTGGGGTACAGGTGTCCCTCTTCCACATCAAGTCCCCAAACAAAACAAAACAAAGCACTCTTTCTGACTCAGCTCCTGAAGAGGCTGTGAGGACCCGCCCCCCTCCATTTACCTGCTCTGCCTTTGCAATTCAGCTTGTTCTCACGAAGCCCCTTCAGCCTCCGGTTGAAGGGGTGGCCTGCCCCTCCACACCTGTGGGCGTTTCTCGTTAGGTGGAACGAGAGACTTGAGAAAAGAAATGAGACACAGAGACAAAGTATAGAAAAAGAAAAAGTGGGCCCAGGGACTGGCGCTCAGCATACAGAGGACCCACGCAGCGCCGGCACCGGTCTCTGAGTTCCCTCAGTATTTATTGATCATTATCTTTACCATCGTAGAAAAAGGGAAGTGGCAGGATAATAGGATCATCGTAGGGAGAAGGTCAGCAGTAAGACATATGAATACAGATCTCTGTGACATAAGTTTAAGGAAAAGTGCTGTGCCTTGATATGCATATGCAAACATCTCCATAAACCTTTTTAGTGCATAAAGAGCAGCATTGCGCTAGCAAGTCCCACCTTCAGCCCTAAGGCGGTTTTCTCCTTTCTCAGTAAACAGAACATACAATCGGGTTTTACACCAAGATGTTCCATTGCCCAGGGATGGGCAGGAGACAGATGTTTTTCTCTATCTCAACTGCCAAGAGGCCTTCTTTCCTCTTATA
>NW_012103388.1:3725669-3743912 GCF_000951045.1 Mandrillus leucophaeus
AGATGTTCCATTGCCCAGGGATGGGCAGGAGACAGATGTTTTTCTCTATCTCAACTGCCAAGAGGCCTTCTTTCCTCTTATATTAATCCTCCTCAGCACAGACCCTTCACGGGTGTCAGGCTGGGGGACGATCAGGTCTTTCCCTTCCCACAAGGCCATATTTCAGACTATCACATGGGGAGGAACCTTGGACAATACCTAGCTTTCCTAGGCAGAGGTCCCTGCGACCTTTGGCGGTATAAGTGTCCCTGGGTACTTGAGATTAAGAGAATGGTGATGACTTTTCACAAGCATACTGCCTTCAGGCACTTGTTTAACAAAGCACACCCTGCACAGCCCCAAAATCCATTAAACCTTGAGTCACCACAGCACATGTCTCTTGCAAGGACAAGGTTGGGGGTAGGGTCACGGATTAACAGCATCTCAAATGCAGAACAAAATGGAGTCTCTTATGTCTGCTTCTTTCTATATAGACACAGTAACAGTCTGATCTCTTTTCCCCACATCCAGTCAGGTAATGGGGAAGCTGGTGGGGTGAATGATCACCTGGGTTTGTCTCACCAACCCCCGGAGGGCACGGTTCATGGACCTTGAGTAGCCTCTAGGTGCCTGCCCAGTTTCAGGTCCAAGGCTGCACCTAGAATTATTGCTTCAATAGCTGAGACTCTGGCTTGAGGCAAGTTGGAACAGACCAGTCCTGTGGGGCCAGAAAAATCTGCAGGCACCCAAGGTCTGCTGGCAGCCTGGTTGTGTGAGTGCGTGAGGTCAGGGAGACAGGAGGAGGCAGAACATTGCGAAGTTCCCACCCTCTGCTGCCCCTCCCTGCACCCTACACACATGCACAAGCACTCGCACAAGCACACACATACACTCACACAAGCACATACAAGCACACTCACACATACACTCACAAAACACACAAGCACAAAAACACACACAAGCACACACACACAAGCACATACAAGCATACTCATACATACACTCACAAAACACAAGCACACACAAAAGCACACACACAAGCACACACAAAAGCACATACAAGCATACTCACACATTCACAAAACACACAAGCACACACAAGCACAACAAACAAGCACACAAAACACAAGCAGACAAGCACACACACACAAGCATACACACTCACATAAGCACATACAAGCACACTCACAAAACAAGCACACACACAAGCACACACAAGCACATACAAGCACACTCACACATACACTCACAAAACACACAAGGACACACACAAGCACATACAGGCATACTCACACATACACTCACAAAACACACAAGCACACATAAGCACAACAAACAAGCACACAAAACACAAGCAGACACAAGCACACACACACAAGCACACACATACACTCACACAAGCACACTCACACTCAAAAAACAAGCAGACAAGCACACACAAGCACACTCACACTTTCATACACAACACACAAGCAGACACACAGGCACACACATACACTCACAAGCACACACAAGCACACACGCACAAGCACCCACACACACAAAACAGACACACAAGGACACACACATACACAAGCACACACACACAAGCGCACACACACGCACACATATACACTCACACACACAAGCACACACTCCCACACCTGCCTCAGGGACTCAGGTTTGTAAGGCCTGAGGTGAGGGGACTGCTCCAGGCCTAAGTTAGAGAGTTTTCCAGGGAGTGCGTGGGGGAGGCTGAGCACGGAGTCAGATGTGAGACTGAGGGAAATGGGGCTTTCCCCGTCACACGGAGAACACAGTGCTGCCCCGACCCCTGCCTGCGCTGGACACAGCACCTGGGGCCCGGTGGACTACGGCAACAGTGGCAGTGGGGAGGCTGCCTCCAGGGGGCTCAGAGACGGTGGGTGTTCCAGTGGGGCTAGGGGAAGGGGCAGGGAGGGAATGGACCCACTGACCAGGCTCCTGCCCAGCATGTATGCGATGGCTGGGGATGGGGACTTTCAGGCCAGCAGGAAACTCAGGCAACATTTGGCCACCTTTCCCCACTATGGGGCACCAGGCCGTACATCCCACCTTGTCCCAAGGCATGGAATTTACTTTTATTCTGTGGCTAAGCTGATTCTTTCTTCTCAAGAATTATCTACCTCCTTATAATCCATTTTCCTTCCCAATCCTTCGGTCAGGGAGTCCATGGATGCCACTGCTGAGGTCTCAGCAGCCTGGTACGTGGTTCTGGGCTGGAGGTGAGTAGCCCATTGAGCCTCAGCTCTCCCATATTTAACATGGAAAGGTAGGGCTGGGAGCCATGGCTCATGTCAATAATTCCAGCATTTCAGGAGGCTGAAGCAGGAGGGTTGCTTGAGACCAGGATTTGTGACCAGTCTGCACAACAGAGTAAGACTCTGTCTCTACAAAAAATTTTAAAACTAGCCAGGCGTGGTGGTGTGTACCTGTGTAGTCCCAGCTACTCGGGAGGCTGAGGCAGGAGGATCACTTGAGCCCAGGAGGTTGAGGCTGCAGTGAGCTGTGATTGTGCCACTGCACTCTGGCCTGGGTAACAGAGTGAGACCTCGTCTCAAAAAAATAAATAAAATAAAATGGAAAGGTAATTTAATCCCCTCAAAGGTTTGTTGAAACAATTAAATGGAAAAAACTTACAGTAATGTATGTATGTACGTGTGGTGCTTAGCATACCGGCACACAGTAAACAAGCAGTAAACCTTACTGTTATCCTTATGACCATCAACAAGCAGGGCTCTCCACAGTGACTGGCTCTGGGTGGCAGGAGACTTGCGGTGTCTGAGTAAATGGAATGTGACCGTGAGGCAAATGACTTTAACATCCATTAGCACTTCCATATCTAAGTGAGTGTGGAATATGTCGTCACCCCGGAAGTCCTCATTCATTCAGGAGGTCGCAGAACAGAGCGATTGCATTCTCTAGACCTTCATAAGCACCAGGCTCAGACAGCTCCCTGTAACTAGGGAAGTTACAGTTTCCCATGCTGGTTCACTTTCCCTGTCTCCACAACAATTATTCCAAACACTTTTTACTCTTCAAACTCCCTTTCTGTTTTTGCCCTTCTCTTCCCTCCGTGTAGACGGGCCTCCCCTCTTTCTTCAAAGGAAACTGAAAGCTGTCAGGTGAGCTCATTCACTGTCTCAGTGTCGTCCACACACACCTGCCCACGTTTGCGCTTCTCTTCCCTTCTTTTTGCAGCTGAGGAGTATTTTCTCATCAACTTAACATTTATCCCTCTGATTCTGCGCATTCGGATTCCAACGCCTGCCTTCTCAGAAAGCCAGGGATCTCTCTCTGTTGGCTGTTTCACCTTTTCCGTCTCTACCGGCTTGAAGCACCCTCAAGTCTTTCCCATTTAAAATAGACAACAAAACAAAAACGTGGCTTCTTTCTTCATCCAGTTGATCTAAGCTGGCGCTCCTCGTGTCATCAGCACACCCATTGACAAGAAAAAACCAGGCTGATTGCGGCTCACCGATGTCATGGAGAAGAACGTAGCTTGGGCAGTGTTTCAGAGCTGGGAAGACAAGGGCAGAATCTATCCCAGATTGGAAGTTTGGTCTGAGGTGAGTCTTTCCATGTGGGGAGGTAGGACTGGGTAATCATCAGGATTCGGGAGTCTAGGATTGGTGGAAACTACAGAGGGTCCAACACTTCAAGTGCAAACTATCTGTGGGCACTGTGCTTTGAGGAATGGGGAAGTTTCTGTAGTCAATAATCAAACCGTGTGTTGGGAGACAGTCCCAAAGAGGAATGAAACGCTAATGAAGACAGTGGTAGAGCAAAGTCAGGTTCGTGTAGGCAGTCAGGTATGGTTTCGCTTCTCTGTGTCCTGGCTGAGTGCGAGGGTAGAAGATTTTGGTTCTTAGCTTCTGATTTATTTCCTAGCTCCTTCCTCTTGTTCACAACCTATAGTCTGAGCTGAACTTGAGAGGGGTGTGGGGCTTGGCAGTGTGTTATAGACACCCTGAAATTCACCTGCAACCTCCAGTGGTGTCCTGAGGTCATGTGGGCGCTGGACACCTGAAGAGACCAAGGGTGGTGTCAGTGAAGAAGGTGGCAGAATCTTAGACCAGGAATGAGGTGAGGCCACATTGCTTCTCACAAAACTGCCCCCGGTTCCGCAAGTCATCAGCCAGGGGCAGCCTCATTTTCAGCCGGGCTCTGGTTTAGAGCACTCACTCACTGTGGGGCAGCAGCGCGATCACCTTCTTCTGTGTCAGGCCCCACGCAGATGCGGTTTAGGGCCGAGTGTGGGCACAGCTCTACCTCTGTGGTCTGTTGGTTGGATGCTCTGCCCTGGAGTGCAGGGCCTAGGCTTGGTGGGGACACAGACCAGCAGGCCAGGCAGCCCACCAGCCCCTCATCAACGAACCAGGAGTCACTCCCTGAGCCCGGGCGTGGGAGCCTCTCTGGGGGAGGAGGGAGAGGGAGGGAATCCAACAGGTTGCTCTGCAGGACGAGTGTCACTGAGGGGGCTCCAGGGGCCACCTTTGAGGACAGCTGTCCAGGTGAGCTGGCCAGGCGACCTTGTCGTCACCGAGGAAGCCTCAAGGCCACAGGGGCCTCATAATCACCCCATTGAGCGGCTCAAGTAAGCACCTGGGGGAATTTGGGTTCAAGGAAGCAGAAAAACACCTGAAGTCCATTTGTTGGCTAAGGACTGTGAGGCCGCCTGATTGAAGAGACCATTGTGCCTCTTCAAGAATATCACCGGTCCCAGCTCCTGCATTCCCTGGGTTGTCACTGACACTCTGCCTGAGCAGTGGGGACAAGAAAGGAATGGAATCTGAATGTATTTTATGGTCCCATTTGGCCCTAGACACCTATCTGTGCTCCAATCTCTTTCTCTATAAAGCAGGATTTTTTTTTTCTTTCTAAGAATTAAGTTCAATGGAGGTAAAAATAATAATTGTTTCCATCTATTGAGTGCCTACTGTATGCCAGGCCCTGGGCCAGGGGTTTACTATGCCATCTTCCAGAGCCCCTCTGATAGGAGGTACTATGACCCCAAGCAGGCATGGGCTGGCCAGTGGCTTGCATAAGGCCACACGGTCTGCCTAGCTCTGGAATCTGTTCCTGCCTTCCAGGGCCTGACCCTCCTAAGGGTCAGCTGCCCCTGGGCTCGCTAGCCGCGGCTTCTGAGAAATGGTCCCTTCCGGCTGCATATTTTCCCCCAAAAATGTTCTAGCCCCAGGCTTCTCCTGAAGACAGCTTCTGTCACTCTCTCCAACACACACAGGAAAGAAGGGGGGAAAGTAAGCGATTCTCATTTGTGTCTTGTTTTATTTTATAAATAAAAATGAAAATTGATTTCATGGAGAAGGCGGCTGCCTTAGGGAACATGGTATCTGGCTTAGACACTCGTAGAACAGTATGTGTGCTTCATCAGGGCCTTCTAGATAAGCCTCAGAGGAGAACTGCTTCCTCTTTCTGGAATCCACGGTTTTTAAAAAATAATTTATAGCAGGTGGTTCTGGCAGAGTGTGCCATCCACCCTCTCCAGCGGGGAGAGAGATTTCTTTTTGGTCATCTTTTATGATCAGCTTCTGTTCAGATGACCCTCATAAGAGAACCCCCCAAGAACTCCAAAGTCTCAGCCGGGCCACGGCAGCTGTAGGGGTCTGGGCTGGTGGGAAGTGCCCATTGGGCTGCTTCAAGGCATTGGAGCCAAACTTTTTCTTTCCTTTGTTTTTGTTTTGTTTTGTTTTGTTTTTGGAGAGCCATGTGATATTTTTGATTGTTCCTATCCATCCTTGGTGCTTTTGGAGTACGATTCCTCCTGCTTGTTTCCAGAACGCTTTGGAGTTATAGACAACCCCAGATTGCCCGTACTTGATGAGACACAGTTTCCTACTCTGCCAACTGGGTGTATTGGCCAAAGCCACAGCAGGAACTTGATGGCTTGTGCACTGGGGGAAATTGAAGTGAGTTCAGTGAAGGAACTGTCCAAGAAGGGGTGGCGAGATCCCAGGACTAGCAGGGCCCCTTGTTTGGGGTGGAGGCTGGGCTGTGGAACACACACCCCCATTTCTGTTCTCCTCCTGCCCTCTGATTTCTGATCAGTGTCTCTCCTTCCAGAACCTAACTAGAAGCTGGAGGGCAAGGAAACCTGGGTGCTGGGATCTGCAGAGTCAGCCCTGAGTGAGACGCGGATGTAGCTGGATATTTATCCCCACCCAAATTTCATGTTGAAAGTAATTCCTGATGTTGGAGGTGTGGCCTGGTGGGAGGTGTTTGGGTCATGGGGGTGGATCCCTCATGAGTGGCTTCGTGCTGTCCTCGCGATAGTGAGTGAATCCTCACGAGATCTGGTTATTTAAAAGTGTAGGCTGGGCACCGTGGCTCACGCCTGTGATCCCAGCACCTTGGGAGGCTGAGATGGGAGGATCGCTTGAGCCCACAAGTTTGAAACCAGCCTGAGCAACACAGTGAAACCCCATCTCTACAAAAAAATACAAAAATTAGTTGGGCGTAGCTTGATGCACCTGTAATCCCAGCCTATTTGGGAGGCTGAGGTGGGAGAGTCGATAGAGCCTGCAGCAAGCCATGATTACATCCCTGCACTCTACCTGGGCAATAGAGTGAGACCCTGTCTCAAAATAAAAAATGACAGCTGGGCGCGGTGGCTCATGCCTATAATCCCAGCACTTTGGGAGCCCAAGACAGGCGGATCATGAGGTCAAGAGTTCGAGACCAGCCTGAGCAACATAGTGAAACCCTGTCTCTACTAAAAATACAAAAATTAGCCAGGTGTAGTGGTACGTGCCTGTAATCCCAGCTACTTGGGAGGCTGGGGCAGGAGAATCACTTGAACCTTGGTGAGCCAAGATCGCACCACTGCATTCCAGCTTGGGTGACAGGGTGAGACTCCATCTCAAAAAAAAGAAAAGAAAGAAAGTGTGGCACCTTCCCACCCCTCTTGCTCCTGGTTTGCTGTGTAGCGGCCTGTTCCCGCTTTGCCTTCTGTCATGAATAAAAGCTCCCTGAGGCTTCTCCAGAAGCTGAGCAGACTCTGGCACCTGCAGAACCGTCAGCCAATTAAGCCTCTTTTCTTTGTAAATTACCCAGTCCCAAGCATTTCTTTATAGCAATGCAAGATCGGTCTAGCACAGATGCTGAGCAGAAAGCTGATTCAGTTGCAGAGAACAATCCGCCCAGTGCGGTAATTAGTTTTGCGATGGCTCGTTTAACTCAACCAGTGTTCATTTGGTGAATTCTGCGTACCAGGCTCTGTGATAGGTGCTCGGGTTCATGGTAGCAGAATCCAGTCCTGCCCTGCTGACCCGTTTGGTCTAGAGCAGCAGTTAAGGACATGGAGGTGCTTCTCAGCACACCTGACACAGCTGACGAGGGCCTGTGCTCTGCAAGTGGCAGCGAATCAAAGTCTGTCTGTGACATTTGGGGGCTGAGACATGAATAGTCTCAGACAGCTCATAGTCCCTGAGCCATTCTTTGTGTGATGTGGCCATCCTTGCCAGCTGACCGCCTGGCCAAGGTATGCTTGGCTTAGCCTTGGAGCAAAACAAATTTGCATTTCCTAGTCACACACTGATGAAAGGGACAGCAGCCAAGGAACCTGCAGAGCTGTAGGGCAAGGAGAATTTGTCTTAATTATAATACATGGTGGAAAATCTATACATGCACCGCAAGACACTAGCTGGTGAAACGGTGGTGGATGTGAACACTGGCTGCGTTAAACCTGATTGTGATCTTTTACTCACTTTCAGAAGCCCCTTAGCTTACCTGTTATGGAAGCAAGTTTTCCAAACATTTCGTGTTCTACCAGGGGCTCAGAGGTGGGCCCCACATCAAATGTGGAGGCCACTCAGACCCGAGAAGACGATGCTATGGATTAGTAACTCCAGATCCCTTCTCTTCTGCAGGGGAAAGGGCCAGCAGTGGCTGGGAAGGGCAGGGAGAAGGCCCTGTCTAACCGAGGGCATCAGAAGGCCCCCTTTAACTCAAGGCCATCTCTCCAGCATCTGACTCAGCCTGGCTTTGGCCCTCCACCATCTTAGCGACTCTGTTTCGTTCTAAGTGTGAGGCAGGACAGGTGCTTGGGCTTTGGAATTACACAGAGCTGGGTTTGAATCTTGCCTTTTCACTTCATCATCGTGTGTCACTGGCCACCTTATGTGATGTTGCAGAGCCCCAGGTACCTCGTCAATGAAATGGGGTCCAGGATACGAATTGGAGTTTGTTTAAGGGTTAAATGAGGACAGGTGCTTTAGGTGCCCCGCACGGGGCTGGCACATGATATCTGCTTGGTGAAGATCGAGTCCTCCCAAGCACCAGCCCCTTGCTGAGGACCGTGTCCAAGGCGCCATCTGCCTACCGCAGTTCACATCTCTGGTTTCTCGCTAGCCTGTTCTGGCGCCCTGGTCAGGAGTCCCTGATTTCATTCCCACCCATCTTCTTGCCAAGCACCTAACTTGTCAGTTCTGGTTTCTTGGTCTTCACTTTTGGGACCAAACAATTGCTCCATCTTGGCCCACTTTGGAATCTGTGGACCAGGCTGACTCCTGAGCACTGATTTCCAACCCTGCTGCCTTGGCCTGGGCCATCCTCGGCCCACCTGGGGAATCTGTCTCTGCCCTGGAGCTTCCCTTTCAAGCTTCCACATTGAGGCTCCTCTGGAGAACAGCCTCACGGCATCTAGTGAGGGTGCCTTGCACCTGCCCCCCGCAGGCTCTGCCCGACATCAGGAAGCTCACAGAACCCGGTGGAAGACACATTTCATAAACGCTAGGTGGACCTCAATGAATGTCAGTCCAAGCAAACTGGAGGTCTGCCCATTTGTGACGTCCCCAAGGTCACAGCTCTACAGTCCCCAGCTACAGTAGAGAATTGTCCTCCAGTGCTGTTGGGAGCCCTGACTTGCCACCATCCCAACTCCTCTATCTGTGGGTCCTGGGAACCTGGAATCCAGGCCTCATCTGAGCAGTGACCTTAACCTGCGGCTGCTAGGATGCACTGTAAGTTAGCTCTGTACTTGGGACCACTATGTTAGCTGTTGCTCAGTCCAGTGTACGTCTTTTTGGCTTTGTGCATCCAAAAACATTGTTAGATGAAGCAGCTAGGTAGACACATGTTAAAACAACCTCAGAAGCTGGCACTATTCTTTTTCGTATTAGAGAAAAAAATCCAGATTTTTCTCTGTACCTTTCTCTTTCTTAGACAGTTTTATGTCTTATGCTAATACGGAGGAATGGTGCCTCTCAGACTTTAACAGGCATACAAATCACCAAGGAGGAATGGTCAGACGTAGATTCTGCATCTTTAAGAAGCCCGTAGGTGATGTGAATGCTGCCGATCCTTGGGCCGTGCTCTGAGTAGGAAGATGGTGAGAGATGGTGGCACGTGGAAGCCCCAGCTTATGGTAGTCTGACATGTGCAACTGTCAACTTTACGATGGTGCGAAAGCATTCCGTAGAAATGTACTTTGAATTTTCATCCTTTCCCAGGCTAGCCATGTGCTGTATGGTACCCCTTGGAGATGCTAGGCTGAATCATCTCACATAAAGCCTTTTGTAAGAAAGTGTTGATTACCTCATATAATTTATCGAATACTGTACAGAAGTGTTCTGAGTGTATTTGAGGCAGGAAAGGTTAAGCTGTGATGTTTAGTAGGTTAGATGTACTTTTTTTTCTTTTTTTGTTTTCTGAGACAGGGTCTTGCTCCCTTCACCCAGGCTGGAGTGCAGTGGTGTGATCACAGTTCACTGCAGCCTTGACCTCCTGGACTCTGGTGATTCTCCCACCTCAGCCTCCCAAGTAGCTGGGACTATGGGTGTGTACCACCATGCCCAGTTAATTTTTTGTATTTTTAGTAGAGACAGGGTTTTGCCATGTTGCCCAGGCTGGTCTCAAGCAATCCACCCACCTCAGCCTCCCAGAGTGCTGGGATTACAGGTGTGAGCCAATGTGCCCACCCCAGCCCACCCTTAAAAAAAGAAATACAGACATGGTCTTGCTCTGTTGCCCAGACTGGAATGCAGTGGCATGATCCTAGCTCACTGCAGCCTTGAACTCCTGGGATCAAGTGATCCTTCTGTCTTAGCCTCCTGGGTAGCTGGGACTACAGGTGCAAGCCACCGCGCCTAGCCATATTAGGTGTATTGATGTTGTGTAGATGATGTGCCGTCTGAGTCAAGACGCATCTGTGTGAGGAAGCACAGTACTCGCCGGGCATTTCTTTGTGTTTTTGCCAGTCTTAGGTTTGCAGCCTTTCTGGACTATCTATCTTGAAGTCTAAAGGGCCCTTTATGGGGTGGGGACTCTTAGATCGCACCACTTCCCATCCTGGCCTGGGTCCCTTCAGCTGGGCTGTGTGCAGGTGGCAAGAGGACCTTTCCCCTTCACCTGCCATTTTTCTTCTTTTCCAGCTTTGAATCTCAGCTCTGCCTTGCAGCTGCATGACTGGCAGCTGTTTATTGACACTGGTGTTGGTGATGTGATTCCAGGTTTACACTCTTAAATTTACTCCCTGCTCTTGCTGGCCCTCAGCACTGTGCTTACCCAAGTGTGCCAATGGCCCCAGGGAGGTGATGTCAGGGCGCGCCCCATCCCCAACCAAAACAATCCCCCTTGATTTGAAAGAGGTCTTTTGTTGCTGAACAGGTAACAAAACCAGCCGGCTCAAAGACACTTCGTTCTTCAGCCTCCCCCCACCCCACCCACTCGAGCTTGCAGCGGACAGGAAGGCTTCAGGCTCTCAGGAGTCGCAGGAGGCAGCCAGGGCTGGGGAGGGCAAGGGGCCGGCCCTTCAGCACTGAGCCGGAAACGTCTGAGCGAGAGATAAAGAACTCAGCAGCCAGAGTATTCAACAGTTTTATTTTGCTGTTGGGGAATGAAGGGAACAGGAAGGAATGACACGGAGGGGAAGGAAGCTGCCGGCTCCCATCACTAAGGGAGGGCACGTGGTACAGAGTGATTTGTGTGAAGCGGCCGCCCCAAGCTGAGCCTGCGGCCGATGACCACAGAAACCCTGGAAGGGAAATCTGTGACCAGAACAACAAAATGCCAAGGAAAACAAAACGCATTTGCATTTGGTATGAATTTCCTGTTTAAATAGGTTTTATCAGCGGGAAGAAAGGAAAAGTGGTGACTTCTAAGTGTCATTGGGCTGGCCTGGGCTCCGCCCCTGGCGGGGTACGGCGGGGGCTGGGCCACACGCCCTGCTGCTGCTCTTTCCTCCCGGGGGCAGCTGCAGCAGCCTCGCGGCTTGTCCGCTTCCTATCTCTTACCCAACAGTCAGGGCTCACTAGCGTCCGCTTCCTATCCCTTACCTAACAGGGCTCACTAGCGTCCGCTTCCTATCCCTTACCTAACAGTCAGGGCTCACTAGCGTCCGCTTCCTATCCCTTACCTAACAGTCAGGGCTCACTAGCGTCCGCTTCCTATCCCTTACCTAACAGTCAGGGCTCACTAGCGTCTGCTTCCTATCCCTTACCTAACAGTCAGGGCTCACTAGCGGAGTCCGGGCCCCCCAGGCTGGCTGCGGAAACGGAATCAGGCAGAACCAGCTGGTATTATCCCAAGGAGCGTGGCTGGGCGGAGCTTCCCCACAGATCTCTGAGTGTGGGGAGGACTGGAGAGGCCTCAGGGCAGTTCTGAGAGGGGGCAGGGCTTACAAGAGGCTGAAGTTGCTCTCTGTGGTGGAGGTCAAAGGGTAAAACCTCAGAGCGAGTCTGCTGCCTGGCCTTCTTGCTTCACGGGCTCAGGCTTCCTCCTCGCCGAAGCCCAAGGCTGCGACGTGTCTGGAATGTTCTGTGTCACAGGAGTGCCTCTGGCAGCGACCTGCATCTCTCACCCTCCTCATCTTCCTTTGCCTCTGAAAAGCTCATGTCATGGTTGTGCAAAAGGAGACCTCCTGATAAAATACCTTCTCAGCCCCGACTTCTCTCAAATGAATTAAAACAAAACTGCCCATTCCACAAATCCACAGGCAAGGAGAGTTGAAAATGAAAATGCATCTTTAAAAAATAATGGACCACTAACTTCATGGGCTCACCTCATAAATCTAAAAACCAAACACATCACCCCAAATCCAAGTAAATTGGCTTGATTTTATCACACAGCAAAGGATTCAGGCTTCTCTCCCCATGTCTGGGCTGGTGGCCTGTGTCATCCATAGGACGTCCCTCCCCCAACCCCATCCCCCGAAGCTTGGCAGGAAACTCGGGGCAGATGGGCAGTGGGGAGCTCTCTGGGCCGTTTCCAGATACCCAGGCCATTTCTCAGAAAGGCTGTCCCCCTGCAGGCACTGAGGGAGGTGGATGGCTCATCAGAGAGGCAAGGTGACAGACCCCATGTGAGGAAGGCCAAGGGCATTTTGTAGTTCAGGCGATGGAGGCACCTTGAATATTTTCTCAATTTGCTTTATAAACAGCAAGTGCTCTTAAGTATCAGTTGATCTAGTTTTCGATCAGCTAAAGAGACCACAGTAATCATATCCTCTCCCTCCTCCCTCTCCCCACCACCCAAATCACTGTCTTACAACAGTGATTCTGGCCAAGGAAATTTGTTAGCAAAATATTTAGGACTAAACTCAGTGTAATGTAAGATTCTGAAGAAGCCAAGTATTCTGTTTTGGCCCTCACCAGCTGCTGCCTGAATTTCCCCATCCTCCAAGACTGTCAAGAATCTGACAGCTCTGCTAACGGAAGCTGCAGACCCTCGGTTCGGTTCCGTCGCCCTTTCTCTGGGCTGGTGTGTGAAGCTCCGAATCTGTGACCTCACTAGAATCAGTGTGCGCAAGGGGATCAGCAATGCAGGGCAAAGGTGACTGGTGAGACACACGCCTACACAAACGCATACAGGTATACAAAAAGCAACAAGAGTTTAATTCTCTTTTTACATGGCCACAGGCTCTCTTCAGTCAGGGGAACTTCAGCTGGTGCCTCTCTCTTGCAGCTGTGAGGCGACAGTGTGGTGACACGCCTCATGCAGACTGTCCCGGTAAACGAGGACAACTCACCATTAAAATCTTGCATGAACAGCCCTGGGCACGTGGGAATGGTAAGAGCCACCGTCTCCTTAGTCAGCTTAACCACAGCTCCAAACGCAGTTTGTCCCAGCTGGCAAACGCCTCAAACACCAATCATGCGTCGTGTTCCTATTCTGGGTTTTTATAAAACACTTTTCTATAGAGATATAGATAGCACAGTAAATGTGCTTATGATGCACTCTAACATAGAGGACAGGAATACACACTGTGGGGCGCCGCCCCAGCCGTCTCCACAGTGGAGAAAGTGCGAGGGTTAAACACGCGTGGTGTGGTGGCAGACGGCAGGAAGTTAGAGCGCCACGCTCCACGCCCTTCCACGCGACTGACTCATCCAACACTCAGAACTCGCCTTCTTTACCCCCTTGGTGGGTAGGAGCAGTAACAAAACAACGTCATTTTTCTAAGGGTGGAGGATGTCAAACTGTCTGGTACCGAGAGAGCAATTCTTATCCAGAAATCATCTAGAAATAATTGCTGAAGGTCAGCCTGGCCCGTGGCCCCAGGCTGAAGGCTGCTCTGTAAAGGGTGGGACTGGCTCTGGGGGGTCTAGGGCTGATGCAGCATCTCTCAGACACTTGTACACTCACACACCCACACGCCCCAGGGCAAAGTGCACTTCCAATGGCTGATACAAAAATAGATTGGCACACCCTTTGACACAAGGAGGTTATCTTCTAAAAGTTTTCCCCCAACTTCTGCAGACTCTCTTCCCCCATAGGCTCAAGCCCTTCACACTCCAAGTTGGAACAGATCTGGAGAAGGCCCTGGACCACGCTTGCAAAGTTTGTGAATGCTGGGGAGAAAGAGCGGGCTGGGGCAGCTGGCGATTCTCGCTAGTGGACAGAGGACAGGGCCTCTCTGTTCTCAGCACGCACCTCCTCTTCCCTTGTTTGAGGAGTCCACAGCTCATGGCTCCTCTTGGCTACACACCCAAGACTCCTTGGAAAGTTCCTAGTACTGCTTCTCCTCAAACCATGTCGAGAGGAAGAAGTCTGGTATTTTGAGTTCTATGTTTTTTCATTTCCAGTAGTAAGTGCTGCTCCACCAAGCTGAGAAGAAACGGTCTTTGGCTCTCCTGGGAGCCGGTGCTAGGAGCTCTGGACCAGGCGTCTGTAGTGGGGCATGACTTCGTGCTCTGGCAAGTGGAGGGCGAATTCCAAGGCCACTAACACTGGGAATTCAAAGGCAATCAGTTCTCGCCTGTTCAGCCGGAACTTCTCTTCCAGTTTCTGCAACAAAATGAAAGAAAATCAAAAGCATGTTCGTTTTGAAATGAAAATCCTAGTCTTTCTGCAACTGCAGCTTCTCTATCCCCCAGCCAGGGAGTGCTTAGGAGAAATCCACTTTGGTGAAAGTTCTGTGGAGGAAGAAAGGGAGGCATGGGCTGTGCTTCCTGCCTTCAGTCCTGGTTGTGAAGGAACCACGCCTTTTCCGGGGGCCGCCCGGAACCACACATACATCTTATGACATCATTTCATCCTCTCAGTAATATGACATGGCTCATGCTCCGTATCTCTATTTCACAGATGAGAAAACAGGCTCCAAGAAGTCAGAGAGCTTAGCCAGGGTCACGTGGGCAGCAAATTACAGCACTAAGATTCCATTCTAACTGGGACTCAAACTCTACCTGTGACAACTAAGTGATTCAGGTTTAAAGACTGAAAATAAAGCAAACCGGTGGTGGTTCACGCCTGTCATCCCAGCACCTTGGGAGGCCGAGGTGGGTGGATCACTTCAGGTCAGGAGTTTGAGACCAGCCTGGCCAACATGGTGAAACCCGGTCTCTACTAAAAATGACAAAAATTAGCCGGGCATGATGGTGGGCGCCTATGATCCCAGCTCCTCCGGAGGCTGAGGCAGGAGACTCACTTGAACCCGGGAGGTGAAGGTTGCAGTGAGTCAAGATCATGCCAGTGAACTCCAGCCTGGGCAACAAAGCAAGATGCTGTTTCAAAAAATAAATAAAATAAAACAATAAAATAAAGCAAACCGCCCACGACAATAAAAACCATGTGGTAAGTTCAGAAGGGAGTGCACCGATTCTACGTAGTTCAGTCCATTCCTCTTACAAGGATCGACCTCCTCGGGAAGTCCCCACTTTCACAGTGCCACTGAGCCTGGTGGCATCCTGCATGTCCACCCAACTGCAGGGGCTGCTGGAGCTGGAAAAGGAGGAGAACCACCAAGGTGGGGATGGGCAGGGAGGGCCTCTGTTTGCTCAGGCACATTCTGCCTTGGCGTAAAACCAGCTTTTGTCTTACTAAAGCAAATTCTACGCACGGAGCAGATGTTGATTGCTTTCAGATCATAACTGGGATAAGCTCTTGAGTTAGGTTTCTTGCTACTGTAAGTGGCTGGTCAAACCATTACTGTTATATTCTGCATCAATAGTGAGGAAGGCCTCACCCCATGTAAGGAAGGCCAAGGGCATTTTGTAGTTCAGGCGATGGAGGCACTGTGAATAAGGTAAAGTTGTCAGCTTCTGCTGTGTGGTATATTGCTCAAGTATGATTAAATGTGCATATTATTTATAATTTTATAAATATTTGTTACATCTAAAGATTCGTTAGTTCTTGGCCAGACAAGATTATAATGACTCATGTCTATAATCCCAGTACTTTGGGAGGTTGAGGTGAAAGGGTAGCTGGAGGCCAGGAGTTCACGACTAGCCTGGGCAATACAGCGAGACCTGGTCTCTATAAAAAATAAAGAACATTAGCCAGGTGCCGTGGTGCATGCCTGTAGTTCCAGTTACTTGGGAGGCCAAGGTGGGAGGACTGCTTGAGTCTGGGAGGTGGAGGCTGCAGTGAGCTATGATTGTGCCACTGCACTCCAGCCTGGGTGACCGAGTGAGACCCTGTCTCAAAAAACAAACAAACAGAAATCATGAGTTCAGCAGGTATCTGTCTCAGCCTACTGATTCTCAGCTGAGTTGGTCCAATGTCACTTCTAGGTTCCTGTATTTACTGGATAAGCTAGATGATTTTGTACCATTTCTTAAAATCTGTAAAGCACTGACCTAAAGTATACTCTTTTCAACTGGGGAGTACCTACCTTAGTGCCCTTTTGCCTTTGCCACTGAAGACAGCTAGACAGTGAGACATATGGGGTATTGACTAAACCATGTCTTTTATTTTCTGTATTCTGATGCTTTGACATCTGGGGCCTTGCTGACTCCGGAGGGACTGCCCTTCCCAGGGCTAGCCAAATCCTCCACAGTGACCCCTTTTGCTTTTGGAATGCAAGCCAACCAATCCAGAGGCCACGTTCGCACCACCTCCTCCATGGGCCTCACACTCCGGGCCACTATCCACCTGCCCTTATCACCCCAGAGCCAGGCACCAGACAATTAGGGACAGACGCTAAGCCAGAGCCCATCAAAACTATTCAAACTAGCCAATCCCAGACCCACGGACCCTGCCTTACCTATTCCTTTCTGTGAAAACCAGTCAAGACTCCCTCTGCCTCCTGGCCAATCCCAGGGCTTCCATGCACAGCTCCCACAGCATGGCATGCCCCTTGTCACGGGCTGAATGCTTGTGTCCCCCCAAATTCCTATGTGGATGCCCTAATACTTCACGTGATAGTATTAGGAGGTGGGGCCTCTGGGAGTAATTAGGTCTAGACGAGCTCCTGGCCATGGAGTGAAGGGATTCAGAGCCTTAGGAGAAGAAACCAGAGGGCTTGCTTATGTCTCTCTCTGCAGTTAAGGATAGGCAAGCGAGCAAGGGGAGGAACCTCACCAGAACCAAAGCAACTGGTCCCTTGACCCTGGACTTCCCAGTCTGCAAAACTATGAGAAATAAATCTGTCATTTCAGCCATCCAGCCTATGGCATTTTGTTATGGCAGCATCAGCCAAGATACTCCTTCTCGCTGGGCACGGTGGCTCAAGTCTGTAATCCCAGCACTTTGGGAGGTCGAGACGGGCGGATCACGAGGTCAGGAGATCGAGACCATCCTGACTAACACGGTGAAACCTCCTCTCTACTAAAAAAATACAAAAAACTAGCCGGGCGAGGTGGCGGGCGCCTGTAGTCCCAGCTACTCGGGAGGCTGAGGCAGGAGAATGGTGTAAACCCGGGAGGCGGAGCTTGCAGTGAGCTGAGATCCGGCCACTGCACTCCAGCCTGGGCAACACAGCGAGACTCCGTCTCAAAAAAAAAAAAAAAAATACTCCTCTTAGGAGCTGTCAGCTGTCACACACTATCTTCTCAATGGATCTGTCTTCTGATCAGCTGGCTTTACTGTACCTCAAATTTTCTATTAATACATTGAATTCTAAAATAGGCATTCATGTAGCCATCCAAGGAGATCGATGTTTCCTTGCTTTGGTAGGGCTCTCCTTTAAAAGAAAAGAGGTACCAGCCTGTCAAACTCACGCCTGTCCCCAGAGAGGAGCCAGCCACGGAATTAGGCAGCCAAGGTCTTACTGAAGCAACCTGTTTGACATTAGATGCTCTGTGGGTCACACTGCCTGAGGGAATCCCTCGCAGGTGCAGTGGCTTCTATGGCTGTGGGAATGACTGCATCTCTCAGGGTGTCTGAGAATGGATTTTGAGGGCCAGACCCAATGCCCAATGCTGAGGAGCTTTGGTCTTCTCCAAGTAGATCATCCCTATGTTCTAAGATAGCCTGACTATTCCCACTACGGGAAAGACCTCACAGCCTTCACCTCAGTTGCTCACTAAGGATCAGAATCCTTCCAGGCGGGGTTCCGGACCGGAGCGAGTGCTCCTCCAGCCACCAGGACAAAGGCCACTTACATCAATTAAATGCTTGACTTCGTGTTT
Organism: Mandrillus leucophaeus; assembly: GCF_000951045.1. Taxonomy (NCBI): domain Eukaryota; kingdom Metazoa; phylum Chordata; class Mammalia; order Primates; family Cercopithecidae; genus Mandrillus; species Mandrillus leucophaeus. The sequence goes on from NW_012103388.1 coordinate 3,743,474, forward strand.
TTTGAGGTCACTTCCAATTTTGGCTGCTAACAGCACACACGCCCCAGCACACAGCTTCCGGTTCTGTTTGTTGAGCTTCCCCTTGAGGGCGAGCTTTTCGAAGTAGACGAAGGCCATGGCCACCGTGGGCTCCTCAAGGCCACAGTCCTCCTGCGCCAGCTTCCGCATCTCTCGTTTCAGACTGGAGAAAGACAGGCGGAAGGGAACAGTCTTGTGAAAACTTGAGAGTTTTAGGGGACCCCAAAGGAAAAGACTCCCCCATCTTGAAAGCTTTTCTCTTTCTCTTTCCCAGAGGGTGGCCTGGACTGGGATTAAGTCCCTGGGAGTGTGAGGGCTGCATTATGCATGGGGAGCAGACTTACAGAGCTGGGCTTTGGACTTTTCTCTGTTGGTCAGGTCGTATAGAACATGTTTACGTTTTTCTTTCTTTTTTTTTTTT
>NW_012103388.1:3746557-3749013 GCF_000951045.1 Mandrillus leucophaeus
AGCGTCAGCTTAATGTGAGGAAACTTCTCCTTGAAGGTCTCGTTCATGTCCTTCTTGAGATCCGAGGGCTTCACGTAGTCAATCACCGTTGTCTGTAACAGACAGGGGAACACGGATCACTCCTTAAAACAAGGGTTGCATGTAATAATCATGCGCCAACTACGACCAACTTACAACTCCCAAGGCCATGAGCAATGGGAAAACTTGGATTGGAGCTGCGACAAGGGCTCGGCGGAATCCAGGAGCCTGAAGCGGACCGTGTCTTTCTGGAGGTGAACAGAAAACAAGTCACCACTGTTAGGATGAGGTGACACTTAGGAAAGCCGGCCTGTGGACCATCAGAAGTCAGTGCCCAAGAGAGAGGGGTCCCTCTGTCAGTTCCCAGGTGTCAGCCTGTTCACACCGTACAGGGTTTAAGCGCGTGGGGCTTAGATGTACACAGACCTGGTGTTCAATCCCTACTTGACCATTCACTAGTCCGACAGCTTTGGGAGACTTAAAATCACCCCAAATCTCAAGTCCCATTTCTGTAAACAAAAACCAGTACAGTGCCTACTTCACACAGCTTTCTGAGAACTGTTCGAGAAGTGCCGTGCACAGTGCCTGGCCTACGGCAAATGCTCAATAAATATCAGCTATTGTTTAGTTTTTTAAATGGTAGTAAAACATACATCACATACAATTTACCATCGTCACCATCTTCAGGCGTACCATTCAGTGGCATTAAGAACACTCACATTGTTGTGCAGCCCTCACCACCTTGGATCCTTGGAGTCCTTTCTGAATACCCTGGTCTTCCTCGCTCCTCTGTACCCTGCACTGTGAACTCAGAATTCAACAGTTTTTCTCTGGGTTTTCCCCAGTTCATCTCATCCCTCCTCGAGAGTACACTTGCCAAGGCTGGGTCTTTTTCGGCTGACTACATGCCACAATCTTTTTTTATTTTTTTTTGAGACGGAGTCATGCTCTGTCGCCCAAGTAGTACAGTGGTGCAATCTCGGCTCACTGCAACCTCCGCCTCTTGGGTTCAAGCGATTCTCCTGCCTCAGCCTCCCGAGTAGCTGGAACTACAGAGGCACGTGCCACCACAGCCGGCTAATTTTTGTATTTTTAGTAGATGGGGTTTTGCCATGTTGGCCGGGATCCTCTTGAACTCCTGACTTCAGGTGATCCACCCGCCTCTGCCTCCCAAAGTGCTGGGATAAGAGGCATGAGCCACTGTGCCTGGCCTACATTCTATAATCTTAATCATCCAAAGCTCAGGAAAGAAGAAACGACAGATTTTGATGTGAAGGTCGATTCCCTGGATGACTCACGCCTGCAAAGCCCATCAAAGGTTTCCTTAACAGCTCTAATGGAAGTTGGTGGCTTTCTCTGGACACCTCCATTTATAGGACACAGGATTTTAGCGCAGACATGTGGAATGCCTTTGGTGTCAGTTAGTAGGAAGGAGCAGGCAAGCAGCCAGCACATCCCAGTTCAAGTGATCTTGATGGTCCTCTCTTTGCTTCTCCGGTGAATAAAGGCAAAGCACAGCAATATTAACTCCAACAATACCACCAGACCTGTTCAGAGCCACAGTATTTGGACACTGCTCTCAATGCCCAGGTCCAGCAGAGTGGGCCCCTGTGGCAGCCCTCCAGGACAGGTTTATTTCCCTTCTACTTTTAAGAATGGTCTCCTCTGGGTTGAAGGGGATTAAGATTTCATTTTGGAAACAGGCAGTAGAATGGGGGCTACATGTAACATGCTCACCTCAAGCTGGGAGGGCCCATCAGCCAACCCTCCTGTTTCCCAAGTAATCAGCACCTTCCACCAGCTTCTCAACCCCTCACCCCCCATCCAGGCACCCTGAACTCCCAGAGACAGGCCGCTCCCACTCTTCCTCTACAGAGGAAGGTCATGAGGTTTGCAATGATGTGAGCAGGCTCAAGTAAAGTCATCTGCCTTTGTTGGGGGCCTGGAGCCCCGTGAGCGCCAGCAAGGATATCCTGCTGCTTAACCATCATGCGGATTTTCAGGCTGGGTTCTGTTGAAGTGCCTGTGGGAGGGGACTGGATCTCTCCTCGCAGCAACCACAGCAAGTCTGCTTTGCTCCGTCTTATTTGTAGATACACAACACTTCCCTTGCAAGAGAGATCTCACTGCTTAAATGTGCAAATATGCAAATGTGTCCCACCTCTGTTCGCAACAGAGGCTCAGAAAAGTGAAAAGGCTCGCCCCAGACCTGAGTGAGCCGCAGGCAGGGCCAGCGCTGGGACCCCGGTCTCCCAGAGCAGCTGCTTCCCAGCTCGCGCCCCGTGCACTGCCTTCCTACTTTTCTCTCCTTGATGGTACTGAATAAGCAGCACAGAGTAGCTCCCTACCCAAGGGCTCTCACCAGGATGACTGAGAAGATAGCTGGCAGTGGAAAGGGCTGGCGGGTGGTGGGGCAGGTCCACCTTCAGCAAGTCAGG
>NW_012103388.1:3749063-3769026 GCF_000951045.1 Mandrillus leucophaeus
TTCCACCAGCTTCTCAACCCCTCACCCCCCATCCAGGCACCCTGAACTCCCAGAGACAGGCCGCTCCCACTCTTCCTCTACAGAGGAAGGTCATGAGGTTTGCAATGATGTGAGCAGGCTCAAGTAAAGTCATCTGCCTTTGTTGGGGGCCTGGAGCCCCGTGAGCGCCAGCAAGGATATCCTGCTGCTTAACCATCATGCGGATTTTCAGGCTGGGTTCTGTTGAAGTGCCTGTGGGAGGGGACTGGATCTCTCCTCGCAGCAACCACAGCAAGTCTGCTTTGCTCCGTCTTATTTGTAGATACACAACACTTCCCTTGCAAGAGAGATCTCACTGCTTAAATGTGCAAATATGCAAATGTGTCCCACCTCTGTTCGCAACAGAGGCTCAGAAAAGTGAAAAGGCTCGCCCCAGACCTGAGTGAGCCGCAGGCAGGGCCAGCGCTGGGACCCCGGTCTCCCAGAGCAGCTGCTTCCCAGCTCGCGCCCCGTGCACTGCCTTCCTACTTTTCTCTCCTTGATGGTACTGAATAAGCAGCACAGAGTAGCTCCCTACCCAAGGGCTCTCACCAGGATGACTGAGAAGATAGCTGGCAGTGGAAAGGGCTGGCGGGTGGTGGGGCAGGTCCACCTTCAGCAAGTCAGGTAATAGGGAGAAAGTCACTCAACCTCCCTGAGCCTTACCCTTATCTTCTCCAAAACCAGATGAGAAAACCTCATGGGGCTGCTTCCCAGGTTTATCTTGAAGATCAAAGAGAACAAAATGTATGTAAAAGACGCTGGCAAATCTCATCAGAACCACAAAGCAGGGACAGCAGCAAGTCTGGGCTCTGCTCCAGCCCCACTGAGTCCGTCTCTGAGGGCAGGGCCTCGCATCTGCACCATGACAAGTTTTCCAGCTGATTTCTATGCGCCAAAGACCTGGGACTTACAAATCAGACTCTCGTCTGGCTATCGCCCACTCCCGGTTCAGCTTGGGATACCACTTCTGCAGGCTCCTCCTCCTAAATCCCCGGGGCTGAGGCTGCTCCCCCCAGACTCACCTTCTTTCTACTCTATGATCTGAACATCCAGCCTCCTCTTGGGACGCCCTGCTGTGCTACGGAGGCTGGAAAGCTAACGGTTATGCTTCCCTGACTCCTTTGCAGCTAGGATTCCAAAAACAATTCTGGCTCCTTCTATTGGATGCTCCGGTACGTGAAGGCAGGGCTCGAGCAAGGGCTGTGCTTCTGTTGTTTATGCTGCCAAGAGGCCCAGGGCAGGAATCCTCAAGCCCTGTCACTACGCTTCTGGGTTCTCATGTGGCAGGTGTGGACCACAGCAGGGCAGCATGGATCTGGAGCCAGCAGCCAGTGCCAGTTCCCCAAGTCCAAAGCCAGAGTCCTGGCCCCAGGCGGCAGCAGCCTCCTGCGTGGCACAGTTCTGAAGTGTGGCTTGGGGATCATTCCTGAAATGTCAACTTAGGTTATTCTGTCCGCCTCCTCAGTGATTCTAGTAAGTAAGGTGTTTATTAGATACCTTTCTTCTTTTTTTTGAGACAGAGTTTCACTCTCATTGCCCAAGCTGGAGTGCAATGGTGTGATCTCGGATCACTGCAAACCCTGCCTCCTGGGTTCAAGTGATTCTCCTGCCTCAGCCTCCCAAGTAGCTAGGATTACAGGCATGCGCCAACACACCCAGCTGTATTTTTAGTAGAGATGGGGTTTCACCATGTTGGTCATGCTGGTCTCGAACTCCTAGCCTCAGGTGACCCACCCACCTTGGCCTCCCAACGTGCTGGGATTATAGGCATGAGCCACTGTGCCCAGCCTTTAAAAAAAAAAGGAAAAAAAGGAAAAAAAAAAAGACATAGGGTCTTGGTATCTTTTTAGGTGGGACTCTAAACCCTGGGCCAAGTGATCCTCCTGCCTCTGCCTCCTGAGTGGTCCGGGCTGCAGACCTGTGTCCCTGCGCCAGCTCCTCTTCCTTCTTAAACTCACTAGAGTGGATGCTGCACTTCAGAACTGAACCACGCGGGGTGCACACGCTGTACGTTGCTGATGGCATTTACCACTACTGAAACTGAACATGGCTCAGGGAAGGGGGAACAGAGGAAGAGCTTCTGATCCCCATAAAGGCAAAGACGATATCCAGTCCCTGAAGCTCTGAGTCCTGCCCCCAGCCCTGAGCCACACTTCCCGACCCATCCCTGCTTTAGAGGACCCGTGAGAGCCAACAGCTCAGCTCAGCCTGTGGCTCTCGAGGGGGCGAGGGCGGCAGAGAGCGCCAGGCCCACTCTGGTCTGGGCCTTGCGGGAGAGACTCTCTTTTTTACAAGCAGCCTTGTCCTAGCTCTTGGGGTCCAGAGCTGGGGACTCTGTTTCCTGACAGAGCGGCAGAGAAAAATCCAAGCTAGGCCCTGGCAGGGGGTGTGCAGGGAAGGCCTGTGAGCAGACGCTGCGAGACCCTTGGCCCAGTGAGCCCAGTGCTCGGCCCCGCATAAGTGGGGCATATGTAGAAGTGCCAGGAGGACGAGGCTCTCTAGTCATCTTCTAGGCGACAGACTCTTCAGCAATCCTGGCCTTCTGTCCCGGCCTCCTGTCTGCTGCGCTCTCTTCAGTCTTGCTTTTGTCCCTGCTTCTCTAAGCTGCGGCTCAGTGGTGAAGAACACAGGCTCAAGAGCCAGAGCCCTGGGTTCAAACTCCAGCTCTGCCACGTGGTGCCCGGCGGCCCAGTGCACACTGGTTAGGAGCTCTGTGCCTCCATTTGCTCCCCTGGCTTCTCCAGCACCCACTTGATGTTGACAGCAGCAGGCGCCTGATCTGTGGGGCTGTTCCGTGTCCCGCTCCTGCTCAGCTGCACAGGATACACAACTGCCGCAGTGGACCAGACAACCCCCAACGCGGCACTGGCTGCCAGAGCCCGGCTTGAGGGTTCTGCACACACGCTGCATCTTGAGGCCACGGCTCTGCACCGGCCCCACACTGTCCGGAGTGTGGAAACTGGACGGATCACTCTGAGCCCAGGGCCACCCCCCTTCCAGGCAGGTTCCAGAGGGGATGACAGTCCTCGATGTCCTCTCAGCTGCAGGTCCCTCTGAGAAACACTCTGGGGTATACGAGGTCATGATTCCCCGGCACATCCCGTCTTGAGGGAGCCTGATGGTGGCCCTTAGAGGCCGGGCCTCCCAACTATGCCGAGAGATAGCATCCTCTCTTCGGTGCTGGGGGCGAGCTGGAGAGGCGGTACTAGGAGACTGAGCCGCAGAAGTGGGATTACCACAGCCCCCCAGCCACTCATTCTTTCTGGTGTGGGACTGAAGAAATGAAAAGTGAGGCCAATGCTTTCTTCAGGATTGAACTGTACGAATTATAAAAACTTGCAAGCTGGGTGTGGTGGCTCTCACCTGTAATCCCAGCACGTTAGGAGGCCGAGGCGGGTGGATCACTTGAGGTCAGGAGTTCAAGACCAGCCTGGCCAACATGGCAAAACCCTGTCTCTACTAAAAATACAAAAATTAGCTGGGTATGGTGGTGCATGCCTATAGTCTCAGCTACTTGGGAGGCTGACGCAGGAGACTCACTTGAACCTGGGAGATGAAGGTTGAAGTGAGCCAAGATGGTGCCACTGCTCTCCAGCCTGGGTGACAAGAGTGAGACTCTGTCTCAAAAAAGTAAAATAAAAAACCTTGTAATGCCTGGGTTTTGTCAGTGCACGCTACTGTAAATCAAAAAGTGCCAATTAAATAGGCAGCAACTCCTTCTTGGCCTGGGACAGTCTGAGTGACAACTGTTTTTTTTTTGTTTTTTTTTTTTTTTGAGACAGAGTCTCACTCTGTCACCGAGGTTGGAATGCAGTGGTGCGATCTTGGCTCACTGCAACCTCTGCCTCCAGATTCAAGAGATTCTCCTGCCTCAGTCTTCCAAGTAGCTCGGACTACAGGTGTGCACCACCACACCGGCTCATTTGTGTATTTCTAGTAGGGACGGGGTTTCACTACATTGGCCAGGATGGTCTCCATCTCCTGACCTTTTGATCCTTCCTCCTCGGCCTCCCAAAGTGCTAGGATTACAGGTATGAGCCACCACGCCTGGCCGTGACCACTGTTTTCAATGCCACCTAATTCCAGGCCATGGGATTCACCAGATGAAGGGCTCCTTGTGGCCTGCGGCAGGCCCAGGCTGTGTGATGGAGAGGGGTTCCAACCCTGCAGCAGGCAGTTGTGTTTTTCAAGGGTGCTCATGCCGTTCATGGAGTGACAGCTCACTTGAATGCACTGTGGAGCACTTGAATGCCTGACTGCAGGGAAGCTATGTGCACAGCTGTGTACAGGGAAAGGGGAAGGTCAGATGGAAGGGACTGTCCACAACACAGATGTCCAGAGACGCAGTTCACAAGGAGGCCCTGCCTGGCCTGCCCTGCTGGAGACAGTCTGGAAGGCCTAGAGTGGGAGTGGACAAATTCTTTCTGAGATAACAGGAAGAGAAGACTACAACTTAGTTATCTAGATGAAAAGTCTCCCATATCGACTGCAGAAACACTGATACATCTTTTGCTTTTGAGACAGGATCGGTGACCGTTGCCCAGGAGGGAGTACAGTGGCACTCACTACAACTCCCGCCTCCCGGGTTCAAGCAATTCTCGTGCCTCAGTCTCCCAAGTAGCTGGGACTACAGGCGCACGCCACCACACCTGGCTATTGTTTTTGTATTTTTTGGTAGAGATGGGATTTCGCCATGTTGGCCAGCCAGGCTGGTCTCGAACTCCTGACGTCAAGTGATCCGCCCACTTCAGCATCCCAAAGTGCTGGGGTTACAGGCGTGAGGCACCACGCCTGGCCCATCCTTTGCTTTGTATAAAAACAAAGTCTTGACTTGTCATGAGAAGAGCGAAGGGGCCTCCATGGAACTGAACTTGGGCCCCATCCCAGCGCACTGTAGCAATGCTGTGAAGTGAAGGCCCCTCAGGTGGGCGGGGGTATAACGGGGAGGATGGGAGGTACACACGCCCCAACAACAATCCTGGAGAACAGTGAGGGCCTCAGAGCAGATAGGCGGCTGGTCTGATTCCAACCGAAACAGCAGAAAAGGTACTTCCACTCCAGGGCCTGATAAAGCTCCGGTCTCCTGCATTTCCTAGTCTCCTGTCTTCCAAGCCTCCCCAGGAACTCTTATGAGCAGTTCTAGGCAGATGTGAGCTTGCCATACACTCCGCTACTGTTCTCCTCTGACCTACTGCCAGCCCTAGTGCTGCCTGCACCCCGGGAGCTAGCAGCAAGACCTGGGGCAGGTATGCAGCCGCTGCACGCCTTGGTTCCACGCCAGGCCTGTGAAAGGAAGGAGGGATACAAGGCAATGATCCACACAGCTCCTCCAGGGTCAACTGCCACTGCGGAATTAGGCTCTTCTGCTTTGGCCACACTTGTACACGGGCGTTCAGGCTCAGTTGGGCACTGGAAAGCAGATGTTCTGTGCTTGTTAAGGCAATTAAGCAGCACAGCGGCCCTCGACTAAATCTATCTAACCACCAACAGATGGGCATTTCAGCTGTTCTAGGCATTTAATCCTTTTCCTAAGAGGACAGTAAATCACAAGGAAACTATGGAAATAAACGGGTAGCCTACGCAGCCTGGGGCTGCATTTGTTGCTATTTCTACCCATCGAATTCAAAATACCGAATCCTGGATCGACTCTCCCTCCCACTGAAATGAAAGGGTTTGCACATGGAGAGGAACACAGGAAGAAAAGCTGCCTCTGCTTCAGGTTTACACGGCCATGGGGAGTCACTGGGTGGCAGAGTATGTGCAGTGTCAGATACCTGTCAACTATCTGGTGCTACAGGACTCCTGGAGTAGTGTCTCCATCCACTTGAGATGACACCAGGTGACTGGCCCTGAGTTCACCCACACCCAGAGAGTATTTGGATGCACTTCTAAACGCAAGTTGCTGAAACAGTGGCAGTACAGCATGAGCCAAACTGCGTGGAACGTCATGTTCAAAATCACAAGGTGACTGTCAAAAATCCGAGTCAAATACATAGAAAGAGAGCAGATGCAACAATATCCTGAGTGAAATGTCAAACTCATATTTTGTTTTGTATTAGTTTGTTTTGTTTGTTTTTTTTGAGATGGTTTGTTGCTTGTTTTTTTGTATTAGTTTTTTTGTTTGAGATGGAGTCTTGTTCTTATCGCCCAGGCTGGGATGCAGTGGCGCGATCTCGGCTCACTGCAGCCTCCGCCTCCTGGGTTCAAGAGATTCTCCTGCCTCAGCCTCCTGAGTAACTGGGATTATGGGTGCCTGACACCACACCTGGCTAATTTTTGTATTTTTTAGTAGAGATGGGGTTTTGCCATGTTGGCCAGGCTGGTCTCGAACTCCTGACCTCAGGTGATCCACCTGCCTCCGCCTCCCAGAGTGCTGGGATTACAGGCGTGAGCCACGGAGCCATGAGTTTTACAAGAAAAAAATGAATTGTAAAAGGTGTTGGAATTCTAATAGTGCTGTTAACAACAATAAAAAGACCAACCAACCAACCAACAAACAAAAACCCAAACCCACACCCAAAACAAGCTTCCCTTCTCCATACAGCACCACCAGCCATTTCAGGCACTTGATGTGAACACTTACACCTAAAGCTGGCAGGATGCCCCTCAGCTACTGCCCAGGCCTGCGCACCTGAGGGCGCCCTTCAAGCCTCAGGGAAGTGCCACAATAGGGAAGAGCTACTGTGCTTCTAATGTGATGTGGCATTTTCTTAAAGAGGGCCCCTCCCCAGAACTGAGTAAGCCTCAGGCATCTTGAAACCTGAGGCCTTGGAAAGGGTCTTGCATTAGCTTCCCAACAAATCCACCCTGCAGACAGGTAACAAGTGCCTAAATCATCCAGGTAACTTCTAATGGAAATATATATATATATAAATAAACATGACTGTTATTAAATTATAATTTTTATATATTTATAAATATATACTTATATCTATCTCTATCGGGGGACGGGCAGAATCTCATCACCTCATGGAATTAGTCTTTCTTTCATTGAGTCAATTACTTCCCACTGCTCAGTATCTCATGCTGTACTGAAAAATTAAGTTCTAAGATACATTCCCCCAACACTGGGGAGATGTGGGGGTAGAGGGAGGGCTTTCTCTACGAGTACTCAGATTTTAATATTCGGTAAATAAAAAATAGACACTTTATCATGGAGATCAATCCAAGAGGTTTCTCTCGAGGTTCACATGCGTATACGTATCATAAACAATGTTAGTCGGTTTTCTTTTTGATGTGAACATGGTGCAAGAGGGATTTCTTAGAGAGGAAAAGAATCCAGAAATGCGTTCAGGTAACTGAATTTTGTTGGCATTATCTCAGCTCTCCCGCTTACTTTCTCCTCTTAATTGCTTTCCACACCCATAAAGAGGGGGGAAAACACAAAAACCCAGTACCGACCTGGGCTGCCAGGTTCTAATGATACATAACCACTCTCTAGTGAAGCTTTAATTATATGCCAAGTGGTGCAGAGAGCTGGCAGCATCTGCCCTCCCCCAAGACACGCCATCGCCCAGCAAGAGTCTGCATGTAGCCAGGCAGCTCAACATGCTCTCCTGTTCTGTGGTCACCTTCTAGAAACTTGAAGACCAAACCAACAGGCCAGCTGCAGTTTGCTTTGCACACCTGCCCCAGGAAGTTTTTTTATTTTCGTTTTTGAGAGAGTTTCGTTCTTATCACCCAGGCTAGAGTGCAATGGTGTGATCTCAGCTCACTACAACTTCTGCCTCCTGGGCTCAACCGATTCTCCTGCCTCAGCCTCCTGAGTAGCCAGGATTACAGGCGCCCGCCACCACACCTGGCGAATGTTTTTTGTACTTTTAGTAAAGATGGGGTTTCACCATGTTGGTCAGGCTGCTCTTGAACTCCTGATCTCAGGTGATCACCCACCTCGGCCTCCCAAAGTGCAGGGATTACAGGTGTGAGCCACCACGCCCGGCCTGGAATTCTTTTTAAATTCAAAATTTCACCCTTGCCCTTCTACAGCAGATAATAGTGGGAGTGACTTGCATGGATCAAAGTTTAAAAATACAGATATGGGTGCAAGACTAATTTGAAAAGGGTGCCACTTGCACTCTAAATGACAGGCTTTACCTCTGGAAGCTTCTCACTCTAAGACATGTCCTGACTGTGGCGACAAGGGGCCTTTTTATATTACACTGAGGACACACACGCACAGAGATAAACATTCAGCTACATCATGACTGGCTAACAGCACCTACACTAGGACTCAGAAATCCCGCTCCTACGTATTTACCCCAAGGGAAATGAAAAAGTATTTCCACAGAAAGACATGCACAAGAACATTCATGGAAGCTGCATGAACAAATGTCGATCAACAGGAGAAGGGATAAACAAACTATACTACATCTATACCACTCAGCTTTTTTATTTTTCTTTTTTTGAGACGTAGTTTCGCTTGTCGCCCAGGCTGGAGTGAATAGTGCGATCTCGGCTCACTGCAACCTCCACCTCCTGGGTTTAAGCAATTCTCCTGTCTCAGCCTGCGGGGTAGCTGGGATTACAGGTGCCTGCCACTATGCCCAGCTAATTTTTGTATTTCTAGTAGAGACGGGATTTCACCACGTTAACCAGGCTGGTCTCAAACTCTTGACCTCAAGTGATCCACCCACCTCACCCACCTCGGCCTCCCAAAGTGTTGGGATTTAGAGGCGTGATCCATTGCACTCAGCAATTTTAAAAAAAATCTACTGATACACATAACATGGGGAAATCTCACATGTTAAGTTGTATGAAAGAAGATGGACCCCAAAAAAGTATATGCCATGATCCTATTCACATGAAGTTTCAGAATAGGTGAAACTGATCTATGGTGACAGAAGTGAGAACAGTGATTGCCTCTGCAGGAAGGGGATGGGAAGAGTGGGATGGGGAGGGGAACTTTCTGCAGGGACAGAAATACTCTATATCTGGATCAGAGCGGTGGTTACAAAATTCATGGAAATGCACACTTCAAACAAACAAGTGCATTTGATTGTCTGTAAATTACTCCTTTTAGCGGTTGCAGCAGGATTTGATGGGTGAGAGGATTAGCTCATCACTTTTGAGAGCTGCTTGATTCAGCAGAGGCTACTTGAGCATCTCAGAGCCTGATTTCCACAGGCACAGGACATCCCAAAACAGTGGAGGACAGTCCCAGGATTTCAGGTGGGTGCCTCTGCTGGGCTGGCCACACTGGACTGCCCTGGGGGCCCAAGGAAGACGGGACAGGCAGCAGGACTCCAGGGCCTCGGAGGCTGATACTAAGGGAGGTGAGCAGCTCCACATCATTGGCCTGTGACCAGCAAGCCTGCCCCTTCCCCAATCACCAAGCATTCCCACCCAGGAGGGAATCTGCCCTCTGTCTGGGCAGAGATCCCCATACCAGCCTAGTGGCCAAATGTGCCCCAGGCCCTCAAAGAGGGAGCCAGAGGAGCCAGGGCCTTCGGAGCCAGTGCCTGTTTCAGCGGCAGCTCCCTGTGCCTGGGTCCGAGTCAGTGGGGAGGGAGGGTTTGTCAGCATCATCATCTGTGGGCTCTGCCTCCTGCCTGTGTGTGTGTAGAGGGAAGGGCAACGACCTTTACAGTTAGAAAAATCTATTTTATGCAAAACCAACCCCCTTCATACTTGGGGTCTTTCTACTGGGCTCTCCCCACCAAAATCTGGCAGGGCCGCCTGCTCTTAGCCCTCAGTGCTTGCTTCAATGTCATTCCTGGCGGAAGTCTTCCTTGAGGCCTACCCCCTGGAGCCCACCCTCCAACCCTTCTATCATTTCCTGCCGTTTGTTTGTTTTGTTTTGTTTTGTTTGAGACAGGGTCTTGCTTTGTTGCCCAGGCTGGAGTGCAGTGGCACAATCTCGGCTCGCTGCAGCCTCTGCCTCCTGGTTCAAGCGATTCTCCCACCTCAGCATCCCCAGTAGCTAGGACTACAGGCGCCCACCACCATACCTGGCTAATTTTTGTATTTTTAGTAGAGATGGTGTTTCACCACGTGGGCCAGGCTGGTCTTAAACTCCTGACCTCAGGTGATCCACCCGCCTTGGCCTCCCAAAGTTGTGGGATTACAGGCATGAGCCACCATGCCTAGTCTCCTGCTGCTTTTCTAAGATGGTTCCTTCCTCATGATTATGGTGATCTGTCTCCTTGTTTACTGTTTACTCTCTGCCATCCCCACTCACTCCAAGGTGGAGAAGAACAGGGGTTGTGGCTAGTTAGTTCTCTACTGGGTAAGGAAGCCTGGCTCATAAAAAGGCCTCAATCAATACTTGTTCAACAGGCGAATTCTATACCTATTCCCCAACACACAAAAATAAAGCAAACACCCAGCCCCCGCCCCGCCCCAACTGTCCCACTCGGATTCCTACAAGTTCAATGCAAATGTATGAGAAACAGCCTGTAACCCATGTCGGCTTCTAGGAAAGTAGTCTCCAGGCAGCTGGGTTGAGGCCCTTTGTAACATACAACATACTGTCAAGAACTTAGACGAGAATGCTGAAACGTGGATTTCCCACACTTTATCAAAGTACCAACATCTGTGGCCAGAAGAGGAAACACGTAGGTCTCCAGGAGCCGACCAGGAAAACGCAGTCCATGTGCAATTCCATTCTCTAGAGCGTGGAGTATTCCTGGGAGCACTGACTGCAGAGCCAATGCGGTGAAATGACAAATGATCCACTTGGGAATATCAAATGAGGAGGGCAGGACATATATGCTGACTTGGCAATCTTCTAGCACAGTCTAAGGAGGAAAAGTTGTATGTGCGTACGTGCACATGCACATACACACATACCGTGGCCCGGAACCTCAAGGCTCACAATGAAATCATTAAAAGAAAAAAAAGATCAGATAAAAAAAGATCAGATCTGGCACCAGCCTGACACTAGGCCTATAAAAGGAGAGGTCGGCATTATCACCAGGCATAACCTGTCTGGTAGGAGAGCTCCCGCCAACATCGATCAGAAATAATGCACCTTCCTATTCTCTTGGTTACCTAGAAATCGGCTACACTGTTGGCCCAAAGAATGATCTTCATGTCCAACCCCGAGGTCGGCAGTTCTGGGGCTGACTGCTGAGGAATGTGGGATTCAGAGACAGCTGGGGAACGTGAAACGAGCACCGAGCCACGAGTTCTACCCTTGATCCCCCATTTCCCGTCTATCAACTAGGAGAGCGTCACTTGGACTCCCTGAGCCAGTTTCCTGGCCACGTTGCTTAATAAATAAAGTGAATTTTAATAAATAAGGCAGTGAACCACATAAAGCATCCTTATTCTTACACAAGGTGCTCCCCCCTTGACATCAGGGCAATCATTCTGGCCATTTATTGAACATTTATTACGTGCTAGCCTCTGCCAAAGATGAATAAGCCTTGTTTTTTTAAATAAACAGGTCATAGAGTGGAAGACAAGTAACTACACGTGGCGCTGGTTTTGCTTTCTGTGTTAGGAGTTGGGGCACGAGTGAGGGAGGGTGAGGAGTAGGGACAATTTTAAACTAAATGCCTTTGACTTGAATGCATTCTCCAATGACTAAATGCATTCTGACGCCATGTGGCATATGAGAGTGACCACTGAACGACGTGCCAAAGAACAAGAGGATAAATGCTGAAAGTAACTGGCCAGGCCCCAAGTTCTGCGTGGTGTTTCTCTGACAAACAGTGGAGAACCCTAAGTTCTGAATGAAGATGGGGGTGCCCTTTGAGTACGGGGGATTGGTTTTCACTCTGGCTACTGCAGATACAAAAGCCTAGAGGAGAAAAAAAACCTCCTGGTTCACTCCTGAGGCTGGGACTCCTGAGAACAGCTCAGGCTGGGAGCACGGGAGGGAGGGAACCAGAGGAGGAAGCGCTTGGTTGTGCTCGCCCTGCCAGGCCCGGCTCATGGGCCAGAACATGCAAAAGGCAGGGAGGCGGTGGGGGTGTTCTGGGTGGACGGCTCCCACCTGATGCTGCGCATGGCAGGCCTGGCCAGTCGACTCCTCTGAAAAAGTGCAGCTCCCCCTCCTCCCATAGCAGGCGGGGCTCTGCTTGCCGCAAGAGTCAGGGCAAGTGGCCCAGAGAAAGCACCCAGGGCCCCGCCAGGCCCCTCTGGTATCTGCAGAGGAGATGGCAGCCCTTGGTGGTGGGAAACAGTGGTCAGCCGAGAGCAGAAACCAAAATGACACACAGGGAAAAACAGGAAGAGTCCATGAAATAAAAACAGCAGAGAAAGGTTCTGCATGTAACACCCACAGTGTCCTACTTTCACTTTCCCAGGAGAGAATTCTGTCATCCCCAGCCTGGGGCCAAATGTTTGCCCAGCGTGCACATGAAGGCCTGCAGCCTCCAAGGAACTCCAAACAGAGCTGTGCTTGAACTCAGCACTCCCAGGGATGGGCCTGGTCCTCTCCACTGGGGTCTGTGGAGGTAGAAGCTCGGACATCCCCCTTCGGAAGAGAGGGTCCTCCAACCTGAGCTGGTGACTCTGTGGACGCCGGCAGCCCGGCCTTTACAAGCATCCTGAAAGTGGTGCTTGCAGGCCAGGTGGCCGGCAGGATTCTGGACAGCAGGCAATACTGGTCCTGCCGTGGGCACCCACACCGGGGAGCTCCTCAGGAAGGTCCCCCAGGCAGAACAGTCTTTGAACAAGCCCCCAGTCACCTCCAACCCACGCTGGGGCAACTGAGGGGCTGTGGCAAACCGAGCCTCCATTCCACACTACTCACCATGTAGGAAGGGAAGATCAGAACGCGTTTGTGCTTGCCACAAGGCCACTGGGGGTCATCCAAGAGATTTGGGTCATAGTCCATGAAGTCTCCCAGGTCACTACCTGAAGATCACATGCAAAATGCAAAATGATCATTAGCGGCTCCGGACCCTCCCCAGCAGAGACAGCCAGGAGAATGCCAAGTATAGCTGCACTGAAGAAAGGCTGGCTTTAGGGCACTTAGCTCAACGTCACCGCACTCACTGACTTTTATTAGACATCTCCGCGTGCCAGTTAAGTGGATTCTCCTCTCCAAAGGGTTCACCAAATTCTAAACAAACTGACGTTTTTTTCCATTTTAGAAAATTATGTATTAATCTCCCTGAGCCAGGAGAGCAAAAACCTTTACACAGTGTGCAAGAGGCAGAGGACACTCTCAGAGTGTGGCCCCGAAGAGGTGCATTTTGGAATCTTGCAGATCAAATTCGGAGACGCCTGTGCAGCACGATTTGGTGTGAATACTCCCAGGCAGGCTACTGTGTCTGTATGAATACAAATCAGAGTGGCCACCAAGGCACAGCTGTGAACGATCAGAGGTGGCCGGAACACGAGGACAGGGCTTCAGAACTCAGCACTTGGGCAGACCTAGGGAACTTCACATTCACCTGGAATTTCCCTGAGAGTAGAAACAGCACTGCTTCCTAAAGCATCTTCTCCATGTGCCAGTTCTTACAAAGGTTTGACCAGCAAAGCTAGAAGTGTGCAAATCTTCCTTCAGCCGCCAAGTCGGCTCACCCACTAGGACCGGCACAGAGGAAACTCTCACACCTGAACCTGCACTTCAGAGCCCAGATTTTTCGTTTTAAAAGTCCGAATTGAGCACCATGAGAATATAGGACAGAACCTGGTCATTGTTGGGAGGAGCTGAGTGGGCAAGGAAGCTGGGAGACGCAGCCATCTCTGCATGGTGTGCATGGCCTTGGCGTCTCTCCACGTGGAAGTTCAGGCTGTCAATGACCGGGGCATCTGATTAGAGAGAAATCACCTGTGGCTTCACTGTGGGCCTGCATGGCCTGAGATCAGGCTTTCCTAAAAGTCACGTCACCTGTAGGCCCCCGTCTTCCAGTCTGCATCACAGGGAGACCCAATCCCCATGTAAACAGAGACACCTCCCACCACGAGCTACCACACCCAGCCAGGCCAAGGTTACCTGTGTCGAGGCTCCCCTGGGTGCCGCTTGCCCGGCCTATGGAGAGGCTGCGGTGGCTCAAGTTACGGAACTGGGAGAAAGAGGAAGTGGAGTCTATGGTATTTCTCCGGGCTCCAAAGGCATTTGTGGGTAACAGAAATTGGGTATAGGAAACAGTCTAAAAAGTGAAGACAAAAACAGGCCAGTGATTATTCCAAGGCATTGCTAGCTCTGCATTCTGATCAAGCTACAGTTGTCACCCCACGTTCAGGTCCACTTTCTCCTATTTGCAGTTCTGAAATCCAATGAGATCTGAAAAATGACATTTGTTTTGGTACTCATTGGTGCCAACACCCAACCTGAACGACTTAAGGCTACACATAGTTTTAACTTACCCACCGGGTCTGACTACTCCTATCACATGGAAGAAACATGAATGTATTTGACAATAAGGTACTATCTCAGAACCTGCTGGGGTGTTGTGTAATCCACGAGGCACACACTGCATTGCTTTTGATAATCCATCAAGTGCAGAATCCCACAACACTTCAGGCCCCGAGTCCCTGGTGGGGGTTGTGGCCTCCCACCCTGCTCCTCTGGCAGACGCCGCATATGACCCTCCATTCTATCCCATTCTCCCTGGCTCCTATGGCGACACTTCCTCGTTAGGGGTGAACAGAGCAAATGCATTGCTTTTCACCTGCCCAGGCAAGCATCTGGCATGCACCCCATCTACACCTTGAGCTCCCAGCAGCCTCATCAGCAAACAGACTACCCCGGGACACATTCCCCAAGGAACACTTGTATCATTGCCATACACGGATTTTGGAAGGGTTAATGAGGACTGTCTGGACCCTGCACAAAGGGGAGGGTCATCTTCAGCCTTTCACTCCTGAGACTTCAACCCCACGGCTTGTTGCATATGGACGGAAGAGGAATGTGACCGCCCTGCTGCCCCGTGGTCACAGTGTAAGACTGAGGGACTCATGGGAAGCTATGACACTTTCTAGTGGCCTGAATACTGCTTGCTGACACCACCAGTTCATAGATGCTCAATCCACTCGTCATTCCACCCCGGAACATGCCTGTGTGTGAGGTACTCATAACTGCACGTTCAGTTGTAAACAGCGCTGGCAGAGGAATACACGTGCTGTGGGAACTCCTGCCGTGCTGCTACTCCGTCACCGGCTGCACACTAGGGGAGCCGGGCAGACTGGCATCCCATGCCTGGGAATCTGCCCCAGACCTTGAGTCCTTCACCTTGAGAGAGGCTTGTGGGCTGTCCCCGTCCTCTGCTTCCTGACCCCTGTGCCTTCAGCACAACTCGGTGACCGGCAGCCTGGCAGCCTTACCTTCCCGTCAGCACCCAGCTCCACACCTTCCAGACCAATGATCTCTTTCAAACTCACTGCGCCAGCTGATTGTCTTCCTCCGTCCAACTTCAAGTCCCTGGGAGGACAAGCCAGAGGGAAAAAAATGCTTTTGTGTGCACCCCAAAGAGCCATGAGGATGCTTACTGCATGAGACAACACGGTCACACCGATGAAAATGACCAGGTGAGCCCTGGTGATGGGACAGCCCTTTTTTCCTCCTCGGGGGCTTGCCAGTGATGCCTTGTTGCAACCGCTTTGACGTAAATGAAATCCAACTGAACAGAAAGCCTGAAGATGAAGCTAATGGTTTACAGACATCCCTCCCTCTTCCACGAGGCCCCTTATGTTCCTAGAGACGGCCAGTGAACATGAGGCCAGAGAGCATTCCCTGAGCATCGTGGGACCACAGTTTGCTGGAATCTAGCTGCTGGCTTCTTTCTTTCTGTTTTTTGTTTGTTTTGTTTTGAGACGGAATTTCACTCTTGTTGCCCAGGCTGGAGTGCAATGGCACGATCTCGGCTCACTGCAACTTCTGCCTCCCGGGTTCAAGCGATTCTTCTGCCTCAGCCTTTTGAGTAGCTGGGATTACAGGCGCACACCACCATGCCCGGCTACTTTTTTGTATTTTTAGTAGAGACAGGGGTTTCACTATGTTGGTCAGGATGGTCTCAAACTCCTGACCTCAGGTGATCCACCCACCTCGGCCTCCCAAAGTGCTGGGATTACAGGCGTGAGCCACAGCACCCGGCCTGGGTTCTTTCTAATGTTGTGTGAGACCACCTCTCCTTGCTGCTCCCCTTTCTTAGGAGAAATGAATTCTTATCATAAACACCTACTGGGTGTATTGTTGGTGATGAAAGAATTAATGCCACAGTAGTCACCTCTACTACTTTGCCAGACCACCTAGAAAATGAGTATCTTTTAATATAAGAATAATCTCTAGTAATAACAAGTATTCATTCATTCATTCATTCATTCATTCATTCATTCATTCATTCAGGGATGAAGTCTTGCTCTGTTGCTCAGGATGGAGTACAGTGGTGTGATCATGGCTCACTGTAGCCTCAAACTCTTGGACATGCGCCATCCTCCGGTCTTGGCCTCTAAAGTGCTGCGATTAGAGGTGTGAGCTACCATGCCTGGCCAAACAAGCATTTATTTAGCACTTTACTATTTCCTAAGACTCACACATCATTTCTTTGGTTCTTTAAGAAGACGCTATGAGAAAGGTACTACTATTTTGATCCAATTTACAGAGGAGGAAACTGAGGCCCTTGTGAGATTGCCAAGGTCACTGGGATGGCGGGCTGCAGAGTTCATCCAGTGTCATTTCTAGTACATCACACTGCCGTGGAGATGCCAGACGGACTCGCTGTGACTATGCTCAGGTGTAACTGCTCACATCCCAAAGGACCACACCCTTCCCCTACGGTAATTTTTAAAATTTGCCACATATTAGAATCGCCTGGGGATCTCTGACAAACTGTTATCTGGCTCCCACCCCCAGACAGTTGGCATGGGGTGTGACCTGGACATCGGGAGTCCTAAACACTCCCCAGGCGATTCTAAACTGCAGCCATGTTTGAGAATGACCAGGTCTTCGTGTTCTCTCTGACACCCACTGCCTGTGAGTGAAAGCCACCTCAGACCCACAGCATACTTGCTGTGTGGCCTGGATGGAGGGACCACATTCAGGGGCCGATCTCCTACAACCTATGCAAGAATGAATATAAGGCAGGGGCAAATTGCTCCCAGCCAAAGACAAAGTCATCAGGTAAGAAGAGAGGAGGGAGCCAAGCGAGTGCCGAGAAGAGAAGGGAAAAAAAACTATCCTCAAATGTAGAAAAAAAGCAGGGATGCTCTGACTCTGTTAAGCCATCATCCTAGTCTGTGGGCATTACATGAATGAGCCGGCTCCCTTATCCTACCTGTAATGTGGAGTCTGATTAACAGAAATGCCCATGACCTTCTGTGCCCAGTAAGTGCTGCATTTCCACAGCAGGCTTCCTGGGAGGCCACGGTAGTGCCACCCTCAAAACATCTCTGGAGTCCCATTCAGAATCGACACTAAAGTCATGCAGACGAAAGCCAACAACCTACTCTGTTCACACCCACAAGACCGTCTGCCCTACTGCTGCACCTGCTACGCAGGCAACCCAGGGCAATTCTTAAAAGGCTTCTTAAAGCAGTTACGGATGGAGATGATGAATGCATCGGAGCACTGGCATAGGGAAGCGCCTACAAAGCAAAAACGTGAACAAGGCAATAAGGCAAAAATACCTGTGGTGGGCAGGGAGGGAGGGGGCTGACCACATGCAGAGCAGGACAAAAATAGCAGTGTCTTCCTTTTCATTCAAGGACCAGCAGCTCAGTTCCACGGCCTTCCTACTTTTCCAAAGCCAAACCCAGCGAGCATGGTCTCCAAATTGCCAACTCCCAGATCATTTTCTCCTTCCTTGTTTCCATTTTGCCAGATGGAGAATGTTACTTAGGACTGAAATTAATAGAGAAGTAGGGAGTATCTTTTTGGAGTGAGCAGGCCAAGGGAAATAAGGAGAATTCCAATAAGCCTCTACTGAGAGGGTTCTCAGATGGAGAGCTGGCTGCAGGCAGGGGCCGAGTCTCAGCCCATTTTCATATCCTGTCTATACAACGTCTGATATGTAACGACCTATTTACTGAGCTGAACTGGTGTGGCTCTTTGCTGTCTCGCCGGTACTGGTACATACAGATGGCAGGAAACTGTATGATTTTCCACTGTGCCCCTTTTCATCTGTCTTCAATTTGCTCACAGGCTCACTCCTTCCCCGGGGCAGCCTTGTCCTGGCCAACTGTCTGCCTGCCACCAAATGTGCACATCACACATCACAGTTAGCAGAACCAAACCAGTCGTGCCTCTTCCACACTCCCCTTCTTGGCACTTCCGCCAAAGGAAATGAAGCCCTACCAAAAAAATAGAGTCATGTGCTTAAGTCCAAGATTCCATTCCATGAGATAAAACCCAAACCCATTTAAAGAAACAGGGATTCTTAGACCCAGTGGATTGTCCGAGCGTCTCAGTGACACTTGGGACCACACGTGAGATGGGCAAGGCTCCACCAACCCTACCCACAGAACTGGTCCCTTGAGAAACAACGTGACTCACTGTAGTCACCACTTCCCCCCGGCTTTCCACTTACGTCATTCTGCTTTCTAAATTGCTAAGGCCAAGCCGAGCAAGAAAATAAGAATAGTGGGGCCACCCTTAACTGCTACTGGAGACACGTGAGGCTCGTTACAGACCAGTGCCATGCAACAGAACCGCCTGTGATGACGGAGATGCTCCTTATCTACCTTGTCCCACACGATGGTTACGTGTGGCAACTAACTGCTTGAAATGTGACCAGTTGACTGAGAAACTGAATTTTTAATTTTAATTTTAATTAATTTAAATGTAAATGGCCACATGTGGCTAGTGACTATGAAGACCCAGTGCTTCTTTGGCATGACTTTTGCTACTCTTACAAGTTCCTATGGCAAGATAATATAGTCATAGATATTTAGTGACTTGGTCTCTCAGTTTTCTTTCCAAGAGTGGCCTATTTTCTGCCTATTGCCTCTGGGGATGTTTACATTACAGGCCCCTGCAGATGGAGCAGCAGTGCAGGATTCACCTAAGTTGGGAGGGAAATGACCATGGGGTCCACAATCAAAGGGGGCCCATGCCCTACACCATCAGCACCCCAAGAACAGGCTCCCCGCCATGATAAAGATTCGTCACTCACAGCTGGCACAGAGCAGCAGATCTTTTTGCCTGGAGGGGTCACGGGGCGGGTGTGAGAGTTTTGGCAGTGCTGGGGCAACCAAAGGAACAATAACCAGTGTGTGTTCCCCCAATCCTAGGCATTACAGTAGGTTCCAGGCCCCTCTTTGCACAATACTGGAGACGGGGAGGGAGGGGTGCCCAGTGAAAAGTGAGTCTCAATTTCCCCTCAGCCTTGTAGAAGGGGGGTTTATAGTTCATATTAAGTAGATTTAAAAAGAAGAAATGAGGTATTTCTTATACGCCAAAGCTACTCACACTTCAAAACTTCACTGATACAGTAATAAATATCATCACAGCTCCAGAACATTGACAGCTTCGTGATGGCAGAGGGCAACTTTTCCACGCTTTTCCTCCCTCAGATTCAGGGAGAGGTTATCGCTAACTTCAGGGCTACCATTTTGGTGGGCTTGAATTAAGAGTGCACGTGTACAGACATGGACATAGTCAGTGTCCACAGCAAACAAAACAGATCTCATCTAAGCCACTTCTAACAATGTCGGTTTCTTCTCATAGCTTTTGAATTTGTATATGTTAAGACTCTTGGGATCTAAAAAATAGATCTTTCACAAAGAGGCTGACAAACTTTTCTGGGTTCACTCTTACTAGTTTAGGGCTCTGATCAATGTTGCTGGAATATTTCTGATATTAACGTGAAACACGAAATTGCTGTTCTTTGATCATATCTGACCCCCATAAACAGCGGTTTCACATTGTGCCACAGAGCGTAAGAGCTCAGGCAACTGCTCAGTCTTTATGTGTGAGTGAAAAGCAGGCGAGTCCTGGCTGACACGGTGACACCCCGTCTCTACTAAAAAATACAAAAAACTAGCCGGGCGAGGTGGCGGGCGCCTGTAGTCCCAGCTACTCGGGAGGCCGAGGCAGGAGAATGGCGTG
>NW_012103388.1:3770551-3774349 GCF_000951045.1 Mandrillus leucophaeus
TTCTTCAGCACGAAGCACACATGCACAGCTGTGGAGTCATCTGATCAAAGCAGGTGGCTAATCTAGATATCCTGGGGCGAAAGGGGAACACCTAGGTCATTATTAATCATAAAACGGCCAACTCTGGACTTCATCTTTTGTAAAAGGCAAAATGATTTTTACTTTCCTCTTCTGTGGCTCCCTGGCAGAGGCCCAGCCAGCTGCTCACTGAGCCATAATGCATGGAATAGATTCTGATGGGAAAACAAGATTCCCTATTAGATAACAAGAAGTTCAAGCTATGGCCCTTTCCTCAGGGAGCATGATCAATGAACTAATATTACTCTTTAAAAAAAGACATAAGACTTAAATATCTAACACCCGGGAACTAGACGGAAAAAGTGTGATCCAATTAACTAGGTTCCAAGGCTTTCTGCTTCCAAGATGGAGTAGTTCTGACGTCTCTCCACCATCCTTTCTCTAATGGTGCTCTGAGCCCAAGACCTTGGAACACCTGCCAGGAGCTCCGCTAGGCGCTAGCTCTTCAAAGGACAACAATAGGTTGAACACTTTGATGTGTCAATAATTTAAAAGTCAATTAAATATTAACAGGATTTCCAGACCCTTCAAAACGAATAAAGAGTTAGAGATTTCCTGCACCTAAAGCAAAGCCTGAAAGCTGGATTAGGAAAGGAAATACCACTTGTGAGCTAAATTTTAATTAAGAGATTACACATGCCCCGGAAGTCGACAACACAAGTCTTCCTCTTAGCTTAAGAGTCCCGTTTGTTACCCGTTCCGATACAGTGCAGCTGCCATATTGGACCAGGCCTGCTTGCTGGCATCCAGCAGAAGGTGCCTCCACAGTTCAGAGACAATGGAACAGGGTCCACAGTTGATGGACAAAAGTCAAGTCAAAAGCAGCTTTTAGTCTAGAAGTCCCTTCCCACTCCCACTCAGGACTCCATCGATAAGCCATCCCCTGCAAGGGCAACTGGCAGAAAAGGAAGGGGTCTTAACGTAGCTTATAGCCAAATCTTTGTCTAAAGGCAGCTCCTATAAACAGCTAGATAATGGCATGAGTCATCCATGAGATCATTCCAGAATCTGTCTTTGTGTGGGAATATGCTTGGTGTGAGGAAAGAAACACAATTTGTGAATGTGTCATTTTCCACAACAAAAATTTTCTGGGGAAAGTGGGTGGGGAAGAAGGGGGCATGGGCCTGGAGCCAGGCAGGGAGCATTTAGGCTTGAAGGCTCTCTCTAAGAATAGAAGACGCTGTTCTCTGGGTCGCAAACAGATCAACACTCAGGAAATGGACCCAAATGGATGACCTCATCTGAATACCCCCAAATGCCAAAAGCTAAGGATATAAACACCATGTGAAAGCTGTTGACAATTTAAAAACACGTCCCCCAGAGGCACCTTGCAACTCCACTGGGAAGCCATCTTCTTCATCACATGGCCTGTGATGCGTCTGCAGTAAGTGACCCCTGCGACTGTCATACAGTCAAATATGGTTATCTGAAGAGGTGTGAACCTACACACACATCACAGAAACTCTTTTTGCTGAAATCACCTAGTTTGGTGAGTTCACATAATCTCCAATCTCAAGTTTACTAGGTCCACCCCTACTTTCTTCTGGTCAGATCCACGTGTACAGAAATACCGACCCATATCCAGGTCTCAGGAAGTAAAAAGCCCGTGGTGGCTGGTGCCGGTTCTCTCATGCATAGGGACAATTCTAGGACTAGCTCTCAATACAACACCTGCAGTCTCTCACTCACCCGTGGGTTGTGCTCTAGAAGCTCCTGGGCTGGCAAGTTGGAACTCAGAATGCATTTTTCGTTGATGCAGTAAGTGGAGATTAGCCTACCCAAGGCTCTCTGAGCCTATAATGTAACTGAATCAGCCCAAAAGCAAAAACAACAGCTCGGGTCATAGGAGCAAAAGGTCAGAGGGTGTGTGAGGGTAAAAAAATAGGAGGAAGTTGAGTCTCTCTCTTGGTTTCCTGGTCCAGGCTTGACCCTAAGGAATCTTTTTTTTTTTTTTTTTTTTTTGAGATGAAGTCTCATTCTGTTGCCCAAGCTGGAGTGCAGCGGCGTTATTTTGGCTCACTGCAACCTCCACTTCTTGGGTTCAAGTGATTCTCCTGCCTCAGCCTCCCGAGTAGCTGAGGCACATGCCACCATGCCCGGCTAATTTTTGTAATTTTAGTAGAGATGGGGTGTCACTATGTTGGCCAGGCTGGTCTTGAACTCCTGACCTTGTGATCCGCCCACCTTGGCCTCCCAAAGTACTGGGATTACAGGCATGAGCCACTGCGCCTGGCTCAGCAACATTTTAAAGGTCAAGTTTGTATTATTTCACCTTCTTCTCTGAACTTCTCTTTCCTTCTTAGGACTCCAGGAGCCTTTCCCCTAAGTTATTCCTGTTTTTCATAATTCCTTCCCTCTCTCTACATGTAAATCATAAATTCCTTTGCAGTGCCGAGATTTCCCACTCCTGGCCCTATGGTGGTGGCACAGTAGCCCACAATGGGGGCTGGAAAGAGAGGGGAAGAGCAGTGGTCTTGGATAGAAGTGTTGGACAAGCTGTTTACTAAGTGGGGTCTGCCTATTTAGGGAAGTTGAGAAAGTTGCTTGCAACTCATTTTGTGAGCTGAGGATCGCCAAGCCAAACCACAAATCCACACTAGAAAAGAGAAGGCCGTGACTAATGTGGATAAAAGGCAGAAAGATTCAGGCTGGCCTTGGCAAGTGTTAGCTGAGGAAAAAGGAGCTGGTTTAAGGCTGGGACTCTTCCCAGAAAATGGCATAATTTACAAGCTTCATCTGAGAAGAGTGTTTACAGCTATGGGAAGGTTTGATGTTACAGTTACAGTGAAAAGCTGGGCAACATCTGTTCCTCTTCTCTGTAATGGGCTTGTTTTGAAAGGTGGGATTTAGCAAGAAAGATCAAAGCAAAACAATGGTCTCTTCACGTTCCATAAAGTGTATGCATTAAGAAAAAAAAGACTGGAAGGAAATAGACCAAAATGTAAATGGTGGCTTTGTTTAGGAGGTGAGGCTCAATCATTGTTATCTTCCTTTTACTTTTATACATTTTTCAAACAGTCTTTAAGAAAAATGTACTATTGAAGAAAAGACTGAATAAAAGCAGATCTCAAGGTGAATCCAGTGTGTTTGCAGAATTGTACCACTGAGAAACTCACTGTGAACCTGACTGGGAATTGCTAAGTTCAAGTAGATCTAGAAAGAGCAACGAAAATAGCTCTGTGACAGCCGGGCGCGGTGGCTCACGCCTGTAATCCCAGCACTTTAGGAGGCTGAGGTGGGAGGATGGCTTGAGCCCAGGATTATAAGACCAGCCTGGGCAGCATGGTGAAACCCAACTCTACAAAAAATACAAAAATTAGCTGGGCATGGTGGTGCATGCCTGTTTTCCCAGCTACGCAGGAAGCTGAGGTAGGAGGATCGCTTGAGCCTGGGAGGTCAAGGCTGCAGTGAGCCAAGAATGCACTACTGCACTCCAGCCTGAGCAATACAGCGAGACCTTGTCTCAAAAAGAAAGAAAAAAAAAAAAAAAAAGAAAACGTTCTGTGACTGGACAAAAATGCAAGTGAAACTAATGCTTAATGAATATCTACTACAGCCTGGCAGGGTGCTCAGAGCTTTCACATATAATATTTCATTTACTATTTCGTTCAGCTCCCTGAGATGGACATTATAGTCCATTTTACGGATGAGTGAAGCTGGGGTCAGTAAGGCTAGTTCATTTCCCAGGACTGAGGTTTCTGCCTGACTGCCAGCTCGTTC
>NW_012103388.1:3776157-3782713 GCF_000951045.1 Mandrillus leucophaeus
CAGCTCGGGTCATAGGAGCAAAAGGTCAGAGGGTGTGTGAGGGTAAAAAAATAGGAGGAAGTTGAGTCTCTCTCTTGGTTTCCTGGTCCAGGCTTGACCCTAAGGAATCTTTTTTTTTTTTTTTTTTTTTTGAGATGAAGTCTCATTCTGTTGCCCAAGCTGGAGTGCAGCGGCGTTATTTTGGCTCACTGCAACCTCCACTTCTTGGGTTCAAGTGATTCTCCTGCCTCAGCCTCCCGAGTAGCTGAGGCACATGCCACCATGCCCGGCTAATTTTTGTAATTTTAGTAGAGATGGGGTGTCACTATGTTGGCCAGGCTGGTCTTGAACTCCTGACCTTGTGATCCGCCCACCTTGGCCTCCCAAAGTACTGGGATTACAGGCATGAGCCACTGCGCCTGGCTCAGCAACATTTTAAAGGTCAAGTTTGTATTATTTCACCTTCTTCTCTGAACTTCTCTTTCCTTCTTAGGACTCCAGGAGCCTTTCCCCTAAGTTATTCCTGTTTTTCATAATTCCTTCCCTCTCTCTACATGTAAATCATAAATTCCTTTGCAGTGCCGAGATTTCCCACTCCTGGCCCTATGGTGGTGGCACAGTAGCCCACAATGGGGGCTGGAAAGAGAGGGGAAGAGCAGTGGTCTTGGATAGAAGTGTTGGACAAGCTGTTTACTAAGTGGGGTCTGCCTATTTAGGGAAGTTGAGAAAGTTGCTTGCAACTCATTTTGTGAGCTGAGGATCGCCAAGCCAAACCACAAATCCACACTAGAAAAGAGAAGGCCGTGACTAATGTGGATAAAAGGCAGAAAGATTCAGGCTGGCCTTGGCAAGTGTTAGCTGAGGAAAAAGGAGCTGGTTTAAGGCTGGGACTCTTCCCAGAAAATGGCATAATTTACAAGCTTCATCTGAGAAGAGTGTTTACAGCTATGGGAAGGTTTGATGTTACAGTTACAGTGAAAAGCTGGGCAACATCTGTTCCTCTTCTCTGTAATGGGCTTGTTTTGAAAGGTGGGATTTAGCAAGAAAGATCAAAGCAAAACAATGGTCTCTTCACGTTCCATAAAGTGTATGCATTAAGAAAAAAAAGACTGGAAGGAAATAGACCAAAATGTAAATGGTGGCTTTGTTTAGGAGGTGAGGCTCAATCATTGTTATCTTCCTTTTACTTTTATACATTTTTCAAACAGTCTTTAAGAAAAATGTACTATTGAAGAAAAGACTGAATAAAAGCAGATCTCAAGGTGAATCCAGTGTGTTTGCAGAATTGTACCACTGAGAAACTCACTGTGAACCTGACTGGGAATTGCTAAGTTCAAGTAGATCTAGAAAGAGCAACGAAAATAGCTCTGTGACAGCCGGGCGCGGTGGCTCACGCCTGTAATCCCAGCACTTTAGGAGGCTGAGGTGGGAGGATGGCTTGAGCCCAGGATTATAAGACCAGCCTGGGCAGCATGGTGAAACCCAACTCTACAAAAAATACAAAAATTAGCTGGGCATGGTGGTGCATGCCTGTTTTCCCAGCTACGCAGGAAGCTGAGGTAGGAGGATCGCTTGAGCCTGGGAGGTCAAGGCTGCAGTGAGCCAAGAATGCACTACTGCACTCCAGCCTGAGCAATACAGCGAGACCTTGTCTCAAAAAGAAAGAAAAAAAAAAAAAAAAAGAAAACGTTCTGTGACTGGACAAAAATGCAAGTGAAACTAATGCTTAATGAATATCTACTACAGCCTGGCAGGGTGCTCAGAGCTTTCACATATAATATTTCATTTACTATTTCGTTCAGCTCCCTGAGATGGACATTATAGTCCATTTTACGGATGAGTGAAGCTGGGGTCAGTAAGGCTAGTTCATTTCCCAGGACTGAGGTTTCTGCCTGACTGCCAGCTCGTTCCCATGTACCACACTGCCTCCCTGGCCGCAGGTGCCCACAGGTACACGATCGCAAGGATGGGTAAGGGCTGTGGTTTTCCTAATGGAGGCACCAAAGGAGGTGGATGGTGGGAGTGGGGATGAATGGGCTACTTGCGCCCATTCCCGATTCTCCAGAACAGCTCTGTGGTTAGCTGTTTTATCTACTGCAATTCTATGTAAACTTATATTGGAAGAATGGCTTCTGCAGCTCAAAAAAAAAAAAAAAAAAGCGAAAGCCAACAGTCCCCAAGTTCCTTCCAGCTCTAAAAGACTACGTTTGAGCTGAAGAGTGCTCCTTACTATGCAACTCATTTTTGGTCTGGCATTACCTTTACCTTAACTATCTTCCACTTCACATACCCTTGAATGAATTAGCTCAGGGCCACCCCAAGCAGAAGTGGCCATGCAATCTATCCCTGGTAATGATTAGTGGGACTCTGGCACCAACAGCTGTGTTATTTGAAAGGCGTGGGCACAATCCATGTCCAGCCTCTAGTCAATGCATGCCAGTAAGTCCTGATAGCTTCCTAATACATGCACCTGATTAGAGATGGCCCTGCTGGGCTTCAGAAGGGCCTAGCAATAAGGAGTAGATTGTGTGCGGATGAGTGTGGGTGAGTGGTGGCGGGGAGGACGCAGGAAGGGGCTTCAGTCTACCCTAGACACAGAGAGGGGCTCCAGGGACAGGATAGAGCGTCCCACTCTACAGAACTGAGCCTGGGAAAAAATCCTCTTTTTTTTTTTTTTGAGATGGGGTCTTGCTCTCTTGCCCAGGCTAGAGTGCAATGGCGAGATCTCGGCTCACTGCAATCTCCACCTCTTGGGCTCAAGTGATTCTCCTGCCTCAGCCTCCCGAGTAGCTGAGATTACAGGCGTCCGCCACTACGCCCAGCTGATTTTTTGTATTTTAGTAGAGACGGGGTTTCACCATGTGGGCCAGGCTGGTCTCGAACTCCTGAACTCGTGATTTGCCCGCCTCGGCCTCCCAAAGTGCTGGGATTACAGGCGTGAGCCACCACACCCAGCCAGAAATGCCCTCTTCTTACTCTAGGCTAGATGCAATCTGAATACGTCCTGCACAATATGGGGCTGTATCACTTACATGTAGCTCACATGCTGCTGGTTTGGAGATGTTCAGAAAACCTGAGTTGACAGAAGACTAGGTAAACCTGCCAGCCAAAAGCCAGGGAATTCCAACAGGGCTCAGGCAAAGACTGCAGAGGCCAGTGCAACCTTATCTAAAGGCCCTTGGCATCCCTGGGCTTAACATTCAGGGTGCAAGTATTTGTAAGCAGCTCTGCAGGTGCAGAGCACTTGTGATCGGAGAGAACTGCACAGGCTGTGAGGCTAATGTCAGGGGGGTCACCTGGCTCATGGGTGGGAGGGGCCTTGCTGGGGCTTAGCACTTGCTAAATGCAGCTCGATGCCCTCTTCTGTCACTTCAGGCTTAGCAACTTTCACTGTGGGTGGGACAGAGTCACTCGGAAAGAAGCAGGACCCTGAGGTCTATGTCAGTTCATCCTTGTTAGCACCTTCTGGGGCCTTCCTTATGGCCAGCCATCCAGCTCCATCCTTTTATGGAGGTGCCCTCAAGGATGAGGTACCAGGCTGAGGGACCCTGAGAGATGGCACCTGCTTCTGCTGAAGTAGTCTGGCCGTCCTTTGTTGGAGCAAACAGATAAGATAGATAGATAGATAGATAGATAGATAGATAGATAGATAGATAGATAGATAGATAGATAGATAGATAGACAGACAGACAGACAGACAGAGAGAGAGAGTGCGCAAGTGCACGAGCAACATATTCATAAACAGAGCAATTCTCAAAAGCCTCAGAAACCTTGCTTCTACTCACCCAACACACAGAACCAGAGTGACCACTACTTTCTGTGCACAGTGCTGCAGATACCTTGAGGATTAAGATGCAATCCACACCCACTAGTGAAAAGTAAGTTAAAATGTATATTATAAGCCCTGAGACAGGAAGGGGCTCTTAGTGAAGCTGGGGGTCGGGGGACAGGTGCTGGGGGACACTGAGAAAGCTGCCTGGAGGGAGGGCTGAGTATCCCCAAAGGTGAGGAGAGCCTGATGCATTAAGGTAGCTTGCTAGGGCTGAGAGGGGCTGTGCTGAGAGAGGGCTGGAGAGGAGTGCTGAGGCCAGAGCCTCAAAGGCCCTGTTTCTGTTAAGTCTGGGGGACCACAAAGGAGGTTTTAAGTTAGGCCTGGATGAATCCAGAGCTCCTGGGCTTTGGAAATCCATTTGGATATCTATGCAGTCTCACTAGACACTGTCTTGTCCTTAACGGGAGCTTCCCTTAATGGGGAAGGAAGGGACCTTCTAAGCCTCTTAGGGACCCTTGGTTCCCTGAGGGCTCCCTCCTGGGCCAGGTTTGGATCAGGGGCTTGAGTTCTCCTTGATCTGGGGTTCTTCAGTCTCCCCAGGTTCAGTTTGGGGACAGGCAGATCTTTTGGTGAACCACTGTGGCAGAGACCATAGACCAGCTCATGATCCTCAGGTCGCTGTTAAAAACTACATTTCCCAGGCTCCCAAGGCGGCCTAGGTTCCGCTAAGTGGAAGCACTCATGGGAAACCTAGAGGTGGAAGTAACACATGGGGAGATCAGAACTTCTGGCAAGCCTAAGGTGGGGCCCCAGATGGCAGCGTCAACAGCACTTCCATGGGAAGAGCTCCAGGGTAGGGCTGTAAGTGGGTCCTGGCTGTGTTGCCCTCACTGTGTTGGTCCTGGGTGTCTGTGCTGGCTTCTGTCTGTCCTAGAAATCCTGTAAGGTACCTGAAAACCACGGCCCACCCCAACCATCAGAGGGGACTCTGATGACTGCAACTCAGGACACCGAGCGTAACTACCCTCCATTCCACCCTTCTGTGTCTCTCCGAGCCACTAGGGGTTCACGCTGCAGGCAAGACTTTGAATTCCTAAAGTAAAACAACATGAAGACGGACAGTTAACAGAAGCATCTCATTCTATCCAGCAGACGATTTCCTATCATATGCAAGCAAACTCTGTAAATCAAACAATATTTTATGAGCAGTAAAGAAAGCTCTGCGGCCCTGCCACCCATCCTTTTGTGAAGTGAAGACATGCCTGGTACTGTGGCTAGGAATCCTCTAATACAACTGTGCTGCACCCTTTCTCGAAGAGAAGCGTTCTTCATGCATGCTATCAGGGCATGAGAAAGACCCTTACTGCTCCCTAAATTGCCTCCTGGAGGTACTCAGGGGGCAACTTGGGTGTACTGGGGAAAAGGTGTTGGGGAGACTCGAGCTGGCAGCACTTCAGGGTCATGAGCCAGGAACACCCACACCTCTGCAGACAGCCGGTGCACCAACACCATACAGACACCAGGAGAATTTCACCAGCTCCACACTCTCCACACACCTTCCTATTCTGAAGATGACAATTACCCAGATGGGGAAATTACATAGATTATTTTTCACTTAAGACTCCACCCAGAGATGTCTGGTATTTGCCTAGGGAGCATGCAAGTCTGCAGGTGAACCAGCAAGCTCCAAAGCCTTCCGAAAGTTACAACCCATCAGCTCAGCAGCTGGGGTCCCCAGAGGGCAGCTTCCCGGGCTGCACCGCCTCCACAGCAGCAAACACAACAGGGCAGATCTGCGGCCACACTGCCTGCCCCCACCTACTACCACCTGGGCAGTTGCCAAGCCTTTCTCGGCCACTAGCCTCAAGTAAAATGGTACTACTGGCACCTACCTTTTGAGGCTGTTGGGCAGATGAAATGAGTGAGCGTGTATCAAGCACGTGGGCCAGTGCCTGGGATGCCATACACTGGAAGCACTATTCAGGTCTCAGCTCCTATTATTACCTCTGTTTATCATGTTCACACACATGCTTGACTGCACCCTTCATTAATCCTAGAGAAATGTACTCTTCTCTCAAATATCCACACCATCCATCACGGTAGGCAAGAGCATGCTGGAGACTGCGGTGGCTGTTAGATGCTCGGGCAGTCTGCTTCAAGCAGCAGCTCTAGAGACCACTGTGGGGCCGATCCGTTACCAGCCTGGCGTAAACCTGGTGGCATGTAAAACAACCCCACACATTTTCCAGTGTTCCCAAGCCTAGGCTCATTAAGTCCCTAGCCTCGTGGCCCACACCAAGAAAAAATGTGCCCAATACATGTATAGTGGCAAGAAGCCACCAGATCTGCACATTTTTTTAAAATCTCAATTTTCACTCTGATGGTAGTTTCTTTTGCTGTGCAGAAGCTCTTCAGTTTAATTAGATCCCATTTGTCAATTATGGCTTTTGTTGCCGTTGCTTTTGGTGTTTTAGACATGAAGTCCTTGCCCATGCCTATGTCCTGAAGGGTATTACCTAGGTTTTCTTCTAAGGTTTTTACGGTTTTAGGTCTAACATTTAAGTCTCTAATCCATCTTGAATTAATTTTCGTATAAGGAGTAAGGAAAAGATCCAGTTTCAGCTTTCTTCTTATGGCTAGCCAATTTTCCCAGTGCCATTTATTAAATAGGGAATCCTTTCCCCACAGAATGGGAGAAAATTTTTGCAATCTTCTCATCTGACAAAGGGCTAATACCCAGAACCTATAAAGAACTCAATCAAATGTACAAGAAAAAAACAAACAACCCCATCAAAAATTGGGCAA
>NW_012103388.1:3783103-3799579 GCF_000951045.1 Mandrillus leucophaeus
AGTGACAGACTGGATTAAGAAAATGTGGCACATATACACCATGGAATACTATGCAGCCATAAAAAAGGATGAGTTCATGTCCTTTGTAGGGACACGGATGCAGCTGGAAACCATCATTCTCAGCAAACTATTGCAAGAACAGAAAACCAAATGCCGCATGTTCTCACTCATAGGTGGGAATTGAACAACGAGATCACTTGGACACAGAAAGGTGATCATCACACACCAGGTCCTATGGTGGGGGGTGGGGGAGGGATAGCATTAGGAGATATACCTAATGTAAATGACGAGTTAATGTGTGCAGTACACCAACACGGCACATGTATACATATGTAACAAACCTGCACGTTGTGCACATGTACCCTAGAACAAAGTATAATAAAAAAAATCTTAAGAAACTCAATGAAGATTAATATTCAGGTAGGAGCTCGAGAAGTTGCTGATTGTTGACAGATGGGGAGTGGACAGTGTGTTTCATTCATAAATTCGTTGTTCAACACAGCTTACTGCTTCTGCATCCGCAGCACTGACAAGAATGAGAATGACCTTTTGCGCTCACAGGGTCCTTGTAGTGTCTGGTTAAACATCCCCGTTTTATAGATGAGGGGTCTGAGACTCAGGAGGGTTGAGTGATGCGCCCATATATCAGAGCTCACTCCTGTCCCCGGCCCTCTCCCCTGCCCCTCACTACAGGGGTGCGGACGCTGAGTGTGGCTGGGAAATGGGACTACAGCTTGAATAGGGCATCACTAAATCTCTCAACACGCAGGCCCTGCCTGAGAGTTCACGAGGAGTTGGATCATCCGCTGGCATCCTCAGGGTCAACGCTGAGGATGCAATATCCTTTCTCATATCTCTACGGTCTCACACTTCCAAGTCTAACTGGAGAACCGCCTTCGCTGGGCACTACACTGGATCCTGCAATCTGAACTCACCCAACTCCTTCCTCTGCTCTAATCAGACACTGCTTAGGACTCAATGTTTTTGCTATTTGGTTTGATGATTGGTTTACTAGCTTATTCCCATCTCCCACTGAGACAGAGGACCAGAGAGAGGGCACGGAGAGTAGGCTCCACACACAGAGGGACATTTTCCTTCACCAGTGTATCCAAAGCAGGGCGGCAGTGCCCAGCACACAGTAGGTGCTCACCAGGCTGCAGGTGAGTGAATTCTGACGTACAATGGTAGCCCGTAAACGTCCACATAGGTGGCATGCTGGCATGCCAAGGCACTTGGGGGGTGGTGGGGATAAAGAAACTTTACAAAGCAAACACCTTGCTTTTACTTAAGACCGGACCTTTACTATAAATGTAGGTATTGGTCAGGATTTGTGGGCAGTTCAAATGTTCTCCAGTGCCTGCCTGCCCACCCTCCATTGCCTTCGAGTGGTAACTCACTCCCACCCACCC
This sequence comes from Mandrillus leucophaeus, assembly GCF_000951045.1. Taxonomy (NCBI): domain Eukaryota; kingdom Metazoa; phylum Chordata; class Mammalia; order Primates; family Cercopithecidae; genus Mandrillus; species Mandrillus leucophaeus. The sequence continues at coordinate 3,784,513 of NW_012103388.1, forward strand.
CTTCCCTAGCCTCCATCAGGGCCTTAATTCACTGGGAGCAGAACAAGTGACCTAATGCACAAAAGATCGAATGAATAGATAGTCCTATATAAAGCCTTCCTAAGGTTGGTCTGTCTGCTTTGATCAACTGATGTCAGGATCCAGAATCAGTGTTCAAGTTAAAACCAAGAACAAAATGTGGAGGCCATGGTGGGAGCCAGGGCTGGGAAGCTTGAGTGCAGCGCAAGTGGCCAGAAAATAAACCCAGAAAGATCAGGCCACCCTGACAACATGCTTTCCATGGGAAGGAGGCTCCAGTACCCAGCAGGTGAACTATGAGCTTCCTGCTTTGAGAACTTTCTTGTGATGAAGTTGGAGCTGTATATTAGCCCGTTCATCGGTGAGGGGTCGGAGTGGGGGGGTTTGTGCCTGTCTGGAATCATCAGGTCCATGTGGCTGGGACCATGTACATGAGCACAGTGGAAACATGGAGGCCAGAAAGCACGGCCCTGCAGGCTGGGGCAGCCCAGGCCCCGAGTTCCAGGGCTGCTGACTCTGCCAGGTGGGGGGCTGTGGGCGAGCTTCGCCCCGCTGTGCCTCAGCTGTGAAGCAGGAAGGCCTTTCCACCCCTGAAATTCTATGACTTACGTCCCAGTCACAAAAAGAGCTTCATTGTAAAAGTAAAGGAATTTTCCACCTTGGAAAGGCATTAGTTAATACGTACATGAACTGGAGTTGTTTAAAAATATGTATGTGTATATATTTATTGGTATATTTACTAGTAAACTTCTACTAGTATATATTTACTAATACATTTTTATTTGAGCATAGTTGTTTTCCCAATAATTAGTAAAAAAAAAAATTTAAAAATCATAATTATGGTAAGTGGGTTATTTATAAATACAATATCTGCTCATTAGAAAGTTTTAAAAGCACTTGCTGCTTAATCCTGCTGCTACATCACAATATTTGGAATTGTGCTCAGAGTTTCTCGTGTGAGTACAGAAGTAGACCGTGCTGCAGAAACGAACATGTTCTTTTCTGTTAGGTCTGACAAAGGACCTGATGATATTTTTGTCATAGAAGAACATCCTCTTCTAGCTGGGTACAGTGGCTTACCCCTGTAATCCCAACACTTTGGGAGGCTGAGGCAGGAGGATCACTCGAGTCCAGGAGTTTGAGACCAGTCTGGGAAACACTGCAAGATCGCATCTCTACTAAAAATTTAAAAAATTAGCTGGGTGTGGTGGTGCGCAACTGTAGTCCTAGCTACTTGGGAGACTGAGGCGGGTGGATGGCTAGACCGTAGGAGTTTGAGGCTGCAGTGAGCCATGTTTGTGCCACTGCATTCCAGCCTGGGCAACAAAGCAAAATCCTGTCTCAAAAACCAACAAACAAAAACAAAAAACAAAACAAAAAAATCCCTCTTCTGCACCTTGGTTTCCTCATCTATAAAATTTGGAGGAATAGTGGATTTGAATCTGTTCACACCTGGGATGTAAAAGGTGGGATCCCACACACTCATTTTGCTTCTCTGTTCAGGGCCAACAGAGCAGCCAGCTCTGCTGAATATGCCATGCAGTGGCCCTTTCTGCAACATAGGAGGCCTTCCCAAGCAGCAAGGAGACGACCCAGGCATGAACAGACACTCTTTCCTAGCACCAACTGGCTGCCACCTAGCATTTCCCTGAGATGCTGAAAAGAATGGAGGGCCACACATATCCACAAGGATGTCCAGTGGAGATGGTCTAAGGGCCCTCTTCCTGGGTACTTGAAGTTAAAACGGCTTCCTACTGGCTTTGCAGAAACGCCATAATCTTCACATTAACGACGGGAGGTAGTAACTTCCCCACTCCACAGAGGAGCCAATGGAAGCTCACAGAAGCTGGTAAGTAATAAAAATTCCAGATCGCCAAAGCTCTTCACAATGATTATCTTTCACTGTCAGAAATATGGGGTCCTTGCTGAGTGGGCCCTAGCACGTCTCTGCACGCCAGGCGCCATGCTGGCAACCTTCATTCACTCACTCCTGGGAGCCGCAGTTCACCTCTGGGAGGTGGATACCAGAAAAGCTCCATTTCGCAGCAAGGTTTCTGCAGATACAGAACTTACTGTCAGTGTGGGTCATGGAAAAACTTACAGCTGAACAGACTGGGGATGACATCCCCATTCTGGCCCAAAGTCGAGATTTCAACTCTTAAGCATCGATCAGTCATGTCATCTACAAAATGGGGACGAACACTTGGGTACCACAGTGAGGGGTACCTTACCCCAGACCTTGGAGAATAAAACTCATATGGACACTTCAAAGACAAGTGTAGAGAAGCCAAATTAAAGAAACAGAATGAGTCTCCAGCCAGGAAGATTCAAGGATTGCTTGACTGGGTATCACCGGCATGTATTAAAAGCTATAGTTAATCGTGTGTGTAATTTTAATGTGTCTCCCCTGCTAAGCTGTAAGTTCAGGGGCACAGGAACCCAATCCATCCTTCTCTACCTTTGTCCTGGGCACCTGGTCACATGACAAGCACTCAATAAATGAATGAACGAGACGGAGCTAAGGAAAGAATGTGTCAATCAGAGAGGTCAGCCAGGAAAATCCAGATAAATGAGGCTGATGTCACAGTACTATCCAAGCTCTGGCCAGGAGAGGACCTGCTGGCAAAGAGCCTGCTACTAATAACACAGATACCTGGAGGTGTGTGCCCAGGCTGGTCACGCTCAAACATTCTGCGCCCTCGGGCTACTACTTGTAATAAGATGAATGAACTGGCCTCTGGGGTCACACCAGGTCTGTGAGCTGGTATGAGCTAATTCTGTCAAGGAATGAGCCTGCTCTTGCAATGTAGCCAGACCCGGGGCCACAGCAGGTAGGTCAGGCGAAGAGAGCTGCCCCACTACATCTCTCTGGGCAGCCCACTGGCCACTAGATAGATGGTCCTTAAACCTCCGAGCTGCAGGATTTGCTGCTACTTTTTCTAGAACACCTACTTTGCAAGGTTTGGCTGCAAGGATATAAATAATGAAAAAGACCAGCTCAAAGTGTGTGCTTAACAAACAGTGCCATGACTATTGCTCCTTAAGGCACACATCTCATCAATGACTGAGTCAGGATTCCACGAATAAAGATGTGCTGTTTTCTGTCCCATGCAGCTGACAATGAAGAGTGCAGATAAGGACCACGGTGAATCGAACAGGCTAAGTCTAGCAGATCTACAGGAGAAAGGGGAGGTCATGATGAGCAGGAAGGCCTGGGGTGGAGCTCATGGAGACGGTGGAAGATGAACACACGGCGAATCAGCACCAGTGGCCATACTGGGGACAGTGTCACATGTCTGTGGTGTGGCTGACACAATGACCAGATGCCACAGCCAACATCCCATGATGCTTGATGTCTTACACAGTGAACTGTCCTGCCTTCGGTACTGGTGGCAGCCTGATGACAGACACCGGATGCATGGAAAGGCGAAGGGAGCATGAGGTCTAGATGCAGAGGAGGAAGGAATATGGGGTTCAGGGATGGCGATGAAGAGCAGAGGCTTTGCAAGGACGGACCCTCAGGTACTTACTTTTTGTCAGAGTAAAAGGAGGGGCTTGTTGATCTAGAGAGGGAAGCATTCCTCTGACCTGTAGCTAGTTACCTAATCTCTGGTCCTGGGACCTTTTTGCTTTGATGTTTCTCTGTGGTGGCAGCTCCAGCTTGCTGGTCAGTTTCCAACCCCAAACCCAAGATGCAAGGGGGTGGGATGGGCACAGGGTTTGTTCCAATTCCTTCCTTGACCTACCTTTTTTCCAAAGGTTGGCATGGCCCTGTGGAATATGGTGGGCCCCGTGATGTTCTTGCTTTACAGTATTGGATAAGGTAACAAAATGTAGATTGAGAAAGAACAGGCGACAGGATGGGGACACACACACACACAATGAGGAAGCTTTCTGGCTGAAAAGAAAGTGGAACATCTTTTTATCGTTCCAATGTACAAATACTGAATTTGCAGTGTCCAAGCAAGGCAACTTCTTGAAAATGGAAAGGATGACCACATTATGTACATTGGTGTGAGAACTTTTCACCCAGAGGACTACAAAGCATGCATGCATATACATACCCGACTTGGGTACTGTCGCGATACGGCAGCACTGAAAATATACTGCAGAAGGATCTTCTGCCGCTGATAAGGACTATTCTAAAAAGTAAAAAAAAGAACAAACAACAAACACACTAAATGCAAAGACTCCAGCTAAAAAACAAAATCTATAGCAATTAAGCATTCATGGCATTCATAGCAGTATCTGCACGCTCCCACCACCTCCTCTGGCAGATGGTATTCTGCTCTCCTTGCAAAATGCAACCCCAGCAGGGCAGAAGTGGCTGCCTCTCCTCATCCCAATATTAACATGTGAGACAACAGCAAGGGTCACTAATGAGTACACCTGCACCCCTTCTCCTGCAAGACCTGCTTGCTGTGGGCTGCACATGCAAGAGGGAGCAGACAGAGCTAAGTCCAGGGTGGCCAGGGCTGGGTGAGCAGTCATGCCACATTTAAACCACTGATTTCTATTTTGCAGTAAACAATGCAAGAGCAATAGCGCCAGAAACTATGAGCAGGAAAGACACTCAGAGGCCATTATGACCATTCGATTTTTCATCTGCTGGCAACATGTTAGGTTCTGAGAATAGATTAAGGGAACAATTACATAATCAGTCTTAGCCTCCATTCCTGCTATAAAGATACTACTGGAAACAGTTCTACATGATGGTCTTATGCAATCAAAAGCCACTTAAAAAAAACATTAAAACAAAAACAAAAACCCTCAAAGCACTTATCCTGGCATCTGAGAATAACTTTTGCCAAAGGGAATTGCTGATGAAAAACTGGAGAAATGAGAGGAAGAGATTTACAAACAACATTCTTTGTAGCACCAAGTCAATACACATCATATAAGGAAGCTTATTTCCTTTTGTCATCCTTTCTTTCGACAACCATAATAAGACCAGGGAAAATGGTGCTACTACATGCATCAGGGTTCGGGGATTTCAACTCTGTTGTAAAACTCAGAAATCAAATTGTCCTGGGATGGAGTCCGGTTCCCTGGCATGGCAAAGCAGGCCCTGTGTCTCCTGGTTTCTGTCTCTCCAGTTTCAACACCCACAGAATTCCCCCGATTTTACCATCCTACCGATGCTGAGGCACTGACAGCACCCCCACCTGAACAAAAAGTCTCGCTGTTTTATACTTGTGTTCTTTGCATGCTATTTCTTCTGCCTATATGCCCCACCTTGAAACACCCAGGGAACTCCTATTCATTCTTCCAAACCTAGCTCAGAAGTACCCTCTCCACGCAGTGTTTCCTGCCCCTCTTCATGGAGTTACTTGTTCCCTTTTTGGTAACTGTCTCCAATTCCCCATTCACACGTCCAGGAGGGCACGGATGTGATCCACACTGCTAATCACTTTCCTCCCTCCTTTACTAGAGGGTGAGTCCAGGCAGGGGTTTAGTGCGTGGTGGCCCCTCCGTCTATGTACGTATATTAGATGGCACTGAAATGCAGCGTGGGCCTCAGAGCAGCAACACTTGAGTATCCGTCATGGGAGGGCAGGGCTGCAGGCGTCCTATGCAACCAAAAGCCACTTTCGGCTTTTGACACTTTTGGTGTCAATTCCACAGCAGTTCATATCCACAGGTTAATGGGTTGGGACCAAAGTAACACACTCAGCTTCGAACACCAGCATCACTTTTGTTTGACCTCGGTCAGCTTGCTAACGCTTCTGAGCCTCACTCTGCCCTTCTAAGAAATGCGATAAAATTAGTAACTATCTTATTGGAAAGCTGTAAGAGTACATGAGTCCATACTTGGAGAACCCTCAGAACAGCAACTGGCAAATAGTACACACTCAATAAAACCATCTTTACTGCAGATGGGCTGCCTGGGTTAGGATTCAGGTTTTCCAGCCTAGTCCATGGACTCAGAACCTCTTCAGCCCTCTGTGCTAAATACCCAGGCCTGCTCAGACCTGAAAGCTGTGCTGCCAGGACAGCTGAAACACCCCATGCACGGGGTCTTTCTACATCGGTGTAGCATGAGATGTACACAGAGATGCTGCTGAAGGGAGATGCTGCTCATCAGATACCCCAGGCCCTGATCCTGGTCACTGTCGAGGACAGAGCGTCATGTCCAGAGTGGACTGTCAAGGCCTAAAGGGCCAGGGGTTACATGAATCATGAGCACACCCTGCTGAACACCAGCCACGCTCCTTGGGCTCACCTGCATGGAGCCCAGCAACAAAGCTTCTCACGCTGCAATGCCCTGTAAATTCACCTACAGAGACCTAACAGCCAATACGTATTAAGTACTGATTGTGTGCCAAATTCTAAGTGCTTTAACTGATGAGGCACGTCAAGTCAGCGACGTACCAAAGGAGATGCACCGGCAGGTGGGGCGGGGGGAGACTGGAACTTGAGTCCTTTACCACTACCGATGCCCTTCCCTAAACCTTGCTAGAAAAGCCTACCCCTTGGGGGCGTGACTGGGGACCCACGCACTTCTTGGATACTAATAAGTCTGCCTTCATCCACGTGTTCTAGGCCGGCTTTCCAGCCTGGCCTGTGGGTCACCACGCCCAGTGCAGGGAGGCGCAAGAGGGTGACAGATCACACATCCCTGACCTTGGAGCTGCTGGGGCTGGGGAGGCCTGCTCGGCCTGGACCCCTCCCCAGATGGAAGGGCAGAGGCTCTCCACACCCTCACTGCCACTCCCTGCCATCTACCCAGGACTAAGGCCTGGAGCGACTCATTCCCGTGTCACTGGGCATCCGTGTCCTCTGCAACACAGTGGCAGGAGTGTGTTGAACAAACTCCACCGGCTTAGTGATGCTGCATTTTCATCACTACTGATGCTAAGGTGTCCTTCCTTCCCACACACTAAACTTGTTTGGACGTTTTTAATAGAACAAGAAAATGAAGAATATAAATGCGAGTGCAATCCAAGTCTTCTTCCCAATCTTTCAGCCACAAGATGCCTATCAGTAAATGGGCTACTTGTTCTATTAAATGAGCACTCACTCTGGGTGGTCCGCACCACTATGTGTAGGAGAGGCTGAAAACATGGTACTCATTCCAGAAAAACACGTTATTTTACTGCAGAGGTCAAGTTTAGCAACTATGAATATGGACCGTTTCTCAACAATTCCAGTAGAGTTGCTACTTCCCTGGTTGGCCAGTCTCAAGCGGCTGGAGGGAGGAGGAAGGGAGTAAGGCATGTCACATCTTTGGGCTCTTCCCCTCCCTTCTCCAGTCATTTCATGCACCCTCAGTTTCTGCAGGGGCCAGGGGAGGAATTCACAGCAGAGACCCGCACAGAGGCTCTGGCTCTGTAGCCGGTTTGCCAGTGGAGCTTCCAAGAACACATCATACGAGTTTCCTGAAGTAGTTCTGGCATCTGGGAGGGACTGCAGGTGTGAACCACAGCGGGCAAGTAGCAGCAAGTGATGGCTCCCGTCTTCTTGGCTTCTTACACTGGGAAACCCTGAACAGTGTGGTTCTGACAACGGGTCCCCTGTGATCAACCGTTACGTTTAGAACCTGTGGGGTTCATGTGAATTTGCAGCTTTTCTCTTTATAAACATTAGGGAAATGTTCACGGTAATGGAGATACACAAGAAGAGAATCAGATGTTTGCCTCCCGGAAGGTACATCTATTATCCGAGAAAGAGTTCCATCAGATGACACGAACAAGCACAGTCCACTTCCGCTGTCAGACGCTGACCACCCTCACGTCTTTGCCTCCAACCTCGGCGGCTCTCTTCTCGGATGCCCAAATGGCATATGCAAAAAGCCCAAATCATCTCCCCCACCTGTGACGTACAACATTTTACTTGGGAGTTAAGATGACCAGAAAATATTACATGAAAGATTATGACTTCAAAAGAGGAATTAATTCCAGGGAGATGGATCTTTAAGGAATTAAAGGTCACATTTCCACATGAACATCTGCCAGAGGAAAAAAATAGCAAAGGAAAACATTCCCTGGGGCTACAGCCCACATGGACAAAGCATCTTGGATACACAATGCTTCCTGAAACGGCCAGGGATCCCCATGAGTGCTCGGAAGCTGAAGGAGCACCGTCCAGCTTTCTTCTTCACGCAGCCTCATTGCCACGCTCTTAGGAAAGCGCTTCTGGTATGAGGGATCTTACAGCTTCGGACCACAAAGCTTCCACAGCCACAATTAGCTCCCAAGACGCTGAGTGTCCAGAACAGCCAGGAGAGGCACAAGGACACCACCTAGGTGACAGAGCACCACGGGCCACTTTTCACCAAATCTCCTTTTACCCCCCGGCCCAGCACTGGCGATGGCTGAAACGGCAATGTCTCTCACCAGCCAGGATCCTCAAGTCTTTCCTCCTTTGCCAAAACACCAGAGGCCTGTTCTATTTCCAGCCCCCTGGGGAGTCTCTGTTGGTTGTGAGAAGGTCTCATCTCTTCCAGGTGAAATGTTCCATTACAACAGAAACATTCTCTTGAGGACATAAAAACAAGCAACCGACTCCAGGAGGCAGAGGAAAGAAAACCACATCTGCCATAACGGGGAGGTGAACACAGTGATGCCCAAACACAGCCCCGCAGCGTCCACAGCCCAGGGGTCTGTAATCGGCACTAGGCACACATGCGAAACTTCTGTGGCTCATTTCCTCCACGCCCCCGAGGCAAGAAAGAATACGCCTACAAAGCTGGTGTTCTGGGTTCAACTGTGCTCCCCAAATGACATGTTGAAACCCTAAGCCCCAGGACCTGCGGCTGTGGCCTTATTTGTAAATACAGTAGTCTCCCTTATCCATACGGGATGTGTTCCAAAACCCGCAGGGGATGTCTGAAACCACAGATAGCACTGACGCCTGTATGTACTATGTTTTTTCCTTTGCAATCACTTCATATAGGGCAGGTAGTGAGACCATGTAGATATGCTGGACTAAGGGCTGACTCATGTCCCAGATCAGAGTGGGAGGGCAAGAGATTTCGCCATGCTACTCATGCAATCTAGCACTTATGAATTGTTTGTGGAATTTTCCATTTAACATTTTCAGACCATGCGGTTGACTGTGGACAAGAAGGGATTGCTGCAGTGTCTTTGCAGATGTTATCAAGTAAGGATGAGGTCCTACTGGGTCAGAGTGGGCCTTCAATCCAATGGCTGGTGTTCTTACAAGGGGCAAGAAATTTGGAGACACGTAGACACACACAAAGGGAAGAAGGCCACCTGACGGTGGAGACAGAGACGGGAGTGATGCAGCTACAAGCGCCAAAGACACCAAGGCTCACCAGCACCACTGGAAGCTGGAAGAGTTGAGAGCTGATTCTTCCCTTGGGGCTGAGGGAATACGGCCCCGAGCTTTCAGTCTCCAGAACAGGGAGAGAACCACTTGTTGTTGTCTTAATCACCCAGTTAGTGGCATCTTGTGGCGCAGCCCTGGAAAGGGACACAGATCTCCCTGGCATGGCTCTGGGCTACACACCCCAGCTCAGCAGGTCCTCTGCACACCACACTATAAGCGCTGTGCACAGAGACTGAAGGAGTGAAGGCCAATGTCCGGAGACAAATGAATATTATGAAATCTGGAAAACCCGTTCTCTTCCCAGCTCCACTCTGACCCCTTTTCCCACAGTCGTTCCTTCCTCCTCTCACAATGCTTTATTAAAAACTGGAAGAAGGGGACTTGACCCCTTCCGTCTCTTCTGAAGGGCTGGCAATGGCATAATGAGAGTTGAACGAAAACACCGCCACCACCAACAAAATGTTCTTGTTTACTCTATTTAAATGCTCATGAGCTACTGGGGGGACGTTTTCCTTCTTAGGAACGACTCCCCTCACTGTTGGATGTGCCTCATCTGGGTGCAAGGGCAAAGTGGAGAATCGGTAGGGGCTCCAAGAACATTCTCCACAGAGCGATCTGTTCCTTTCTGCCTGGAGTTGGAAGGAGATGCTATTCCAGGGCAGGAGCTGGGAAGAAGGGGCCCCATGGACAAGAAGGCACTAGAACAAGGAGCCTGAAAGTGCCTAGGAGGCCTAGGAGGCGGCGTGGGATTCTAACAGGTGGAAACAGGAGGAAGGGAAGCACGGCTTAACCCTATGAAGTGTGGAGCTGCACAAGGTGTCTGGAGCCAGGGAACTGGGGGACATGAGTTAAATAGTCTGATGCATCTGAGAATCTGTGCTAAGTAGCCCACAAATACCACATGGTGGTACTGTTACTGGTGGAGGCATTAGTCTTCTCTTCATTGACTATGACTGCCACCTCCACCACCACACTTCCATGACCGCAAGATCACTGCTACCACAGTGCAGGACAGGCCTCCCCACCTGCTAAGAAGGCACACCTTATCCTACAATCTAGGGAGTGGCAAATTTCTGATAAACAAGTTATATAATCTTCCTCTCCTCCTTCCTCCCTCCCTTACACAAATATTTTCTGAGCACTTAATCCATGCCAGACATTGTACTAGGTGCTGGGGATCTGATGATGAATGGCCCAGCTAAGAGCTCCCTCCTTGCAAAGCTTAGGGGTGGTTGGGAGATACCTCCACGCAGAGGTGTAAGTTCTCTGATGGGAAGTAGGGGGCACTACTGAGCACACAGGAAGAATAACCCAGCCTAAAGGAGGCAAGGTGGACTCCCTGGAGCAAGTGGTAACTGAGACCTCAGGGATAAGCGGCAACCAGTCTACAGTGAGAAGATATGCTGGTGGGAAAACTGGCATGAGTCAGGTTGGGAGAAAGAGCATACAGCCTATTCAAGGAACTGCGTGATTAACAAATGTTCACGGACCTCCACGTGCCTGACTCACCAGTGTTTCCACTCCCCTCTGTACAACCCTTTGACCAACACCCCTGACTCACGCAAAACTCAGGCTGGTAGGCTGTTTGCCACCAACCCCCACCGAGTTGTGCACTTATTAAGGGTCACTTACATATGGCCCAATCCTGTTTATGTCAGTTATATTATTATTTATATTTGCACTTGTTTATTAAAGATTGTGCACTGCTGGGCACCGTGGCTCACGCCTGTAATCCCAAAACTTTGGAAAGCCGAGGTGGGAGATCACATGAACTCAAGAGTTCGAGACCAGCCTGAGCAACATAATGAGACCTTGTCTCTCTCTACTAAGAATCAAAAAACTTAGCTGGGTGTGGTGACACACGCCTCTAGTCCCAGCTACTCAAGAGGCTGAGGTAGGAGGATCGCTTGAGCCCAGGAGTTCAAGGCTGCAGTGGGCTATGATTGGCTGCAGTGGGTTATGATTGTGCCACTGCATTCTTGGGTGACAGAGCAAGACCTTGTCTCAAAAAAAAAAAAAAAACAAAAAAAACAGTGTGCACACAAACTAAAGAAGGTGGAAAATAAAGAGAAATGCTGTTTAAATTTTTTGTTTAATACTGGATGCGTTAAAAAATATTCACACAAGGCAAGTCATTTAAAAAAAAAAAAAACTGCAGTTGAAACAGGTATGAGCAAGACTGCAAAAGGTTAGGAAAAAATTGTAAACATCCAAACACTTTCGTGAAGTCCCATGTGGACATCCCAGCAATGGGCGGGGACAATGAGGACATAAGGAAGTCGATGCCACAGACAGACTCTGATCTGTGGACCCCACACAAAGGAAAGGCACGGCATGGAAAGCTGCAGAATGGACCATCACTCATGGGCTGAAATGCCAGCACAACATCTAAGCTGTGTAGGAGACTTCTGTGGGTATTTCCTTCAGCATTTACTAACCTTTTCCCCTAACCCAGCGATTACTGTGAATAATTCAGCAGAGCTGAGGGTGGCATGGGGGGGGAGAAGCGTTAGTCCAACTGTGAGGCCGGCTGGAGAAAGGCCTCCTGAGCCCTGTGGGGAAGTCAGGGTTTGAGAGTCCCCAGCTTAAGGTGGGAATTGCAGCCACGGCATGGAGGAGGAGCACTCACAGGAGTGGAGTGGGATAGGAGCGAGGAGGGTCTGGGACGGGGCGGGAGGAAGGTGGGCAGGGAGGAAGGCAAGCAGTGTCACATGGGCAGAAAAGCTCTCCAAGTCAAAGCACCACAAACTGGGTGGCTTAAACAACAGAAATACATTGTCTCACAGTTCTGGGGGCCAGAAGTCCAAGATCAAGGCGTCAGCAGGCCCACGCTCCATTTGAAGGCACTGGGGAGGGTCTGCTCTAGGCCTGTCTCCCGGCTACTGGTGGCTCCATGGCTTGTGGCAGCATCGCTCCCATCTTCACATAGCATTCTCCCCGTGTGCCTCTGTGCTCCAGTTTTCCCTTACTTCAAGAGACTGAGGCTTTTCCTCTGTCACCCAGACTAGAGGGCAGGGCCATGATCTCAGTTCACTGCTGCCTTGAATTCCTTTGCTCAAGTGATCCTCCTGCCTCGGTCTCCCCCACTGCTGGGTCTACAGATGTGAGCCACGACACCTGGCTTCAATTTCCTCTTTCTATAAGGATATTGGTCGTATTGGATTAGGGCCCACCCTACTCCAGTATAACCTCATCTGAGTGAATTGTATCTGCCACGACTCTGTTTCCAAATAAACTCACATTCTGAGGTACAAGGAGTTAGGACCTCAACACAGGAATTTTGAGGGCTAAGGTAAGGGGAGAACAAGAGGAGTTTGGTGTCACAGAAGTGAGAATGTCCGGCCAGGTGTGGTAGCTCAAGCCTGTGATCCCAGCACTTTGGGAGACCGAGGTGGGCAGATCACCTGAGGTCAGGAGTTCAAGACCAGCCTGGCCAACACGGTGAAACTCCATCTCTACTAAAAATACAAAAATTAGCTGGACGTGGTGACAGACATCTATAATCCCAGCTACTTGGGAAGCTGAGGCAGGAGAATCATTTGAACCCAGGAGATGGAGGTTGCAGTGAGCCAAGATCACACCATTGCACTCCAGACCGGGTGACTGAGGGAGACGCTGTCTCAAAAAAAAAAAAGAAGTCAGGAAGTCCTTTTGGAATCCCCTCCCCTCCTGCTCAGCCAGAACAGCCCTGGTAGCTGCATCCTGAAGTGTGGTCCAGCCCTGAGTCATCTGCTAGCTATAATTACTGTTTTCTTCTCAACGTGTTGCAGACCAGTGGTGGAGACCAAGGACTGACGTCTCCTCTGGGCTCCCAGGCTAAGCAGAAGATTGAAACAGAACCGCCGGATAGGGTTTGGCTGTGTCCCCACCCAAATCTCATCTTGAATTGTAGCTCCCGTAATTCCCACGTGTTGTAGGAGGGACCCGGTGGTAGATAACTGAATCATGGGGGCGGTTTCCCAAATACTATTCTCCTGGTAGTGAATAAGTCTCATGAGCTGTGATGGTTTTGTAACGGGAAACCCCTTTTGCTTGGCTCTCATTCTGTCTTGCCTGCCGCTACGTAAGATGTGCCTTTTGCCTTCCGCCATGATTGTGAGGCCTCCCCAGCCCTATGGAACTGTGAATCCATTAAGCCTCTTTTTTTTTTTACCCAGTCTCAGGTATGTCTTTATTAGCAGCGTGAGAACAGATGAATACAAACGCCAAGGGAAGGTTCTGTCCAATCTGAAACAATTTCCAACTCTTGTACCTTTCCTCTGTGATTGCTTTTACTTCTTCAAATCAAACTGGTGGAAAAGCAGCAACAAGTACCTGCAGGCTATGAGCTTTTCAGTCGCAAACATGTACATAAGCGCGAGGCACGGAGCACAGCTGCTATTGACTCTATTGACTGAAAATCATTTATCTCAAAAGCCTCGTGCAGCACTACAGAAGCAGCCAGCCTCACCTCCATGCTGTTTAAAGAGGCATGAATAAAACCAGGTGTGTGTGGTGCTGACCCAGCACACCGCTGGGAACTGGGCACCAGCATTCTCAGTGCCGAGTGACTGCCCTGCATGCCAGCTCCTCTCTCTGCTCCCTCCACTTCGTGCCAGGCAAATAAAGCCACGGAAATGCAATGATCAGTCAGACTTGTGAGCAGCTCTGGGGGCCATCTCACTGAAGGAAGAGCCTAGAACTGGAGCCCCAGTGAGGTCTGGGGAGTCCTGGAGGCTTCTTTAGGCTGTCCACTCCCTGTCCCCCTAGACTGGGGTTTTGTTAAGAACTGATCATCAACACCGATGATGACGAGGATAAAGATGCTTCCTATCGCCTTCTGCCACTGAGGGGTTGGTAGGTGCTAGACTTTTCACAAAAAACAAAATCTCCGAGAAGAAAAAAAGCCAGCTCAGGAAAGGGTCCATGTTGCAAGGTGCCTCGGAGAAGATGCCTGACTTCTATCAAAATGGATGGGTTCGTTTCAGGGAGAAAAAGCAATGACATTTTTCTTTTTTCAAAAAGGCCAGTCTGGGGCTGGTAACGAGCCGTTTTATTTTTTGAAACATGCCACTTCCTCCAAGTCGTTTTTCAAACTAAATTAGGCTGACAGCTTGGAACTGATGAGATCACAAACAAGGTCTTAATTTAGTTATGACCCATCCCCTCTTTCCCTCCAAAACGTTTTGGTGCAGCAAGGAAAGGCTCCAGCTTGACTTCAGTCACTGGACTTTTACCATCTTCCTTTAAAATGCAGATAAAGGGTGCTGAAGGCTTTTACGTGTTTTTGTTTTGTTTTGTTTCAACGTTATCCTATTGAGTTCATACTTTAAAGAGAAAACACTCTGGCTCAGTTCTTTATCCACTCCCATCTCAAATCCTTTCACATCTCTCTGAAAATTCCTCCCAAGGGAGGAGACAGCTCAGTCAACTCACTGCTGAGGACATTTCTCTACCTGTTCACAATGAGAGGATTCTCGAAGCAGACCCAGGAGGCGGCACTTCCAGGGTACATGAAGCCATCTCCTGCATGCCAGGCCAACATTCAACACCCAGATGACTTCAAAAGGACACCCAGTAAAGCCCACGCAGGCACGTGACAGAGGGAGGAGACACCCACGTGAAACGAGGGCTCTGTCACTCTTCAAGACAAAGGTTTATGAGTCTCAAGAACGGTGAGCACCAAGAGGAAAGGTCCTTGCTTAACAGGACCATGAGGATCACTAAACATAAATGTCACAAAAGTCACTGAGTGTCTCCAGTCTTTTTTTTTTTTTTT
>NW_012103388.1:3802079-3803798 GCF_000951045.1 Mandrillus leucophaeus
GGCGGGGACAATGAGGACATAAGGAAGTCGATGCCACAGACAGACTCTGATCTGTGGACCCCACACAAAGGAAAGGCACGGCATGGAAAGCTGCAGAATGGACCATCACTCATGGGCTGAAATGCCAGCACAACATCTAAGCTGTGTAGGAGACTTCTGTGGGTATTTCCTTCAGCATTTACTAACCTTTTCCCCTAACCCAGCGATTACTGTGAATAATTCAGCAGAGCTGAGGCTGGCATGGGGGAGAAGCGTTAGTCCAACTGTGAGGCCGGCTGGAGAAAGGCCTCCTGAGCCCTGTGGGGAAGTCAGGGTTTGAGAGTCCCCAGCTTAAGGTGGGAATTGCAGCCACGGCATGGAGGAGGAGCACTCACAGGAGTGGAGTGGGATAGGAGCGAGGAGGGTCTGGGACGGGGCGGGAGGAAGGTGGGCAGGGAGGAAGGCAAGCAGTGTCACATGGGCAGAAAAGCTCTCCAAGTCAAAGCACCACAAACTGGGTGGCTTAAACAACAGAAATACATTGTCTCACAGTTCTGGGGGCCAGAAGTCCAAGATCAAGGCGTCAGCAGGCCCACGCTCCATTTGAAGGCACTGGGGAGGGTCTGCTCTAGGCCTGTCTCCCGGCTACTGGTGGCTCCATGGCTTGTGGCAGCATCGCTCCCATCTTCACATAGCATTCTCCCCGAGTGCCTCTGTGCTCCAGTTTTCCCTTACTTCAACAGACTGAGGCTTTTCCTCTGTCACCCAGACTAGAGGGCAGGGCCATGATCTCAGTTCACTGCTGCCTTGAATTCCTTTGCTCAAGTGATCCTCCTGCCTCGGTCTCCCGCACTGCTGGGTCTATAGATGTGAGCCACGACACCTGGCTTCAATTTCCTCTTTCTATAAGGATATTGGTCATATTGGATTAGGGCCCACCCTACTCCAGTATAACCTCATCTGAGTGAATTGTATCTGCCACGACTCTGTTTCCAAATAAACTCACATTCTGAGGTACAAGGAGTTAGGACCTCAACACAGGAATTTTGAGGGCTAAGGTAAGGGGAGAACAAGAGGAGTTTGGTGTCACAGAAGTGAGAATGTCCGGCCAGGTGTGGTAGCTCAAGCCTGTGATCCCAGCACTTTGGGAGACCGAGGTGGGCAGATCACCTGAGGTCAGGAGTTCAAGACCAGCCTGGCCAACACGGTGAAACTCCATCTCTACTAAAAATACAAAAATTAGCTGGACGTGGTGACAGACATCTATAATCCCAGCTACTTGGGAAGCTGAGGCAGGAGAATCATTTGAACCCAGGAGATGGAGGTTGCAGTGAGCCAAGATCACACCATTGCACTCCAGACCGGGTGACTGAGGGAGACGCTGTCTCAAAAAAAAACAAGAAGTCAGGAAGTCCTTTTGGAATCCCCTCCCCTCCTGCTCAGCCAGAACAGCCCTGGTAGCTGCATCCTGAAGTGTGGTCCAGCCCTGAGTCATCTGCTAGCTATAATTACTGTTTTCTTCTCAACGTGTTGCAGACCAGTGGTGGAGACCAAGGACTGACGTCTCCTCTGGGCTCCCAGGCTAAGCAGAAGATTGAAACAGAACCGCCGGATAGGGTTTGGCTGTGTCCCCACCCAAATCTCATCTTGAATTGTAGCTCCCGTAATTCCCACGTGTTGTAGGAGGGACCCGGTGGTAGATAACTGAATCATGGGGGCGGTTTCCCAAATACTATTCTC
>NW_012103388.1:3806188-3829942 GCF_000951045.1 Mandrillus leucophaeus
ATCTCCTGACCTCGTGATCCGCCCGTCTCGGCCTCCCAAAGTGCCGGGATTACAGGCTTGAGCCACCACGCCCGGCCGAGTGTCTCCAGTCTTTATGCTCAGAATCCTAGCTGTCCTTCGGATGAGTCAGTCCTTCCTAGCCAGCAATGAGCGAGGCTGTGTAAATGTCTGTCATCTTCAAAGGTATATCTAATGGCCGGGAACTGAGATTTGTCTTTACTTCCGTTTAGCCTCCACTCTGTGGCACACAGTAGGGTTCTCAGTGAAGATGCAGGTTAGAGCCCACGGTGACTGGCTCTCCTCTTACAATAAGCAGCAGCTTCCACTTGCCAACTGCCCTCCTCAGCAGGAGGTTCAAAGGCCCGTTCCAGATGCTGTGGCATTGGGCCACCAGCCACTGCTCTTCTTTGACAAAAGGCTTGCTCAGACATTTGTGACCAGCTTTTCAAAAAGATCTTGAGTTGCTTTTGAACTTCATATCAAAATTAACTCTTGTAGAAGATAATACCCACCCACTCTCTTTCTACAGGAAAGATAAGGTTACCAAAATGACCTGCAATGCCCACCCCTGACTTCTGGTTACCCAGAGTGATTGTGTTCCAAGGTGAGTCACATTACTCGCACCTCTGCTCAGCACGCTGCGTGGTTCCCACCTTGCTCACAACCAGACGGACCTCCGTGGTCACCACCGACTTCTCAGAGCTCATCTCGCCTTCCTTCCTTCCTCTTGCTCACCTCCACCATGTGGGTTTTCCTACAGTTCCTCAAACACACCCCGTCCCTTCAGCCTCAGTGTCTCCATGACTGCTGTTCCATCAGGGCGAATGTGCTTCCCCACTGGGATAGCCCCACGGCTGGCTCCCTCACCTTCCTCACACCTCCACTCCCAGGTCTCCCCATCGCCCTAGAGTGTCCTTCTCCACCTCTGGCTGCCTCAGTCTCTCTCCATGGCACATCATCTCATCTTTCACCTGTGCACGTTTATCATTTCCCTCCCTATTGGGATGTAACCTGTTTTATTCATGGATACATCCCAATAGTCACAGACTAGGTGCCAGCAAACATGTTGAGAACGTATGTTCCTATAGTGCATGTAGTCAAGGAACTGCCTTATTATTGGGCACCTTGTATCAGGAGAGTCATTAAGCAGTAGTTCCTCTTGCCCTAAACCACGGTAACCTCTTATCTACTTTCTGTCTGTAGGGACTATTCTGGTTATTTCATCTAAATGGAGTCACATGACATGTGACCTTTTGTGATTGGCTCATTTCACTCAGCTTATTTTCAAGGTTCATCACAATTCCTTCCACAAAGTCCACTCCCGGGGGACCATCCTAATACACATCTAGCTTCCTATGACACGACATGCATGCTGATGGCAGCACCACCGATGGAATCTGCCCTGGTTGGGTGCAAAGGCGACACCAGCCTTCCGCGATACTAGCCTTCCATCCAGACAAGCTAAATTAGCTCCCTCTGTATTGGCATTGCATTGTGAGCTTGGGGTGGAACACACTGTCCTAAATGCCAAGATATTTTTCATGTGTACTAAAAAATCTATATCCTGTGCTATAATCAATAGTTCACCTGAATTACATTTATCCTTGCTCAGTTTAATCTCAGTGGACTGGCTCTAGCATTTCCAGTGAATGAAGTATCTGGATCTTGGTTCTCATCTGTAATGCTCCTTCCTGCTTCTGCTCTCCCTGCTTTTAGCTTTCCGCATGGCTGACAACGAGGCTTCTGGGCCTTTACTCCAATCACTGTCTGCACTGCAGGAGATAGCACTGGTGGGAATGGGAATACCACATGCTATTCTACTCAACCTTGCCCTCAGGCTGATGATGATCAGCTAACAAATTTCAGCCACCTGCAGAAACTCCAGCTTCACAATCATCCGGCCCTTCTCACCACGCTATCTACAGGGACATGCGATAGTAAGGAATAGCCTGACATTTTGATGCAATCTACAGATGTAATGTCCAGGCACTTCCTCACTTTACTAACCAAGTTATTCCATCAATGAAGAATCAAAGCTGATGGGACATGACCTTTTCTTAGTGAACTCATGTTGACTGCTACCAACCTCCACACAAACCATCTGTTCTCAAACTCTGCTAAGCATCAGCTCTAGGCTTGCCAGTCTATGATTATTAAAATCTACCCTCTCCTGGCCGCACGGGTGGCTCACGCCTGTAATCCCAGCACTTTGGGAGGCCGAGGCGGGCGGAGCACGAGGTCAGGAAATCGAGACCTTCCTGGCTAACATGGTGAAACCCCGTCTCTACTAAAAAAATACAAAAAAATTAGCCAGGCGTGGTGGTGGGTGCCTTTAGTCCCAGCTACTCGGGAGGCTGAGGCAGGAGAATGGCGTGAACCCGGGAGGCGGAGTTTGCAGTGAGCCGAGATTGCATCACTGCACTCCAGCCTGGGCGACAGAGTGAGTCTCCATTTCAAAAAAAAAAAAAATCTACCCTCTCCCATTACCCTCACACTGTTTTCCACTGAAAGCCAGCTTTTGCCTGGTATCAGACTTAGAACTTCGTTCATTCTCCATGGCACTTTAAAGATCATTTGTATTTCCAAATTCTTTCTATTCTCCAGGATCTAGCCCTGATGACTAAAATTCACTTAAAAGGCCTCTCTGTTTATTCAACAAACACTTGCTGAGTGCCTACTGTGTGCCTGGCACGTGGCTTTGTAGAGTCTACACTTCCAGTTCTACTTGGTAAGGAAGTTAAAAGCAGACAGCAGCTGACATCTGCTGACCCTGTGCCACCATCCCAGGAAATTCGCCATCCTTTCCCTTCCGCTTCCGAATATGGTCTTAATAGTAACAGCCTATGGCTATTACTGGTGTTTCATTTTATTGTGGGAAAAATATACATATACACATATATAAAACATAAAATGCCATTTAATCAGTGTGCAATTCAGTGTCATTAAGTGCATGCACAGTGTTGGGCAACCATCATCACTGTGTATTTCCAAAACTTTTCCATCACCCCTAACAGAAACTCTGTACTCACTAAGCAATAATTCCCTCTTGCCCTAACCCCTGGTAACCTCTTACCTACCTTCTGTCTCTATGGACTATTCTGGATATTTCAATTCAATGGAGTCATATGACATTTGACCTTTTGTGACTGGCTCATTTAACTCAGCTTATTTTCAAGATTCATCCACATTGTAGCATGTATCAGTGCTTATTCCTTTTCATGGCTGAATACTATTCCATTGTATGGATATACCACATGGTCTATCCACGTATCTGCTGAGATTCTGGGGTTGTTTCCACCTTTTAGCTATTGTGAATAACACTGCATTGGTGTATAAAATATCTGTCTGAATACCTATTTCAATTCTTCTGGGTATACAACTAGCAATTAATTGCTAGGTAATTAATTGCAATGAGCAATTAATTAATTGTATGATTATTTTATGTTTAACTTTTTGAAGAACCACCAAACTTTCCCACAGTGTCTGCACCATTTTATATTTCGTCAGCAATGCATGACTGTTCCAATTTTATTTTCTTTTTAACAATCTTGAGCTCACCTAGACTTTAGCCTCCCTCACCCCATTCTTATAAGTTTGCCTAAGCCATTTTAAAAATTAATCCTTGGCCTTAAGCTAATGATTTTTAAAAAGTCAGAATGCAAGAGGGAATTTTCTCAAAGTCCACCATGACACACTATCTTACTGCATATGGATTTTTCTCTCACGTTCTCATCAATGGAGAGAATGAACTTTGCAGTCTGATGCCTGGATGTGAATTCTACTTCCTACTCTCTAGCTGCGAGCTCCAGTTTCCTCCTTTGTAAACTGGGATCATCAGTGTTTTAGTTTTCTGCAGTTGCAGAACAAACTGCCACAAAGTTAGTGACTTAAAACAACACAAATGTATTATCTTACAATTCTGGAGGTCAGAACTTGGAAATGGGACTCATGGAGCTAAAATCGAGGTGTTAGTAGCGGTGGTTCCCACGGGAGGCTGTAGGGAGAACTGGCTTTCTTGCCTTTTCCAGATTCTTAGCGGCTGCTTGCATTTCTTGGTTTATGGCTTCATCCTCCATCTTCAAAGCCAGCAAAGCCAGAGGAGTCTTTCTCCTATTGCATCTCTCTGACACACGATCCTGCCTCTTTCTTCCACTTTTAAGGGCTCTGTAATTATACTGGGGCCACATGAATAGTCCAGGATAAACCCCCATTTAAAGGTCAGCTCATTTGTGCCTTAGTTCCCCTCTGCCATGTAACCTAACACAGCCACAGGTCCCGGGGATGGGACGTGGACATCTCTGAGGGCCGTTACTCTGCCTGCCACAAGACAGTAATGACCTACTTAGATTGTTTCAAGGATTATTTGTATTTCTAAATTCTTTCCATTCCTCGAGATCTAGTCCTGAAGACAAACTCACTTGAAAGGCATCTCTACTCATTTATTTGACGAACACCTACTGAGTTCTGAGTTAATGAAACAAAGCATGTTTGTATTTTGGGTTTTGGTTTTTGTATTTGCTTTTGTTTTTGAGACAGGGTCTTGCTCTGTTGCCCAGGCTGGAGTGTAGTGGTCTGATCTTGGCTCCATCCCCCAGACTCAAGCGATCCTCCCACCTCAGCCTCCCTAATAGCTGGGACCACAGTTGCGCACCACCATGCCGGGGCTGCCCAGGCTGGTCTCAAACTTCTGAGTTCAAGCGATCTGCTTGACTCAGCCTCCCAAAGTGATGGGATTACAGGCGTGAGCCACCACACCTGGCCTGACACAATGCATGTTAAACACTTAGAGCCTGGCTGGCATCCAGCGAGCACTCAATCAAGGCATCTATTATCATCTTACCCTCGTAACTTTATCTTCTGGAAATATGCTCCAAGCCAGAAGAAATTACTTCTTAGTCTAAACTTTCTGCGACCGTGTTCCTAAAATCCAGGGTTCCTTTCCAGCTATGAAATCCAGCATGACCTCCCTCCGGGTCCTGAGGACTTGGCCTGCCTTCTGTGTTAAGGCAGAATTGGAGCTGAGAGCAGCATCCCTCATGGCTTCCCCCACCCGCGAGGAGACGAAACACCCAGCAGGGCCAGCCAAGAGCTCCGCACGCTCTGGTTCTAGCAGTGGCACTGACGTTCCCTCCACTCCATCTGGCTGGTCTGTGATCTGTCGGGCACTGTCCTTAGCCTCCACCTGGCCCAGCGATATGCAGCATGACCCCAAAGCACCCTCAGCCTGGCTTCTCCGCACTGTATCCGCACACCAAGCCCTCTAGAAGGTCCCAACGCAGCCTCACGGAATTCAGATGCCAGACAGATGAACAGTTTTTACAGAAGGCAAACTCCATCCTGCATTGAACCACATGCTTCTGCGGAAGGCGTTCACTTCCACTTTGCATGCCGGCTGGGATTTGTGGTCCAGCGTCACAGGGTGAAGCCATTCCTCATGGGTGAACATGGAGCCGTCTCAGGCCCCAAGGTTTATTTCTAAGCAGCTACTCAGATATTGATCACGAGGTATACTTAAGTTTTTTGTTTTTCCAATGCCACAAGTATTGTCTTTTATTATGTCTGGTTCTCAGTTTTAAAAGCATGTTTTCTCCTTTCTGTCTCAAAATATGCTTGAAACTCTTGGTTAGGTCAGACCTGAGTATCACAATAGAGGCTCCCTGCTCATTTCCTGAGCTACACTCTGGTCCTTGCTGAGACGAGAAGTCCAAATCCTCCTCAATACTGGGGCCTCTATCACTCAGCAGGTCTGGGGACGTGGGAGCCTCCATGCCAGGGTTTTCAGGGCCAGAACAGTGAATGAGCCGTGGATTTGGCCTGCAGACGGAGAGGCTGGGCTGTGCTGATCAGGGGTCCCAAAGAGACTCACGAACTGGGCACAGCCCGATGCACAGACGTGACTTAGACTGCACAGGCTGGGAGGGAGCCTGCAAGGGCCTTGGGGACTGTGCAGGTGCCACACACTCACCTCCCATTTCTGAGGTGGGGGGATCAGAGACCCCTAAGCCAGCACACGGGTCCCTCCCTCTGAGATCACAACCAGAACTTCTCCTACCTGTCATTTCAGGGACTGGGCTCACTCAATGCCCTGGCTGCCTCCAGCAGGAGATTCTGCTCCTGCCGCCCAGCTGCCGTGGGGCAGAACTTCTGCGTTCCTCTCTCGAAAGGCTGGGTCATGTCCTCTCATTCCTCAGCTCTTGACTACAATTTCCTTCTGTCACCTCAGAAATCGTATTTTCTTCCTGGCTTCCTCCCAGGCTCTCGCTTTCATCTGTCTAACGACAATCCCTCCTTGCTAATAAACCTCAAGTGGGAGGGCCAGCCCCTCCTGCCAGCCCTTTCATCGGCCCGTTGCACAAGAAAACCAGCTCTTACCTGGGCATGCGACTTGGCCATCGCCTCAGCCTACAGCCTGCGGTTCCCACACAGGCCCTAGAGCTCTCTTTCCTGCCCTAAATTCCAATTCTCAGATGCTCAGATAAGCTAAGAATCCCCTTGCCTCCCCCTGAAAACTCCCCAGCAGAACTGCCAGCAATTGCGGGCTTTGCTGTTTATGTTCTCCTAGGTCAAGAGTGTGCTGGGGAAGGTGGTTCCGTAATGCTCTTTGGAAATATCATTAATCTAAGTCTTTTATTAACTGTATCCTCTCACTACCTAACCATGCTGGGGTAATTATCTGACTTTGTGCCCTGCCAGCTAGCATCAGAGGTGGGAACACTATTCGCTTGACCCATTCCTTTGGCTTTGTCATTGATTTCACGGAGAAATTAAAGGCTTTCTACATTTATGTTATGGTTAAAGAGATCATGAACAAAACATAAATGTAAATCAATGATAGATAATTACACTAAGATGGCATGAGTACGCTCTGTATTCTTTAAGTAAAAGCCTCACAAGAAAACAACAGCAGTGGTTAAATAAAGCACAATAATTCTTAAGTGTCAGCGAAAATAAGGGTGAGAGAGAGAGAAAGAGTATTCAATTTAACAAATAACTTGGTCAATTTACTAAAAGCATTGTACTTAAAATATGAACATATACTGACGATGTAAAAATCATTTGGAAATCTCAACTTTGCTCTTCTGAAACCATTGCAAATGTTATAAAATCATGTTCCCTGTCCTTACAAGGCTTTAAAACTAGGCATAAACTTCAAGATAACAAGCCTGTAAAAACTGTAATTGTTGTGTGTTATTACACAGGCTGTACAGGGTATTTTATACCACCAACTTACAGTCATGCTGGGCCTTAATGAGTCTAACTAAAAGACTTTTTAGCAATTTTCATTTTGTATGGATTAGAGAGTACTAGTGAGGCCCATATGGTCTTCTATAAATTAGGAGATCAAACAAGAGTCTTCTGCAGCAGGACCTCAGCTCTGGATGGCGTCTCTAACTCACCCATTCACATCAGTGGGGAGCAACCGCCCCCAAGGGTTACAGAGTATCGGGGACCCCAGAGGTCTTAGACTCTGTCCCATGCACCATTGGAGCTGAGATGAAAGGACTTAGCCATTCAGTCGTGAGCATGCTGGCAACAATGATTCTATCTGTTGTCTGGAAGGTTTTAATATCACAGTCATATAAATTTCAACCAGTTTTATGTAATGGTGTTTCCCAAATGAGCAACTGAAGAGCCAGGGAAACACATACTCCAGATGTTGGCTGACCCAGGAATCGGGATCAGCACTGAGGAAGAATCTGCCAGCAAAGTCCTGATTCTACTCTCCTAAAGGGAGTCAAAGCCAGGACCCAAACTAAGTTCAGGTGCAGATCTGGGAGGGCATTTATTGACCAGAGCACACAGTGGTGGTGAAAAACGAAAACAAAACCAACAAAGCAGAAAAAAAAAAAAACAAATAAAACCTCCCCAAAACTCAACTGTTTTTCTGTTCAAAGGTTTCTATAAAAATCCTTGGTGTGCTCTCAGACACTCAGTTTGTTTCTGGTCTAAACATCTCACTCTGCCTTAGGAGTCTTCGTCATTCTCTACAGATTCCTTTCGGTGATTCTGGCACGAGCGGGGTGGAAATTGTCGGGGAAGGTTCCATGAGATCCTATTCATCTTACAAGTGTGGGCTTGGGTTTGCTGAGTTTTGGACACTAAAACTGTCCCCTCGTCCCATCCCTGTCCCCATCCACTGGTGCTGGCAGCCGTTTTTGTGTGAATGTAGTACCTGCCATTCCTGGTATCGTGTTGCCGCATGTTCTTGATAAAATGAATCTTCTTAAAATTCTTTGGTCTGGGTGAACCTGAGAGAGTTCGACATCTGAAAAATAAAGTGAATTCGAAAACACAGTCAGTTGCCTGCTGGACAGCTGAGACATCTCCACATAAAGACAGGAAGGAAGGACCAGACAAATGGTTTGAGTCACCCCAAAGGAGGCAGGAGTCTGCGGGGATAATGAAGACAACACGGCTGGAAGCAAGGAAGCTTAAAACAGGCCCTATGATAGACAACGTCTTGATAATACTGACATTATTTTATATGGGTCTCTAAAAAGTCAACTAATCAAGAATATTGTCCCCTGCATTAAAAAAAAAAACAAAAAACAAAAAACCTATGCAGATTCCAAAGACATTATTCTTTATTGTCATCTTAAAAAGTATCCTCCCGTATCAACAAAGGGAAAGGGAATCAAAAACTGTACATTTAAAGGGGGTAGGGAAACACCGGAAAATTCAGTTCAAAAACAAGCCTGAATCATTTTTCTTCTGTAACAAGATTTTGGCCTGAATTACCTGGACAGCTGCCTTAAGTTTCAGCTTGACCCGCTATGCCTGGGAGGTCACAGCTTTACACTGAATGAGAAATCAGAGACCCAGCTAGTTGCTGTTTTTGTTTTGTTTTGTTTTTAAGATAAATTTTAAATAAACATGTGTTGAACTAAAATGGCTTGGATTCAAGTTTTTTTAGTTTTGTTTTGCTGGAGTATACAACATTTGCCTGTACTATAGGACTGGCAAAACAAACCATAGGCCAAGGAGACCTTACTTCTGTGTAGCGTTTTCACCTGGCAAATTTTAAGTTACAAAACCACAATCACAATGACAGAGAAGCAAAATGCTCAACAAACAAGAGTCTCAAGTTTATTCTAGATAAAAGGGGCCGTGACTTTTTGATTTTGGGTTTTGCTAACGAAAACCTTTCTGACCTGGGCCACAGGAGCCAGCTTCTGCCATGGGACATGGTGCCTGTGACCTGATTCTTGACTCTAAAGAAAGATTCTGGGCTGGCTGTGGTGGCTCACGCCTATAATCGCAGCACTTTGGGAGGCCGAGGAGGGCAGATCAACTGAGGTCTGGAGTTCCAGACCAGCCTGGCCAACATGGTGAAACCCCGTTTCTACTGAAAATACAAAAATCAGCCTGGTGTGGTGGCAGGTGCCTGTAATCCCAGCTACTCGGGAAGCTGTCGGCAGAAGAATCGCTTGAACCCGGGAGACCGAGGTTGCAGTGAGCCAAGATCATGCCACTGCACTCCAGCCTGGGTGACAGAGTAGGACTCTGTCTGGAAAAAAAAAAGAAAGATTCTTTTAAAGGCTTGCAGAGCCCCGTTTGAGGACATTCAGTATATGCTTCCTGTGGCTTTCAGGAGGGGTTAGAGTGGGGATGGGATTGACACTTCTCCCCCAAATCCAGGCCTCAAACTCGGATTTTCATTTTTTTTTTTTTTTTTTTTAAATAAAGACAAGGCCTTGCTCTGCCGCACCTTGCAGTGGTGCGCTCACTGCAGCCTCAAAATCCTCCCACCTCAGCCTCCCAAAGTGCTGGGATTATAGGTGTGAGCCACTGTGCCTGGTCCACTAAACCCAGATTTAATTGGCTCAAGGTTCAAGGAGATAGGGCCTCGCTCTGCCTTTTGCTCTCTGGGAACAGATCCAGAACCCCAAATGGCCTCATTTCTTCCTCCAGAATGACTGCTTGAATTTGCAGGCCACTCAAAGTTCCCACCTGTCACACACACACAAAGAAGGTTCTTGAAACATCAAGTCACTGGAAAGAGGAGAATCCCTGAAAGCATAAAGTGGTTTCTGGATAGGGCCCAGTGTTCAGAAGCATCCTTATACCCCTTCCGCGGCTTCCTTTCCCAGGAGGAGAGCTTCCTGGGCCAGCCAATCTGAGGGCAGCAGGCCAAGAGCTAGACAGTGCGCGGGTTCAGGCAGCTCGCAGATCCTGCCACCTCAGCAAACTCTGCTCCTTCCTCCCACCTCCCAGCTGCAGGAAGCTGGGATTGACGCCAGCACAGAGGAAGGACGGCCTGAGCTGCTCCCTGCAGAAAGAAGGGCCCCAGATTCCTCAGCCTTCTTCTGGAAGTGGAAAGCCACAAAAGGGCCACAGGTGGCTGTCTGCACCAGCAAAGGAAGGAGGTGAGGCCGTGATCACTTTAACAGCTGCGGCCACCAGCATCCATCCACCCAGACGGTTTGGAAAAGGGCAGGTGCTGATGGCGAAACAAATAGAGCTTTTTCCTGACAACTAGCAGAAATAGCTTAACTCCTTATTTTTGGACACCAGGTAACCACCAGGCAGATGCAAAACTCCTCAGTCCAAGTCCTCTCATGATGCATGCTCAGTTCTTGGAGTTCCAGGTAGATACAGGAAATCCACTAACAAACCATGATGTGCTAGAGAAAAGTAGGACTTTTAACAGGGTAACTTAACAAAGATCTTTTATTTCCCTATCAGCACCCAATTCTAACTGCACACACCCCACACTAATCTAGCCCTTCATTAAGCAAGCTGTTTGTTGTCTTGCTTTTCTTTTTCTTTTAAGCATTCAACCAAATCACCAGGGAATCTAAGAAATGCTTTAAGAGAATTGTGGCGTTGGCAACAATTGCCAAGGAACTGGAATACTGGGCGCTCAGGTTGCGGCAGGTTAAGCAAAGAACGAATTAATTTCAAAGCTGCCTGCAACAATGTGTAAACATCCATTTAAAAACATACATTTTAAGTGATGCAAAATTAAATTAGCATAAAATTAAATTAAAAACTAATTTAAAGAAAGATTAGCTCTTTCTTGTTAGCACTGATTACAGGATATACTTAATTATGCAAAAGGTCTAATAGATGCCTTGGAGCCATTTGTTCTTCTGCTAAGCTTAAAAGCACATTGGGCTAACAGCCTTCCACCCCCACAGTTCCCAAAATACTTCGGCATCATTATTGGTGTCACCATTTCACAGACCGGGAAAGGCTTCAGCAATCAGCCAATTGGTCTTCCCATTTTATAGATGGGAAAAATGAGGCCCCAGAGACACTAAGTCAATTTCCAATGCTACATACCCAGTTAGAGTCAGGCTAAGAACTCAGGTTTCCAGGCTCCCAAACTAATGTCTCTTCTTCTATACCATGCTAATATAACTGCTAGGAATAAGTGAATTTCTAAGTAAAAATGAGAACAGTTATGCTTTTTAAGTTCTCTTTTTTTAAGTTTTCTTTTTTAAGAAACTCCAGGCTAGAGTGCAATGTCGAGCATAGCTCACTTAAGTCTCGAACTCCTGGGCTCAAGCGATCCTCTTGCCTCAGACTCTTGAGTAGCTGGAGCTACAGATGCATATCCATGTACCTGGTTATTTTTTCTTTTTTTTTTTTTTTGGTTGAGATGGGGTCTCACTACATTGCCCAGGATGATCTCAAACTCCTAACCTCAAGCAACCCCTCTGCCTCAACCTCTCAAAGTGCTGGGGTTACAGGTGTGAGCTACCATGCCCAGCCAATATGAGAACTTTATTTATTTATTTATTTATTTATTTATTTATTTTATTATTATTTTTTTTTTTTGAGACGGAGTCTCGCTCTATCTCGCAGGCTGGAGTGCAGTGGCCAGATCTCAGCTCACTGCAAGCTCCGCCTCCTGGGTTTACGCCATTCTCCTGCCTCAGCCTCCCGAGTAGCTGGGACTACAGGCGCCCGCCACCTCACCAGGCTAGTTTTTTTTGTATTTTTCAGTAGAGACGGGGTTTCACCGTGTTAGCCAGGATGGTCTCGATCTCCTGACCTCATGATCCACCCGTCTCGGCCTCCCAAAGTGCTGGGATTACAGGCTTGAGCCACCGTGCCCGGCCAACTTTATTTATTTATGTATTTATGTGTTGACTGATTGATTATAGACATGGGGGTCTCACTACATTGCCCAGGCTGGTCTTGAACTCCTGAACTAAGCGATCTTCTTGCCTCCACCTCCCCAAGTGCTAGGACTATAGGTGGGAGCCACCGCATCCGGCTGAGAACTTTTTTAAACTAAAAAAAAAAAAATGTCCCTTAGTGGAATAAAAACTTGATTTCTAAAACTCTTTTGATTTCTGACATTCTTAAAATTTTATAATAAGATTTGAGGTTCAGTGCAGTATTCTGTGAGAGCTGATGGAAGTCACAGTTGAGGCCGACAAGCATTTCTGCTGCACTCATTTGTGCTACCACAAGGCTGAGGGCCAGTCTGGGTGGATTTCGTGAAGGCGGGTGACAGGGCACCAACCAGGAACACAGAACCCAGGTCCTCCTCCGGCCGCTCCGCGACACCTCGAGACTCAAGGACACTGCATCCTGAGGCTGGAGAGCCCTGCCCGGGAATTCCTGAAGAGGGAACAGCCCTTTGAGCCTGTACCCTGAGTCGCCTGGCTTCCTTCGGCTCACAGCGACCATGCTGTTCCAAGGACCATGGCTTCTAGCAACCTCTCGAAACTCCAGGGACTTCTCAACGTTATTCATGGATTTTCCTGTTTGTGGCAGGAGTGAGGAAGAACCTCGGTCGGATTGTGAGGTCACTCACTCTAACACCAAAGCCACTCAGTGTGCCTGCGAACACCTCTCCTCCGTGCTCGCTGAGTATGTG
Source organism: Mandrillus leucophaeus (assembly GCF_000951045.1). Lineage (NCBI taxonomy): Eukaryota > Metazoa > Chordata > Mammalia > Primates > Cercopithecidae > Mandrillus > Mandrillus leucophaeus. The sequence continues at coordinate 3,819,024 of NW_012103388.1, forward strand.
GACCGAGGCCAGCTCCCTCATTTGACTGTCAGTGTAGCTTTCTGTATGACTCCTGCAGGGAAATGGCTTTCTCCCACTTCACTGCTCCTCACAGAGTTAACACTTGTGCCCAGGCCACGTCTGCCACACAGCCACATACCACGAGAGGCTCCTGGAGGTTACCCATGCTTTGAAAAAGACTCTGAAAGTGAAGATCGGACTGTTCAGCCCTATCTCTTTGGGATGATGTCAGTGACAAAATTCACAGTCGCTGGACACTTCCCCTGTGACCCCAAGCTGTCTGTGCTCAGTCTGCCCTCTGCTCTTCATGCAGGCGGAGCCCGTGGACATGAGCTCTACCCTGGGAGCGAAGCTTCAGGTGGGGAAGGAGCCAGATCCAGGGGGAGGCTGTCCCCAACAGCAGCACCCTGCCAGGCTCAGAAGGAGGAGCCAGGCGCTCCCAAGTCCTGGCCTGGCCAAGGCATGCAGGGTGCAGATGCCGGTTCAAAGAGGAGCTGATGCAAGTCCACAGGAGCTCATGTCCTCCCGATGCCCTCCCTGCTGCCGTCTGCCTTGTGGTCCCCGGGAAGCCCCTGCGCCCCATCTTCCTGGCTCACTCCCACATGCTGCCCCACCCAGCTCAGGGCTGAGTGAGGATGGAAGGGGGTGCAGGACCTGAGTGCACTCTCCTCCATGAGGGCCTGGCTGGGATAGAGGAGAGGAACCTGCCAGTCACCGGCACAGCACGGCACAGCTCAGCAATGGCTGTCACCCAAAAAGATGCCTTGCGAGCACTTTTCTAATCCCGAGGGAGAAACAGAACGCTTTCAGACCCCAGAGAGCACTCACAACTATCCTAATCGGGCTTCCTAGCAACCGGCCAGGGAGCGACATCATGGTCACCTCCTGAGGAGTTCTCAGTGTCCCTCCTGCTGAGAATGAAGTCCGGGACTGTACCACTGTGTGACTGCACCTGGGGGACGGGCCGGGACAAATGCGGGGCTCTTGCTCCATTAAGCAGCAGTTTACAAAATGAAGAGAAGCCACGGAAAGAGAAGCACCCAAATTCCACGCAAACTGGGCTATTCCGACACGTAATTGGATTTAACGTTGTCTAGTTCTAATGGTCCTCAGAGGTGGGTTGGACGCTAGGAGATGTCCCATAGTCCGTGGGATTCAGATGGTTATTTTTAAATTTAATTCTACAGATCAAGAACTTAAAAAAACAAAATCGATCTCTGGCTGTCATGGTGTGCTGTTTACACACACACAAATGAAACAGAAAATTACCTCCGGAGTGGGGCGTTCTCCTCAATATCTTCCAGGGTCTCCAAGGAGGATCTCTGGGAGATGAGGCGCCGTCTGCAGAAAGAAGGAGCAAATCTGGGAGTTAAAACGGCATTGCAGAACTCATCAGACATTTCTGTAACTCTAAAACTGCCCTAAAACAAAAACATGAAGTCCATTAAGAAAACATCAGACAAAAGCTGCCTCGAAGAGGCTGCCACGCTCCCGCCCTGCGCGCCAGGCCCACCTTGCTGGCTGAACCCTGAGCACTCTCCTGGTTAGAGGGCCGCTTTGTGATGATTAAGGAAGTGACTGATCCTTTTGATGCTGCCATTTTCCCCAAGGACACACACACACACACACACACAAAGACAAGGTGCCTCTTATAATATATAGAATAACTTGATGGTGTGTGCAGCTTTTCTAAGGCATTAGCTAATACGGTGAAGTATTCCACTATCAGGGATTTGGATCCGGTAACTGATAAATATTAAATCTAAAACCCTATGAAAAACAACTTCAAAATCATTAGGATGCAATAAAAAGATTACACTCCCTGGATGGTCATGATTTCAAAAGCAACTAGAAACAAGAAAGAAATTATTCCTTTGGGAGGAGTATCTCACAGACTGGGTAGAAAGAATAAATATGTGGCATGATTATGCAAAACATTAACTCTTCTGGGCTGCTAAGGAATTGCAACCCGCCTGCTAAAACCTCCCCAGTCTACCAGTTTCTGTCGCCAGGCTGAAATAAGAACAAGTCCTAGTCAACTAAGAAGATCAGGTACGGGGAGCAGGGTAGGGTGGGGTGACTTTAAATAAATCCACCTGAACGAAGACTGTCATTTGATAGTGAACGATTTGGTGGAGCAGGATGGACAGAAGATGTTTGACGGGGTTGTTCCTGAAAACAGAACTAAAAATATGAAGATAAGTCCATTTTTTATTACATTTGGGAAAACACAGCCTAGGAACATGCAGTCATAACCATGTTCTAATTTGCCCTAATGAACAAAGAATGAAACGACTTTGTGGGGTTTTGTTGTTTTGTTGTTTTTAATTTTGTGTGTACTTTTTCTGACCAACTACTCTGATACCTTTGGCTTGTCTGGCTTTTATAAGACAATCCGAAAGGTCATTTTTGTAGCAAACTATTCAACAGCTTCGTCAATTTTCCACCTTCCTTAATTTTTTGATACTCAAATCCTTTAAAAAAAAAAGAAAAATACTTGTGGCCGGGCACGGTGGCTCAAGCCTGTAATCCCAGCACGTTGGGAGGCCGAGGCAGGCTGATCACCTGAGGTCAGGAATTCAGGACCATCCTGGCCAACATGGTGAAACCCCATCTTTACTAAAAATACAAAAATTAGCCGGGCGTGGTGGCGGGCGCCTGTAGTCCCAGCTACTTGGGAGGCTGAGGCAGGAGAATGGCGGGAACCCGGGAGACGGAGGTTGCAGTGAGCCGAGATCGCACCACTGGACTCCAGCCTGGCGACAGAGCAAGACTTCGTCTCAAACAAACAAACAAAGAAACAAAACTCGTCATACAGCCTCCTTGTCTCTTCTCCAACTGTAAAACAGTAGAACATAGAACACTCTCAGCTTCGCACTCATCAATGTGTGTGAACCAAGCACACCCATCGCCCTCTGTGTTCATGACATACCGGACTTTCTACAGAAACTGTGGTTTCACTCTGCAATTAACTAACACTGAATTTCCATTTCCATAATATTGCCAGATTTCCAAGAGTCAGCCAGAGCTGTGGAGGAGGCACTGGTCTTACCTGAGAGCAGTGCAGAGGCAAGCTGAGGAGGTGGGGAACTGATTTTACAGGTAGCTAATTCATGAGTGACAGGACTTCCCCGCGGAGCACTGTAACTCAGGGGACAGAGCTCGCCTAGGCCCCTATGACGGCACCTGCAGCTGGAGCTCTGAAGTGTCTGTGCTATGGGTTGAGGCACAGACCTCTGAAATCCCAGTTAATCCTAAGAAAGCAGGCAGGTGAGCAGCGGGCCTAGCCTCTCTCCAGGTGCTAAGTCCCAGGCTGGACTGGGGCAGACGCACACCTGCCCATTGCAGATCTCAGCGCCAGAAACCCCATGTTACCCATCCAAAGTGGGGTGTAATTCTACATAGAACACCTAAGGACTAGAGTCAGACACTCGAATTGCAATCCTGGGGTCCAAAGGCTTCGGGGTCTAAGAAAGCTCCTTAATCCGGCCGGGCATGGTGGCTCATGCCTGTAATCCCAGCACTCTGGGAGGCCGAGGCGGGTGGATCACCTGAGGTCAGGAGTTTGAGACCAGCCTGGCCTACATGGTGACCCATCTCTACTGAAAATACAAAATTAGTCAGGTGTGGCGGTGCATGCTTATAATCCCAGCTACTTGAGAGGCTGAGGCAGGAGAATCGCTTGAACCTGGGAGGCGGAGGTTGCAGTGAGCCGAGATCGAGTCACTGCACTCCAGCCTGGATAACAAGAGTGAAACTCCGTCTCAGAAAAAAAAAAGAAAAGAAAAGAAAGAAAGTTCCTTAATCCTTGAGCCTCAGTTTGTTCATCTATGAAATGGGAAACAGCAATTAACTAAGAAAGGGACACATGTAAAGTCCCAGGCCCACGGCAGTTCTTGATGAACAGGAGCTACTGGGCTTTTGATTGACACTCCAGTTTCCTTCACTGAGGCTGCACCCTGACCTGCACCCCAGCTCAGCTGACCAGGAGCAGGCTGAGTGTCCTAGCTTTGGCCCCCACTCAAGGCCCAGCCAGTGGCAAGGTCACCCCAAAATGCCTTGTGCCTGAGCCCACCCGAGATGCGTACGTGTTCCTTCCACACCTACACCCACTTCAAAGCACAACTAACTCTGCGCATGTACTCAATGGGGTGCACCGAGAAGCACAAGTCACACTCACTGATGTGTTGGCCACCTATAAAATTAGTGTCCCCCAGGTCTCCTTGCACTGCTCTCAGGTCTCCCTACAGACAGGAGGCAGCGATTAAAAGATTTACTCTGTTTATCTCTGCATGATGTTCTGAGCCTTTAAATCCAAAGTAAAACACTCACTGAAGTATTTACTAAATTAAGTATGCACATCTAAATTGTCATTAGCGATAACTTCCACAGGCAGAAATCAATGTATAGGCTTCGGATCCTGAGAATCTCAACACATTCTGTCACACTTTGAGCCTTCCTTTGTAGAAGAGCATTTTCAGGTAACCAGTAAATAGGCAATTGATGTTTTGTTCAATCTGCACCCACGCAACTGAGATGATCGTGCAGGGGAAGGGCTGAAGGCTGCCCTCCTTCAGGTACCCTAAGGAGCCCCGGGGAGGCCCTGGGTGGGCTCTTTGGGCAGCACAGATGCCGCCCAGGCTCTGGCAGAGCCCAGAGCCCAGCCAGGCAGGTTCCCCTCTCCACGCATCCACCCCCACTCACTCAACAATGTGACCGTGAGCCCTCTCGGGAACACACAGCTGAACCAGGCTTGCCTCCTGTCCTCAGGGGCTCAGAGTCATGTGAGGATCAATGGGACGGCCACCAAGAAGCCCCATTAACAATCCCTGAAGCCCCTGCGTCCTTCAGGGCTGTGGTGTGGAGAACACTCCGGCTGAGTCCCACAGTGCGCACAGAAGGCCCTGACGGGAAGCACAGACTCCTCCAACATCCAGACCAGAGTGTTTCACCCTAGAAAATCAGGCCCATCCACAAAAGCACACGACCCAGTAACTCCCCTTTCACAAAGCCGTAGCCACCTCTTCCTGCACCAGAAACAAGAAGGGCTCATTTGGAAAAGAACCAGATGAGAATACACCTTTCTTTACAGTTATAAGGGTTTTTCTAAAAGCCAGCACATTTGGTAATTCCCCTCAGGTACTGAACAGGTGTGAATTCACACACACACATTATTACAGCTTAAACGTCTGTGTCCCCTCAAAATTCACGTGTTGAAATCATAACCCCCACTGCGATGGTATGAGGCAGTGGGGCCTGTGGGAAGTGATCTGTCATAAGGGTGGAGCCCTCATGAATGGGATTACTGCCCTTGTAAAGGGGACCCCGGAGACCTCTCTAGCTACTTTTCTGCCATGTGAGGACACTAGAAGTTGCTCATCTGTAACTGGAAAAGCCCTCATCTGACCCCAACCATGCTAGCACCCAGATCGTGACCTTCTAGCCTTCAGACCTGTGAGAAAATACATGTCTTTACTTTTTATTTATTTATTTTTTTCTGAGACAGAGTGTCGCTCTGTCACCAGGATGGAATGCAATGGCGCAATCTTGGCTCACTGCAACCTTGGCCTCCCAGGCTCAAGCAATTCTTGTGCCTCAGCCCCTCGAGTAGCTGGGACTACAGGTGTGCGCCACCAAACCCAGCTAATTTTTGTATTTTTCGCAGAGATGGGGTTTCGCCACATTGGCCAGGCTGGTCTCAAGAGATCCACCTGCCTTGGCCTTCCAAAGTTATGGGATTAAAGGCATGAGCCACCATGCCCGGCCGAGAAAATACATTTCTATTGTTTATAAGCCATCCAGTCTTTGGTACTTTATTACAGCAGTCTGAACTCAGACGGACCTACACACACGTGCGCGCATGCGTAGGCATGCAAGGGCACGCATGGGCACTTCTGATCAGGACTCCTTAAAGGGGAAAAAATCCACAGCCCAAATGCCCACCTGTTCCTTTAACTTCAGCAGGTGTACTTCCCTTCTTTGTGAATGGAACCAACCAGTATATTCTTGAAACTACCAGAGAACTTGGAACTACCACCAGTCACTGTAAAGAAACCATCCTACAATACCACCAAACAGCAAAGGATGCCTGCCCTTCCAGCCTAGGATGAGGACCTGTTCCCCTGTGAACCGGTGGTGTCATTCAGCAGCGCCCATCTCTGCCCCCACCCCTACAGCTTGCTGGATCCTCCCAAGGTATGTCGGTAGTGTCTTCTCCCTCACCTTCTAACCCCAGAAAGCCTGCAATAAACAAAAAGCCTCAGGGCAGGCGGCCAATCTTAAACAGCCACTTTTCACTCTGTAATTTCCCTCATAAATTAAGTCCATTACTATGCAAACTTCTTATCATTATAGAGTTAACAAGGAGAGGTCTTTGCATATTTTAATGACTGACAAAGAATACTTAGCCTGGGACCAAAATAACAGGCCACCTTACTGACCAAGCAGACATGCAGTAAGAGGCTGGCAGGGCTCAAAGCAAAAGTATGATGCACTGACATCATCAGATGGAAGTGTGCATGTCGAGTCTCCAGACCGAATGTACACTCAGGGCTCCCCGACTTGTCTGACAGTTACAAGTTAGATCCTTCCACACTGGCCACACTTTGGAGTTCATGCTTAACGCTCATGCATGAGGCAGCCTCCTGAAAACACCCACGCCTGTTTTACAATATCCTTGGAATGCTGCAAGGAAGTCATCATAATCCACGACAACACGATTGCACATCTGCATATTCCTGCGTGGACCAAATTAATCCACTCATCATGAAGGGATAAGGGTTTCTTTGTGGGTGCAAATCACTGTATATTCCTGGGGACGCAGGGCTGGTCACAAGGGTACTGTTAGAATAAGTCCACTTCACTGAAAGCTTAAGGAAAGGTCACTTGAGGAAGAAGATGGGGGGAAAAAAGCACACAGAAGAACCCATGGCTGGAGTGACAAAGGAAGGGGAGAGGCAGGCCCGAGGGCCCGCATTTCCGAAGTGCCTTTTATGCACAAAAGGGTCATTGTACCTATTTCCAGGCCAGGAACAGAGGCCAACCATCCAAACTGATGAGGGGACACAGGCCCAGAGGCCTGACCATCCTGAAGGCCCTCCTCACTAATGCTCTGTCGTCATCCTGGTCTGTAGCGACTCTGGGGACCCCAGAGAGTGAGGCAAAGGGGAGCTGTGTGTGGTCCGGGTACCCTCCTCAGCTCTGTTGGAGGGGGCTCCTCTCTGCTGAGCCTGGTAAGCAGAGTGCCCCGAAAAAAGCACTGGGAGACAGGTGAGGGCCTCGCTGCTGTCCCTGCCGACCAGTGAGGGTGCAGCAGGGTCATCTTGGGGTCTGGTGGGGCAAGCTGGTCAAGGCCAATCCCTCATACAGTCACCTGGGGCAGTAGCTCAGCCCGAAGGACAACGTGAGGCAGTGGGCACCCCGGGGAAAGCTCCGGCTGGAGAGTTAGGACCAGCCCATGACGTGGAAGGTGACCCTTGGCCTCAGTCTGCTTCCAGTATGAAATGAGAAAGTAGGGTAGATCGATGCTCTCAATGTGTCTGCACATCAGAATCCCCAGGGAACAACAAAGTCACCGAAGCCTGAGCCCACCTTGAGATTCTGATTTCCTGGTCTGGGTGTGGCCAGATAAACGGGGTTTTAGACACTCCTGGGGGATTCTAGTGAGGAGGACAGTTGAGTCCCATTGAAATAGCTCCAGTGTTCTGCACAGGCCAAAGGCAGTGAGAACCTTCTCCTGACATTCCACTTATTTACCTTACGTTTGGGGATGGAAATGATCATAACCAACCTCCACATAATAAGTGGTCTCCTTTATCCTTGAATGCGGACCTTTTAAGGTTCAACAAGCAAGAGGAAAGAGAGCTGGTTAGCCCAGAGCACTGAGGCCAGCAAAAGACCAAAAGGCTTTCAAGTATAAACAGGTGGATGATATGTACACGTTACATGGGTGTGAAGAACCAGTTCTGTGTTCTCTGGGAGCAAAACATGGGCTCTGAGAGCAGAAAACGACCTGGGTAAACACCTGGGCCAACCACTTCTGTACTCACAAAAAAGGCAATTTCCTTAATGGCTCTCGTGTTCCCCATGGGCGTATCCCCCTTCCTGACTGCACGCTGGTCACTGGATGGCCCAGTTGCCTCTTCGCAGGTGTGGAAGAGGTGGGGCTGTCTTGGATACCTCAATTACACAGGTGATGGAGGAGCTGAGGTCATGATTACTTCACATCTGTCCAGACAGTTACTAGGATCAAAAAAACCCCAAGCATAGAAACAACTTATTAACATAGTCACAAGACACCCGAAAGCTTGTCATTATTTGCTTTGGTACTTAACGTCTTTCTCTCACTGACCAACCTCCCTCTCCCAAACAGAATGGAAACGCCCTAGAAGCGAGCTGCTTGGGAGGCGCCATGCTGTCACAGCCTGTGTACCCCTAGGAAGGGACCATACTTGGCCAACAGCAGGTACTCAATCATGGCTGGCTGGATGCAGGAACAAATTCCCCTCACCAGGTAGGTGGGTATTGCTGGACGTTTCCCAGAGAGCCCTGACCTTCCATTCAATGTTTTTCTGTACACAATTATTAGTGGGCCTCTTTTTTTTTTTTTTTTTTTTTCAGATGGAGCTTTGCTCTTGTTGCCAAGGCTGGAGTGCAACGGCATGATCTTGGCTTACCACAACCTCCACCTCCCGGGTTCAAGCAATTCTCCTGCCTCAGCCTCCCAAGTAGCTGGGACTACAGGTGCATACCACCACACCCAGCTAATTTTTTTGTATTTTTAGTAAAGACGGGGTTCCTCCATGTTGGCCAGGCTGGTCCTGAACTCCTGACCTCAGGTGATCCACCCGCCTAGGCCTCCCAAAGTGCTGAGATTATACCGTGCCTGGCCTAGGGTCTCTCTCTTTAATACATGCATTCCCAGTCTGGTCCACCGAGTCCAGAAATCCTCCTCCGCTTCACAATGGCCCAGGACAAGGAGGTTATGGGGAAGGAGTCAGGGCTGGACAGCATGAAGTCCCACTTCAACCTCACAGACTCTGGGAACCTACATGTCCTAGCCTCCTTTACTGACGTAGTCACCAAGCCTCAAGGAGCCCAGTCAGGACCCAGCAAGAAAAGGCTTGGAGCGCAGTCGCCTAGAAAGCAGGGTTGGCCTTTGAGGCGACTAGAAATTCCCTTTACAAAATGTTACAGAATCTCTGACTTTCTGGCGGAAGCCTCCATCCCCTGCTTCTTGCATCCCTCCATTCCCCCATCACAGGCATAATCTTTTGCTCTGGAAATGGTGCTCAGCTCATGCAGAAAAGCTGTCCTAAAAAGTAGGGTACAAGTCTGCAGTTTGTAACTGATTGACTATGGAAGCCTACTACTTAAAGGAGCCCTGAAGTGAAAAACTATGCATAAACCCAAGAATTAAAATCAGCTGGGCTTAGTGGCCTGCACCAGTAGTCTGAGCTACTCAGGAGGCTGAGGCATGCTTGAACCCAGGTGGTCGAGGTTGCAATGAGCTATGATCGCATTACTGCACTCTAGCCTGGGTGACAGAGCGAGACCCTGTCTCTAAAAATAAATAGTAAACAAATAAACCCAAGAATTGTACTACCATCTGTATGTCATTTGTGAAATGCTGGCTTTCAAATGCTAGGCTCTCTTAAAGGAAAATGCCCCTCCATCACCCTGCTGTTATTTCCTTCATTTCCCTAGCAGCGTCTTAAGCTGTTGACTGCCTCAGCACCATCAGCCTGCTCCTCACATTCATCAAATAAGTGATGATAACATTGTTCGTGAGTTGGCAAACTTGAATGCCTAGATTCCAGATGCTCCTCTAGCAGAAGTCCAATCAGACTGCGCTCACTTAAAAAACAAACTGTTTCACCCTAGTACACGCGTCCACAGATGAAGAAAACAAAGTCAGCTGCTACCTCTTAACAGAAGAGACACAGACCCTGAAAGCAAAATGGCCTTCGCTTCAGCCTGAGGTCACATTCATTAGACACATGCTTAGTTTTGTTGTCCACAGATCTAAAGCTTTGTACAGCAGCAAAAGTGCTGATGAAAGTAAGCACGGCCCTTACTGCTCACCTGGCAATAGCTGCTTGTTAGACCATGGAGGAAGTCCAAGAAGAGAGCCACAGAGTCTGACACTACAGTGGCACACTGGCCGGGCCAGGTCACCAGGCTGGGGTGACTGGAGGAGCATCTGGTCTTGGCCAGTCAGCTTGATGCCGTCCATACCTCTGAGCACAGGGCACACAGCTGGCTTGGAAGAAAAACCTCCTCCCCCAGCCTCAACTAACATGCTGAAAGCCAGATCCATACCCAGAATATAGACCAAAGGAATTCAAAATCCCTGGGGAGTCACTGGGATCTTTCTTGTCAAGGAAGAAAGACAGGATTATCTTTAAGAAAAGGAGGGATGGTTAGATTTTTAAAAATTAGACAAAATGCTAGGAAACTGTTTTTTCTTTTTCTGTTTTAGACGGAGTCTCTGTCTCCAAGGGTGGAGTGCAGTGGCGGAGTGCAGCGTGCAGGGTGGAGGGTGGAGTGCTCGGCTCACTGCAACCTCCGCCTCCAGGGTTCATGCGATTCTCCTGCCTCAGCCTCCTGAGTAGCTGGGATTACAGGACCTGCCACCATAACTGGATAACTTTTGTATTTTTAGTAGAGACAGGGTTTCACACCATGTTGGCCAGGCTGGTCTACGAACTCCTGGCCTCAGGCGATTTGCCCACCTCGGCCTCCCAAAGTGTTGGGATTACTGGTGTGAGCCATTGCGCCTGGCCAAGAAACTGGTTTTGAATCTGGCTATGTTTTAAAGTCTCCAGCTGATTAATCAGGCAAAAATCAAATTAAAATCAATACACCAGAGTTGCCAATCAGCTTGTTCAAATAAGGTCTGTTTCTACATTTTCACAGGC
>NW_012103388.1:3831122-3847667 GCF_000951045.1 Mandrillus leucophaeus
GAGATACACAGCTCTGATCTTGCTACAGAACACACTGGATACTCGTGGAGCGGGTGGGGAAGACAAGTGGCGGCCCAGTCAGGACAGGATGTGGGTGGGAAGGGAATATTGGAAAGGGAAAACCACTAGAAATAAAAGGGCCAGCTTCGCCCTATGCATCTAATACAAGTCCAAGGAGTGTGGGGCCCTTACCTGTGTTCTGAACGGGCATCAGGATCCAAGCAGTCAAATCCAGGTGTTCTCTGCAAAGGGCTTCCCTGAGCTGGGCAAGGAGGGCGGCTGGGAATGCAGCACCCCATCCCAGGGTTTAAGGACACTGTGGAGCGTGTCCACACCTGGAGGCCAAACCAGGTGTGGAGTACACGGGCAGCTAGGGAGAATTTAATTGGCAGAGGAGAAGAGAGTACCTCTAACAGAGGGAGCAGGCAGGCCATGGCAGGGGGTCTGAGGGGCTTCCTACATGCACTTTCCCAGAGCCCAACAGGACAGGACAGAACATGGGACTGGGTGAGGCACAGGAAGAATTCCTTCCAGCAAAGTCCAGCCCCAGGAGAAGAGTCTAGCAGGAGCCAGGAGCCAGACAGGCTCACAATCAGAGGGCCGGGCGTGGCTCCAGGAGGACCGGACAGAGACCACAACAGCCAAGTGGACAAGCTGACCACACATAAACCGGCGGGGCTGGGCCTGGTATCACAGCACAATGAATGTGTGTGTGTGTGTGTGTGTGTGTGTACACATGTGCTCACACATAGCACCTTTCAGCCCCACACCTGAACACAAGAGGTACAGGACCAGGAACCTGCAGGGCTTACATGGGGGAGCAAGGGTGTGGTGCAGTGGGCCAGAGTTACCTCCTTAGACAGAGGCTGAGCAGAACCCATTCCCAAGACTTGGTCTGATGGGGCCTGCTCTTAAACGCCCCGATCCTGACAATGGCCCGTGCTGGGGCCCTCTCGCTTCCTCCCCAGTCACTGTGAGGCTCACTGGTGCTTTGGAAGAATGCCTTTACCTGCTGAAGACTTTCTAAGCCAGACATGCATTTATTTTTCCTTCGAACACAAGACGAGGACCCTCTGTGCCTAGCTCTGCGGAGTCTGAAGAAGGCAGGGGAGACCCAAACCCTGCTGGAGGGGCACTCCTATCCCTTCCTCCACAGTCAGGAGAGAATGCAGCTGACTTCATCCGAACCAGCAGGGGCTCCAGAGGGGCTCCTCGCATCAAGCTGGTGTTTACCGGGCCTTTCAGGGGGCTGCCCTCCTAGGGAGGACGCCAGCAAAACGCTTCCCGGAGTCTCTCCCTTGGTGTCCAGTGTGACCTTCCTCTGTCCTGAAGGGCCTTCAGCAGGAGTGGATTTTGACAGCTCAGAAACTGCATGCAATTATCTATAGCAAATTCAGATTGATGGGGCTTTGTGAATCTTTATTTTCTAGGAGTTTTTCAGGTTAACCGTGGCCCACACTCCATAGCGATTTATGGAAACAAAGACTGATGCCTCTTCCTTGTCCATCTGAATTACCTCAGATTCCTTTCTGGAAGCTTGCTGAAAAAAATGCCTGCTTCTCCTTGGCTACCCATGTTTATTCCCTTCACTGGAAGCTGAATGCGGATGGGGTACAGCTAAATTGGTGGCCTCCAAATAAAGGGTTTATGGCGTAAGGCAGGGGTCCCCAAGCACCAGGTCACAGACCAGTACTGGGGTCTGTGGCCTGTTAGGAACGGGGTCCGCACAGCAGGAGGCAAGTGGCGGGCAAGCGAGCATTACTGCCTGAGCACTGCCTCCCTTGAGATCAGCGGGGCGTTAGATTCTCATAGAAGCGCCAAGCCTATTGTGAACTGCGCGCCCGAGGGATCGAGGTTGCATGCTCCTTATAAGGCTTTTTTTTTTTTTTTTTTTTTGAGACAGAGTCTTGCTCTGTCGCTCAGGTTGGAGTGCAGTGGCACAATCTTGGTTCACTGCAACTTCTGCCTCCCGGGTTTCAAGCAATTCTTCTGCCTCAGCCTCCCAAGTAGCTGGGACTACAAGCACGCGCCATCATGCCCAGCTAACTGTTGTATTTTTAGTAGAGACGGGGTTTCACCACATTGGCCAGGCTGGTCTTGAACTCCTGACCTCGTGATCCACCCGTCTCGGCCTCCCAAAGTGCTGGGATTAGAGGCGTGAGCCACCGTGCCCGGCCCCTCCTTATAAGAATTTAATGCCCAATGATCTGAGGTGGAACAGTTTCATCCTGAAACCACCCTCCCAACCCCCAGTCTGTGGAAAAATTTGTCTTCCAGGAAACAGGTCCCTGGTGCCAAAAAGGTTGGGGACCGCTGGCGTAAGGAATGCCCAAATGTGGCCAAATCTTAGTTCAAAAGAAAATTCAGAATCTGCCTCACCCTCTCGTCATCCACCCAAATCCTACCTTCCTCCACCTGCTCTGTGAAGCTGTCCCTGACCTTTTCTGAATTCCTCCAACATTTGGTATCTTTACTACATTTGGAAGTATTCGTATCTAAATACTTGCAGATTGGTTGACTTTATTCTTTTTATTTTACATTTATTCATCTCCAACCTGACTGCAGGTACCCTAAGGACAAATAACTATGTCTTTCTTTCTTTGAAACCCCTTCAATGATTAGCACGTTACCTGGTACACAGGAGGTGCTCAATAAATCCTTAAGCATAGCAGGAACAACTCCGCAGCTAGAGTTGGCTCAGGAGGAACAAGGGTATACCTTGAAAGCTCCAGGGGACCAGGAGCGGTGGCTCATGCCTGTAATCTGACACTCAGGGAAGCCAAGGTGGGCAGATGGCTTGAGCTCAGGAGTTTGAGACCAGCCTGGGCAACATGGCAAAACCCCATTTCTACAAAAACTATGAAAATCAGCTTGGTGTGGTGGTGCACGCAGGAGGATCGCTTGATCGCATGAGGTAGAGGCTGCAGTGAGCTGTATTTGCACCAATGCTCTCCTCTCCAGCCTGGGCGACAAAGTGAGACCCAATGCAAAAAAAAAAAAAAAAAAGCTCCAGGTAGTCATTTTACCATTTTTACTGCAAGACCTTTGGCAAACCAGCCGAAGCCCAGGAATGAGGTCAACAACGAAAGCCAGGACCTTGGAAATCATCCAGAATGCTGACGTTCAAACTTCTGAGGAGAGAATCCTTTTTTCTCCCAAATTAAACCTTACACCAAATCCCAAAATATAAAGCAGATTAGAACAATGATAAATTTTATAAACTTGAGAGTATAATATTGACTTGTATCTCAATGACTGTTAGAGCAGTGTAGCTGTTTTGAGGTACAAACTAATCTAAAACCAGAAGCTCTTGGTGACATTTCTAGTCTAAGGTCAATCCCAGAATCTAATTTGTTTCTTTTGGTTTTTGGTTGTACAGTAGGGATATAATCACCATTGAAAGAGATAAGTGGGTGCCTATGGTAACCATTTTTAAACATATCAAGGCCCAATTCAATTTAATAGATGTGGCAGGTGAAGTTTAACTGAACAAAATCAACTTAGTCTGGCAGCATGAGTTAACTAATGCATAATTAGCTAATTAATGCGTAAGTCACCAGTATGTCAGGCTTTGCTATAGAAAGCTATCGAATTTATTTTACTGCAGTTTAAAAAAACACTTTAAATATATATGGTATAACATGTATACATATACAAATTATATCTCAAAATTTTAAACACAGGGCAGGCGCGGTAGTTCATGCCTTTATTTATTTATTTATTTATTTAGAGACAGAATTTCGCTCTTGTTGCCCAGGCTGGAGTGCAATGGTGCGATCTCAGCTCATGGCAACCTCCGCCTCCCAGGTTCAAGCGATTCTCCTGCCTCAGCCTCTCCAGTAGCTGGGATTACAGGCATGCGCCACCACGCCCAGCTAATTTTGTATTTTTAGTAGAGACGGGGTTTCTCCATGTTGGTCAGGCTGGTCTTGAACTCCTGACCTCAGGTGATCCGCCCTCCTTGGCCTCCCAAAGTGCTTGGATTACAGGCATGACCACTGTGCCCGGCCACAGGCTCATGCCTTTAATCCCAGCACTCTGGCAGGCCAAAGCGGGCGGATCACGAGGTCAGAAGATCAAGACCATCCTGGCTAACACCGTGAAATCCCATCTCTACTAAAAATACAAAAAAGTTAGCCAGGCGTGGTGGCGGGCGCCTGTATTTCCAGCTACTCAGGAGGCTGAGGCAGGAGAATGGCATGAACCCGGGAGACAGAGCTTGCAGTGAGGCAAGATTATGCCACTGCACTCTAGCCCGGAGGACAGAACGAGACTCCGTCTCAAAAAAATAAAAAAAAAAATGTTAAACACAGAGTCACCCCATAAAACCAACAATCCCACTCCTAAATATAATCGAAGAGAAATGCAGAGATACATCCACACAAAGACATATACAATGTTCACAGCAGCATTATTCACCATAGTCAAAAATGTGAAAACCCCAATGTGATGAATGAACGAAGTGCAGTATTATTCAGCCATGAGAAGGAATGAAGTACTGATACACGCTACAACATGAACCTTGAAAACATTATGTTAAACCAAAGGAGCCAGTTACCAGAGACCACGTCATGTATGATTCTACTTATATGAAATGTCCAGAACAGGCAAGTCTATAGAGACAGAAAGTAGATTCGTGGTTGCCAGAAGCTGGGATCCGAGACGGGGAGGAATGGGCAGGTACTGCCAATAACCATAGGGTTTCTTTTTGGGGGTGATGAAAATGTTCTAAAATTAAATAGTGGTGACAAGTGCACAAGTTTGTGAATGTACTAAAACCCACTAAAAACAAGTTTATTTTTAATTTTTCTAGCCAGAATCTCGCTCTGTTATCCAGGCTGGAGTGCAGTGGTGTGATCTCAGCTCACTGCAACCGCTGACTCCTGGGCTCAGGCGATCCTCCCACCTTGGCCTCCCAAATAGCTGGGACTACAGGCACATGCCATATCACACCCGGCTAATTTTTGTATTTTCTGTAAAGACAGGTTTTGACATGTTGCCCAGGATGGTCTCCAACTCCTGAGCTCAAGCGATCCACCCACCTCGACCTCCCAGAATGCTGGAAATATAGGCATGAGCCACTGCGCCCAGCCAGAATAGTAACTTTAAATGGTTGGTATGCAAATAATATCTTAGTAAAGCTGTTAAAATATTTATGATATATAAAGTTTACATATGTAGAAAAACGTATGTTGGGAAAAAATATACAGTAATAATGAAGCACCAAATCCCAAAATATTAAACAGATTAGAACTGTTTGTAGACCTCCTAAAGCCCTTGCTAAGATCCTTAGAGCTCCAGATAATACAATTTGAAAACTATGGATCTGGTTCAATTTCCTTTTACTGAAGCTTTTTTTTGGAGAGGTTCAAAGACATGCCCAGGGCAGAGCTGGATGGCTGGGAGAGCAAGGATTGGGGACCAGACACTGTCATTTCAGAGCCATTCCCTTTCCTTTAAAACGTGGGTTACAGAGGTCCCATAGGTGTGTGCATGCAGCAGGCAGCAGGTTAGGCTTGAAGGCAGAGACCCGGGCAAACCCTCTCAGAGCAGGGCCCGCTCAGCACATCGACAGATGCTCCAGCACAGGCTACCTGGTGCTCCTTCCCCAGCCACCCATCAGAACCCTTTGCCCCAGTGTCGCGCATCACCCAGCACGTGCTGACAGTCACATTTCATCCAACCTCTCTCTCCATCTCTACAAAAAGGAAACCTCCTTACTGCACACAGCAAGGTGCTATTTGGAGCTCTGAGACTTCCATTTCCACAGCCTCCCATCTCCCTAACCTTTGGTGCAAGACATCCTTGCAAATCGGATACAGTTTTCAGGAGAACACACGAGCACTTCAGTCATCCAAGAGGAAGGACAATACCCCAAATCCAGGGTGCTTCCATCGGCCTTAGCAGAGGAAGTTTAATTTTTTAACAGCTCGCTTGGAGCCTTTTGAAAATATATTAGTTCATCTGTCTCACCGTATTCCTAATTAGCCACCACAGTTCTAATTACCAGGCTGTTCAGGAAGAGTCTCCAAAGTGAATTTGCAGCATGAGAGATGTGCTTAAAGCCACGTGAATATTCACGTGGATGTAAGTGGATTCCACTGCTATTGGACCTTCAAAAAAGTCTATGAGTGGACCCTTTATACCAAAGCTCTGGTTACTGTAGAAAATAATATATTCTTAACAACTAGGGAGCGTAGGGGAGACACTGTTTCCAACCAACGTTTTCAGAAAGTGACAGGGTAAAATAAATGCAATTGACTACCACTGATTTTCCTAAGGGTGTTTAATGGTGTCCTTCTTTAGAGCAAGATCCTTAAACTGGGATCTCTGTACCTCTTAGGGAACTGTGGACCTTCTAAAATCAGATGCAAGGTGTGTATAAGTGTCCATTTCCCCTCCTATATAAAACAGTGTGTGATCCCAAGAAAAGATTAGAACCCACTGTGAGAATGCAAAGGATGGGTTAGCAAAGGTAACGACAGGGTCAGGAAGGGCACGGTTCAGATCCAACTCTGTCTCTACTGTGTTAAGTTGTCATTGTCATCACCGTCACTAACATCACCCACATATAAATATTCAGTCCTAGGTGTCAGGGATACAAAGAAGTAAAAGAAATGTTCCAGCCTGGGCAACATGGCAAAATCCCATCTCTACAAAAAATACACAAAAAGTTAGACAGGTGTGGTGGTGGCACATGCCTGTAGTCCCAGCAACTCAGGAGGCTGACGTGGGAGGATCGCGTAAGCCTGGGAGGTCGAGGCTGCAGTGAGCTGTGATCATGCCATTGCACCCCAGCCTGGAGGAAACTCTGTCTCAAATAAAAAGAAAAACAAAAGAAATGTAAAGCTTGGTCCCTGTTCTGGGTGGCTCATGACCTAGTACGGAGACAGGACAAACACAGCTCAGAAAAGTTAACCCTTTGAAACACAGCTCAGAAAGGTTAACCCTTTGGTCAACACTCACAGGCCAGAGCTTGGAATGCAAGCGAGCGCTGGGCCTCCTGGTTTGGCAGGGATGTGAGGCTGATGGGGTCAGGGGGAAGCAGAGTTCCTCTGAGGATGCAAGTCGTGGGTGAGTGAGCTATGAGCAGCTGTGGACTCTGCGGCTCCGTTAGATGTCAGGGTTATCAGAGGGTGGCAGGGATCTTGGAAAAAGAGAGACGACAGTCAAAGTAATATCAAAGAAGAGAAGAGGTCCTGCTCTGAAAAACGGGCAGATTCCTAAAGATCACAAGAAGAAATAACACAACTTTATCAAAAAGAAAAAAAAAGCATTGCAAAACAGACTTTGTAAAGCTTTACCAAGACATGAGGCATGGCTACAGATAAGCAGGGCTGATGAGAACGGTGCAGACCATGGCAAGGCTCAAGGCACAGGGCCCCTTCCTTATCCTCCATCACTCTGGGACAGAGCTCATCAGATTATAAACTCACTCACAGATGCTTTCAGTCATCCGCCCTTCATTTGCTAAGCACCCACTACAAGGCGCTGTGGAATCGAGGATGACTAGAGCAAAAGCCTTGCCTTTCAGAACAAGGCAAGTTCCTCCGGTGAGGAGACACACTAAGAGTTCATTATAAAATAAAGCGTGTTACGGGAACAAAAATAGAGGACCCCAGGCCAGGATAGGGCCATGAAGGAGACGGGGCCTGGATCTACAGATCACATGTTAATGAAACCCATCAGCACCCCTCCCCAATAACTTAATCTCTACAGGAAAGAACAGGCTGGGCGCAGTGACTCACGCCTGTAATCCCAACACTTTGGGAGGCCGAGGCGGGTGGATCATGAGGTCAGGAGTTCGAGATCAGCCTGGCCAACATAGTGAAACCCCGTCTCTACTAAAGATACAAAAAATTAGCTGGGTGTGGTGGCAGGCGCCTATACTCCCAGCTACTCAGGAGGCTAAGGCACAAGAATCGCTGGAGCCTGGGAAGCGGAGGTTGTAGCGAGCCAAGATTGCACTATTGCACTCCAGCCTGGGAGATAGAGCAAGCCTCTGTCTCAAAACAAAGACAACAACAACAACAACAACAACAACAACAAAACAACCCTCAACCTTCTTTGCAGCCAACACTGTGGGAAGTCAGTCTTAACCTGTTCTTTCCAAAGCAGACTTTCACAATGTCCTTTGAAGCTGAAGTTGTCAAGAATCAGGAGGTGCAAAGCTCATTCTCGGGCTGAACTGTGACTATGAAATTGGCTCTGAGATTTAATGCCTCATAGTCATCAAGAGCCCATTTTCCTGGCTTCATAAAAACCCAGCAGTCTGGCTTCTGCTATGAGACCAATAAAAAGCATAAGGGGCACAAATGGACCCAAGGCCCACGCACACGCTGCTGGAGATGGCCAGGGTATGTGGTCTTGGAACCCAGCAACACGTCAAGCTCAGAAGCAACCCTGCCACCAAACCCTCCAGAAGCCAGAGGGCAGGTGTGGATGGAAGGGCACTCTATTCTGTGTGTGGTCAGACATTCCTCCGCATAGCACGAAGGATCTTAGGAAGGACAACAGGCCACGTCAGAAACAGGCAGGCCCTTTGTTACATGTTTGTATTTCCTTTTGGGGACAATTTGCGCCATGCCCTCTGCTAAGGGATTTGCAAACATCTTGGCATTCTCACGACACCCTTGTACATGGGTACTATGCTGACTCCTTTTGCAGAAGGAGAAACTGAGGTTCCAACACAATATGTACATGCACATGGCCGGGGCATGGCAGATAAGGATAACGTCTCTGCTAGACATTCTGAGGTCCTGCTCTTAGAAGGACAGCCGTCTTGGCATCTCTGCCTTTCCAGAACACGGGGAGCTGAGAGGGACAGGGCATTGCTGGGCAATCCTACCCCCTCCCACACGGCTGCAGCTCCCACCAAGTCCAGGCAAGCATGAGCCACCTGCCCTCCGGCTGCCCATGACCCCACACAGTGGCGGGCTCCAATTACAGGAAACACGAGGTTTTCAGAGGAACCTCAGGAGAGCCTCAGCAGGTCACACACACCACTTCAGACCTGCTCAGGCTCTCATCCCAAGCAACAGGGCACCTATCCCACAGCCTTTCAAATTCTGATGAGGGCTCCCGAGCTCGTTGCCAAAGCGAGGCTCTTTCACCGTTTTTTGCTGCTGTTTGAAAGCAAGCCCTTTTAGCTTCAAACTGCTTCAAAGTTTATTTCCAAATGAAAGTTATCTTGACAAAGAAAGTTTTACCCACTGGGGAAGAAAGGTTTAATGCTTTGGTTGAGCTGGGGGAAGGGGCTTCCCTCTTGGCACCATTCACATAAGAAATAACTGCTTTGCTGACAGACCAGGCAGCTTCTCTGTGAGATGTCATGCATGTTCATAGATATTCTCTGGTGTTCCGTGTCGTACCTGTAACCACGAGAACGGGTCTTCACGTGGCTGGGACCTAGTGGACATAACACATCATACATACTTATGTTACTGGAAAAAGGTCCTGATCCAGACCCCAAGAGAGGGTTCTTGGATCTTGTGCAAGAAGGAATTCGGGGGGATTCCATAAAGTGAAAGTTTATTAAGAAAGTCAAGAAACAAAACAATAGCTACCCTATACACAGAGCAGCCCCAAGGGCTGCTGGTTGCCCATTTGTATGGTTATTTCTTGATGATATGCTAAACAAGGGGTGGATTACTCATGCCTGCCCTTTTTAAACCATATAGGGTAACTTCCTGATGTTGCCATGGCATTTGTAAACTGCCATGGCGCTGGTGGGAGTGTCCTGGTGGGAGTGTCGCAGTGAGGATGACCAGAGGTCACTCTCGTGGCCATTTTGGTTTGGTGGGATTTGGCCGACTTCTTTACTGCAATCCGTTTTATCAGCAAGGTCCAGCAACCTCCTATCTCGTCCTGTGACTTAGAGTCCTGTGACTTAGAACGCCTTAACCACCTGGGATGCAGCCGTCTCAGCCTCATTTTACCCAGATCCTATTTAAGAAGGAGCTGCTCTGGTTCAAACACCTCTGACACTTAGAAGAATTCCGCAGGGTTCCCTATTAGTACAAACGGGCACTCACACAGGTCTGATTGCTCTTCTCCAGCACCCAGGATCTCATCCACAGGGACAGGGAGCGAGGAGCTTAACAGGCCCGAGCAGCTCCGGAGGGAAGGAAGTGGAGTGGCCACAGGACCTTTCCGCCAGGCTCCACGTCCATCCTTGCCTGGGACACAGCTTTGCTTCATGCCCTGTTTTTTTGTTTTTTATTAAAATGGTGAAAGATACACAGCATCAATTTACCATTTTAAGAGTATACAACTTAGGGCGTTGAGTGCCTTCACACTACTGGACAGCCATCACCATCATCCACCTCCGGACGACTTCATTGTCCCAGACTGAAACTCTGCACCTAATGAACAACACTCCCCATTTCCCTGCCCTCATTCCCAGCAGCGACTATGCTGCTTTCTGTCTCTATGAATTTGACTACTTGAGCAGATTCCACTCACAGAAGGGGAGGCATACACTATTTGTCCTTCTGTTACTGGCTCGTTTCACTCAGCAGGTTTCCAGGGTTCACCGTGTTGCTGCACGTGTCACAATTTCTTTACTTTTCAAGGCTAAATGATACTCCGTTGAGGGCGTATACCTCATTTTCGTGTATCCATTCATTCCTCAGTGAATACTTTAGACTGCTCCCACCTTTTGGCTATTGTGACTAATGCTGCTATGAACATGGGTGTGCAAATTCTACGCCTGCTTTTTCCCTACTCTGAAAGGGCAAACTAGCGTCCAGCCCATCAGCTACCCCAGGGTTGGAGTTGCCCTCAGATCGCCCTGAGGGGCCTCCAGCATGAAAGGAGAAGGGACAGTCCCGGGAGTTCCCACCAGTCCTGCCACACAGCTGCTGGCATCACTTTGAGAGCCATCGGGTCAGCTCAGTTCAGCTCCGTGGTGTTACAGCAACCTGACTGCTGCATTTAAGTGTGTGCATGAACCGAAGGGCGCGAGGGTCTGCATGCCCTGTCTCCTTCCAGGCCAATCTAGGGCCCCTCCCCCAAACATCTGCCCCTTCCCTCCAATGAGGCAGAGCTACCTGCCGAGGTCCCCAACGACCTGCAGCAAGTCTGGCTTGGAACCACTGCTTCCCACTCACCCCTCCTTGCTCACAGACCCCACCTTGTTCCCATGGCCTCCTGGGCTTCACTCTGTTGTAGCCTAGCACTGTCAGGTGGATTTTCTTGTCTGGCTCTCCCTCTTGATTTAGGAGCTCCTTAGGTCCAGGGCTGTAACTCATACTAGGTGCACAGCAAACGCTGTTGAATGTCTGAACAAACCAAAGTACAAGGTACTCCCCCCAATCCCCCCAAATAATTAGCACCTAATCAACACCACACAAATTATAAGCAACAGAATCTAACTAATATGATTTCCATATGGATGACATCTTGTTAGCCTTTCCCAGTATATTTTGAATGAGCTAATGAAACTGCAAAAAGAGGCATCTGGTGAAACAGACCTTGAATTTCCAAACAGCTTTTGAAAAAACTGGCCTGCAGCTGGACCCTAGGGAGCCTGATCATCCTCCATGGGGGAGGTGAGAGCCTGAGGGGCCAAGTTCCTCCAGCCACATGACGAAAAATCCAGGAAGTCTCCCAAAGCAGCCTGGAAAGTTTTCTTTTTTTTTTTTTAAATTTAATTTTTTAAAATGCAGAATTGAAATAACCATTAAGCAAACATAAAAATATTAAAGCACACTCCCAGGAGATTAGGGGAAATAATTTCCACTGATGATGATCTTGAGATTAGTTTTATCAAGTGAATGAAGCACAAGGCAGTGAGTGAGTGATCTGGTTGCTATTTCCAGCTTCCCCTCGTCCTGGATAAGTCGTTCAGAGCTGGCCTCCACTCCTTGCTCGTTTTGCTATAAAACGGGGGAAATGCCACCCTTCCTCCTCTGTTACAACCTTCAGCAGAGAAATCACGCACATCACAGAAACTGCAAGACACCCCAACTTCTGATGAGAAGCCACCCTGGGAATTCCGTCTGCTCCTATGAATGGAGCTCTTTGCACTCATGGTCACCTGCAGAATGGGGTCTGACAACGAGGGAGGATGCTCGTAATGTATGAGTTAGTGAAGAAAAGACACTGATAAAATAGTACATGCTGTTTGATCTCTAATTTTAAGAACACTAAATATATATATATGCCATAAAAAATTATAACTGACAGAGCCTAACCTACCCATGTGTGTGCATGTCTTACACTAAAACATTAACTGGTCATCTCTGGGTGGTAGGTTTATGCGTAATTTGAATTTCTGTTATTTTTCCTAAATGTTTCATGCAAGTATTCCTTTTTGTTACCAGAGAAAGAAAAAACTACATAGTTTAAAAAACGTTGGCCAGGAGCGGTAGCTCATGCCTGTAATCCCAACACTTTGGGAGGCCGAGGCGGGTGGATCACCTGAGGTCAGGAGTTCAAGACCAGCCTGGCCAACACAGTGAAACCCCGTCTCTACTAAAAATACAAAAATAGCCAGGCATGGTGGCGGGTGCCTGTAGTCCCAGCTACTCGGGAGGGCTAAGGCAGGAGAATCACTTGAACCCATGAGGCAGAGGTTGCAGTAAGCCAAGATTGTACCATTGCACTCCAGCCTGGGCAACAAGAGTGAAACTCTGTCTCAAAAAAAAAAAAAAGCTGCATTCATATTATACATAGAGATATAAATACGTATATATGTATACTCTTATGGTATTCTGGGTAGTATTAAAGAATCAGTTGACAACATCATCGAACATAATAGGTAGAAGGGCAAGAAACAGAATAAAAGATTAATAAGATGACTACTTGGGATTTAGTAACTTCTTGGTCATTGCCTGCACACCCACACCCTCCTAGAATAGCTTCTTTCCTGCACACAGAAAATCACTCATTTCCCTTGAAACGCGGGTATCCAGGCATCATGTTTGATGAAGGAATCCTGCATTCAAGTCAGCCGTCCCTTTCCCTTTGTAACTCACCCGTACACGAGAGATTGCTTTCTGATAGATGGGGGAGAGGAGGACACGTTTTAGCACATTGTGCATCTATGCTCATAGCAGCATTATTCACAAGAGCTGAAAAGGGGAAGCAACCAAGTGTCCATCGAAGGATGAACGGATAAGCGAAGTAGGGCATACACAAATAATGGGATAATATTCATCCCTGGCAAGGAAGGACATTCTGATGTGTGCTACAATATGGAGGACATTATGCTAAGTGAAATAAGCCAGTTACAAAGGACAAACTCTGTATGATTCCACTTAGATGAGGTACCTCCAGTAGTCAATTTCATAGCAACAGAAAGTAGAATGGTGGTCAGGGACTTGGGGGGCAGGGGAATAGGGGGCTATTTAACTGGCACAGAGTTTCAGTTTTGCAAGATGAAAGGGTTCTGGAGAGTGGATGCACAGCAATGTGAATGTATTCAACACTATGAACTGTACACTTAAAATGGTTAAAAGGGCCAGTCACAGTGGCTCATGCCTGTAATTTTGGTGCTTTGGGAGGCCAAGATGGGAGAACTGCTCGAGGCCAGGAGTTTGAGACCAGCCTAAGCAACACAGTGAGATCCCTGTCTCTATAAAAAAATTAAAAATTAAAATTAAAAAATTAGCTGGGTGTGATGGCATGCACTTGCCGTCCTAGCTACTTGGGAGGATTGCTTGAGTCCAGGAATTCGAGGCTGCAATGAGCTATGATCACTCACCACTGCACTCTAGCCCAGGAGGCAGAGTAAGACTCTGTCTCTAAAAAAGAAGAGAAAAAAATGGTTAAAATAGTTAAGGCCGGACATGGTGGCTCATGCCTGTAATCCCAGCACTTTGGGAGGCCGAGATGGGGGGAATCACCTGAGGTCGGAAGTTCGAGACCAGTCTGGCCAACATGGTGAAACCCTGTCTCTACTAAAACTACAAAAAAACTAGCTGGGTATGGCGGTGTGAGCCTGTAATCCCAGCTACTCAGGAGGCTGAGGCAAGAGAATCACTGGAACCCAGGAGGCAGAGGTTGCAGTGAGCCAAGATCATGCCATCACACTTCAGCCTGGGAGGCAACGCGAGACTTCGTCTCAAAAAAATAAATAAATAGTTAAGAAATAAATTTTTATATGTTTCATCACAACATATCAAAGATAAGTTTTGATATGTTTCATCAAAAATTTTTTAAATTAAAAAAAATTATCCTGCAAAAAAAAAAAAAAAAAAGCTTTAGTGTGGTGGTCTGTATTCTCTGCTTAGTTTGATTTGCGGATGCATGGAGCAGTTTCTGGCACACAGAAATCTCTTTTCCTGACATCACATCATGCCTGTCTTTCAGTAGGAGTGTGGTCTTTGGTTACAGCTAACACAGGAAAAGAATCGCATTTCCACTTGTGTAACTGATAACATGGGCCCAGATACTTAAAAAAAATACCAAGGAACACACTGGCTGGCGTGCCTATACGTGGCCCTACACTGGGGGCTAATGGCGGGGTCCTGGGAGGACACCATCAGGTCAGGCTGCAGGTTGTGTGATGATGGGCGCTGGCCCACATCGACCTGAGGAGGGACAAACCAAGATGAACACACTTGCTCCAGATGATGACACTCTGCAGGCTACGGAGAGCTAGCTGAATCCTAACTTGCAAAGTGAAATTAATCACTGATGCTGTCTCTGGGTGCTACATAATAAAAGAGCCTTTAGATACTTCAGGGGAAAGTGATATTTTGAACTGCATTAAGTTTTTGAAACAATTTATACTTCTTTACAAAGGAGTGTAATGAAAGATCCCCACCGTGGCCACAGAGTCCTAAGCGCAGCATGGCACAGTAGTCAGGAACCTGATCCTGGAACCCACATAACTTCCCAGTCCTGGGATTTTAAATAAGTTCGATAACTTGTCTGTGCCTCAGTTTGCCCATCAGTAGAATGGAGATAACAGGGCCTACCTTATAGGCTGTTATACAGATTACATATGTCAATATTTTTTAAACTCTTACTTTGAAAATACTAGTGCACAAAAACATTTATACAGCAAAAGCTCTTTGGGAGAGCCATGCTCCTCCATGCAGGGAAGGAAGGTTTCCCTTTATCAAGCCTTCCAGCCCCAAGGAACTCCCTGCACTAAATAACCGTAACCCTCTTCCTGGTGTTAAATGACCACAGAGTCAAGCAGTTTCATGTCACTATAAATCCATGCTCACCAGTTAAAGATGGCCACTCCTCAGTGCCTGCCAGCCTGCTACATTTCTGTATCCACTCCCTCTCCATGCTCCTTACACTTTCTTCTCTCTCCTCCAATCCTCTCCTTAGTCCCTCTTCCCTCCTTTCTCTCAGTCCCCAGGCTTCCCTGACAGCACCCTGTGCCTGCTTCTCCTCCCACATCCAGGCTACCCTGTCCTGGTTTTGTTGCTAGGTGTTCTTCTACTCAACCTCTTGATAAGGAAGACCCCCCAGGTAGGACTTTTCTCATCTCTCCGTCCCCACTCCCTGGGCGATTTCCTCCCCACCTTTAGCTTTGAACATCATCTACATACTGATGGTACCTAAACCTGCTTTTCCAATCCACCTCGCTCTGAAGCTCCAGCATCCCATGTAGCCAAGTGCCTTCCTTAAATCTCCACGTGGCATCCTCACAGGCAGCTCAAACTTCACCACCAAACTCAACCTCTTCTTCTTGCTCCTCCTCCTCCATATTAAGCCAGCCCCCCTCAAACTGCCCCATCTCCATGGTACCAGTATCTCCAAGAAGCCAAGTCACAAACCCAGGAGTCCTTTTTCCACCACCCTGCACCCCACAACACAGCCACCTTCAGTCCATCACCAAGGACTGTTGTCTGTTTCTGAAATACACCTGAATCCTTCACATACCTGCCCACCAGCCCGAGCTGCCATCGTCTCTCCTGCCTGGTCTCCTGAGCAGCCAGAGTGAGTTAACTGTACCTTGTTGCTCTGTCCTTCAAACCCATTATCTTCTCATACTACAAAATACAAACCCCTGAAGTCCACAGGGCATGAAAAGGCTTGCCTCCCTCTCCCGGCTGCTTATACTCCTCAGCCACACTGGCTTCTTCCACAAAGAGGAAGGCCTTGGAACACAGCGCAGTTACCTCTACCTGGAACTCTTTCCTACCCAGTCCTCATGTGCTGGTGGCTTCTCCTCTGGCAGCCTAAGACACCACCTCCAAGAAGCCTTCCCTGACCCCACCTGCCTGTTCTTCCCTCCTCTGTTGTTGTTTTGCAATGCACGTTCTTTTCTTCCAGGGCACTTAACACAACTTTACCCATATTTTTGTTTGTCACCTACAAGGACTGTAAGTTCCCTTAAGGTGAAAACCAAGGATATCTGGTTCAACCCTCTATGCCCACCCCCTAGCACATGGTGTATGCTGGATAAACACGTCCCGAAAGAATGAACTGAATGAAAAACATGGTCAGGTACTGTGAGATATATGCCTCCCTTCAGCTGCCTAAGTTTAAAGAACGACATCAGGACATCAAACAGCTGGCTGTCTAAGCTAACAATGAATGTCTTGCTTAAAGAAAACATAGCATTTTATTCTATAC
>NW_012103388.1:3849707-3850034 GCF_000951045.1 Mandrillus leucophaeus
GGGCAGTTTCAGAATAAAGACCAGATAGAACATGTGGACCCCTGCAAAGTACATCAGGGAACAGTTTAGGGCAAAACGACCATGATCACCTCCCCCCAGGCTGGGCCTTCTGCTGTAATAACCTCCAACAACAGACATGCTCAAGGTCCCTTCAGGAAGGGACCCTGGACCAGTGGGCAGGCCGTGAGGCAGGTGCTGCACACGGGGTCTACCCTCTGCACACCATGCGCCTGGCACTGTGCCTGCAGGGCAGAGCCTTGCAGAAGACAAACTGCCTGTGTGTTTTCCATTGCTAAATTAAAGACTCTACTAATCCATCACCTACCA
>NW_012103388.1:3851579-3857562 GCF_000951045.1 Mandrillus leucophaeus
AAAGAAAGAAAGAAAGAAAGAAAATCAATTTATCATTTGCTCTACCTAAATTTTTATCTTTAAAGGAAATGGGAAAAAAATAACACAACAATAAAATTCTTTGGAGGAAGATATAAAGAGCGTCTGCAACTGCAGACTAATTTTAATCTTGCTAGGAGCAACAACTTTTATCTGTGCATGTGTGTTAATTATTAATTTTAAACTTAAACAGCTGTCTTTTATGAGCTCACACAGTTGGGATCATCTGACTGGGATCTATGTAGCAGTGTATCTCGTACCATTGCCTTGGGCAGTATAAACACAGGCACAGAAGAAAGAATCACTTGTTCACTGATAAAAAGTTTATATGGTAGAAAACATCATCTAGGGTAAAAGGTCTACTTAAAACATGTCACAAAACACGCGTTTATAGGAAAGGTGCCCTTTTCTCTCAAGAAAACAGTTTTCTAACAACAGTACTTCAGCAAGCTTACATTATCAGTGCGAGCAGCTTAGGCGCAGCAAAGCTTAATACGAAGACAGCAGGGCAAATATTAATAGGAACTTTGGGCTGCAATTTTTTTTGTAAGAAAGTAACAGAACCACCGCTCCACCTCCTGTTTCCGGCCTAGAAGATTCTAAGACCCTGACCAGGCCGGGTAAGGTGGCTCACGCCTGTAATTCCAAAACTTTGGGAGGCCAAGACAGTTCGATCACTTGAGGCCAGGAGTTCGAGAGCAGTCTGGCCAACATGGCAAAACTCTTTCTCTACTAAAAATACAAAAATTAACCAGGTTTGGTGGCATACACCTATAATCCCAGCTACTCAGGAGCCTGAGGCAGGAGAATTGCTTGAACCCAAGAGGGGGCGGTTACAGTGAGCCGAGATAGTGCCACTGCACTCAAGCCTGCACAACTGAACGATACCCTGTCTCCAAAACAAACAAACACACACCAACCCAGTGGGGCACGTGACTGCTGTTTACTAGCATCTCTACCAGATGTTGGGTAGCAGAAGGAAAGGAAGGGAAATGGACAGTTTTAAACACACTTTAGTGGCCGTTGAGATAGTGCTTTGGGGGTGGCATGGTCATTTGCTCTTCACCCAATTACACTGCTTTGTGGCATCTCTTTATATCTCATTTTCTGTTCCTTAAATTCTCACACATTCAAGGCAGGGACTACTCAACCCAACAGGTGCCCACAAATATCTGCTCATTAGCTTAGCTGTCTACTCATTGAAAATGACACAGACTTTGACAAAGGTCTATTTAATCTGCTCACTGCTGACAGTTAAACTGGATAAATAAAGCTCCAAAACACTTTCCAGGCCCAAACTATGTAACCGAAACAGATGAAAAGAACTGGAAAATTACAAAATCCCTTCCTGGCTGTGTACGGTGCAATGACAGCTGTACTATATATTTTCCTAATGTATGTGGGGTCATCACTGATGGACTCAACATACATTTCCCAAGTACCGATCACACTAACTGATAACCATAGTTGAAACACACAGAAGGTCTACACGCTACAGGGTGCCAGGCATGGATTCAAGCACTAAATATAAATTAGGTCTCACATTAACCTCAAATGTTTGGTGTTACCATTTTTTTGAGACAGGGTCTTGCTCTGATGCCCAGGGTGGAGCGCAATGACGCAAAAACGGCTCAATGCAGCCTTGACCTGCCAGGTTCAAGCAGTCCTCCCACTTCAGCCTCCAGAGTAGCTGGGACTATAGGAGCATACCACCACACCCAGCTAATTTTTTTTTTTTTTAAATAAAGATGGGGTCTTCCCATGTTGCCCAGGCTGGTCTCAAACTCCTGGGCTCAAGTGATCCACCTGCCTCAGCCTCCCAAAGTGCTGGGATTACAGGCATGAGCCACTGAGCCTGGCTGTTATTACTATTTTTATTTACAATTAAGGAAACCAAGGATCGGAAATGTTTTACTTTATTTAAAAATTGCCCAAAGTGGAGAACAGCAAAGCTAGGATTCAAACCTGGGAAGGGTGGCTCCAGGATTTACACTCCAAATCACAATCCTATGCTGCAGTTTATTTTATTTTTTGAGACAGGGTCTCGCTCTGTTGCCCAGGTTGGAGAATAGCGATCCTCCCACCTCAGCTTTCAGAGTACCTGGGACTATAAGCACGTGTCACCATGCCTGGTTACTACACTGCTTTTCATCTAATTAAATCATATAGAAATTACTAGGAAGAGATAACTTTTTAAACAGTATTAAAGTATGATGTCAGCATTTAAATACCATCATTTAAGGCACTCATCCTATCTTGCCAGCACAGCCAGGTGAGAAGGAAGAGGCCTTCAGAGCCTGAAAGATTCCACTTTCCTTCTGCCATAAGCCTGGCTCACATTAACTCTCTG
Source organism: Mandrillus leucophaeus (assembly GCF_000951045.1). Taxonomy (NCBI): domain Eukaryota; kingdom Metazoa; phylum Chordata; class Mammalia; order Primates; family Cercopithecidae; genus Mandrillus; species Mandrillus leucophaeus. The sequence continues at coordinate 3,853,948 of NW_012103388.1, forward strand.
ATTCTCGGCTTCCTCATCAACAGGGAAGAGGACAGAAAGGCAGCCCTTCCCACCTCAAGCATATTACGAGGAATAAATGAGACTGGCTGAGGCAGGCCTTTGTAAAAGAGAAAGCAGACTCTTTCTAGGAACCCCCAATCTACAGAAGCCCCCCCAGCATACAGTAAGCGCTTGACCACCTGGATAAAGTATAACTGATCCTTATTAACCCCAGATTCTGTATTTGCAGATTTGCCTACCTGCTCAAGTATTTTTAACACATATCTATTTTTAAGTAAAATAGAGATGGGACTAAGCCATGTTGCCCAGGCTGGTCTCCAACTCCCGGGCTCAAGTGATCCTCCTGCCTCAGCCTCCCAAAGTACTGGGATTACAGGTGCGAGCCACCGAGCCGGGCCCTACTTGCTAAAATTTATTTGTAACCCCAAAATGGACACTCATGGCACTTTCACAGTCATTTCACTGACATGAGTGTGTGCAAAGTGGCCAAAAATTTGAGTCACCCGACACAGATTCCCAGCTGAGGTGACCAAGGCTACATGCCTTCTTTCAGCTCATTCTTGTCCTTTTCTTAGCATGTTAGTGCCATATTTTTTGCACTTTTGTGCTTTTTGTTGATGATTTCGCTGTTTAAAAGGGTCCCAAGCACAGTGCTGAAGTGCTGTCTCGCATTCCTAAGCAGAAGCAGACTGCAGTGTGCCTGACAGAGAAAACACATGTTCAAGAAGCTTTATTCAGGCATGAGTTACAGTGCCACTGTTCGTGAGCTCAACGAAGAATCAACAATATATATTAAATTAGGTGTCTTTAAATGGAAATGCACCTAGAACAAGGTATGCATTGATTGGATGATGGAAATGTGTGACCAGAGGCTCAGAGGAACATAGCTACCCATGTATTTGCCTCAGGAGCAACGGATTAGTATTTCCTAATTCAGTGCTTGCAGCAACTTTATAAAACAAACTACTGGGAGTAATGAGATTGGACTATATTAGCTAAAAGCTGTATAATGAAAATTCACTCCCTCAGAGTAGAGGCAGCTACCGTAGGAAGACAAAGCACAGGCACTGACATCCAGGGGTCCTGAAGCGAAAGAGGAAACATACAATCTTGGTGCCCGCTGGGCCCCCAGGTCTCCCTCCCTTTCACAGCCAAGCAGCCTTTGGCCAGCATCAACCCAGAGAGCAGAGACAAGGGCTCTCGTCCTTCCATCCAAGGTCCATGGAGCTCAGAAGCACACGGCAGGCTTACCTCCCAGGGCCTCCACGGCTCCTTGTCATCCATGTGAGAGCCTATGGCCCAGCCCCTGTAGGAAATACCAAGGCTGGTCTTGGGGGCTGGAGGACCCTCCATGGAGCCCCCTCTGTTCCAGATGACCTCACGCCACTCACACCACCCTCCAGCCCCGCTGCTGGCCCACATCAGGACTGACATCCCGCTTTTCCAGGCTGAGCCTCAGAGAGCGATTCCCAACAAAAGACCATCAGCATCCAAAGGTGGGAGCCAAAAACCCAGACTCAGTTTTCTGGGTCACCCAGGCGATCCTCTGACAGCTTACGTGGGAAAATCAGCATATATTCTTACATGGCAACCCCTCTTAGAAAGCATTCAAGGGAGGAGGCAGAGGCGTCAGACCACTCCAAGCTCATTTTATGAGTCATTCGAACACCAGCAAGAAAAACAGCCTGGAGGCTAAGCAAGCACTGTTGAGACCAAACCTAAGACTCAAAATGAAAAAGCTATTTTCTTAAAGCCATAGGGGAAAATGTGTACCGCCACCCCGAGATTCTGGGATTCTGCCACGTGGAGACCACATGAGGTCCTGCCGCCCCAGACAGAAATACGCTTGTGTTTCTCCCTGGGGTTGAAGGAAAATGGAAATGAAGCTACCAGCTCTGGACACAGCTACACAAGGCTGAACTAGCTCCCAGTGAAAGCGGGAGATGCCAATGCTAATAAAATGTCACCTCCAATACTTTTGCCAGGGTTATAAAAAGAAACTGGAGACTTCCTCCCTTGGGCATCTTCTGTTAATTGCCATTTATAAAAGTTCTGTTTTCTAGGTCTGTAATATGCATTATTTTCCCTTTGAAAACAAAAAGAAACTCCTAAAATATCAATCGGCGTTCCAAATGGCAAAGTGATTTGCTTCCCAACTCACACTCTGGGATCAGCTCAGGAGTCTGTCTGAAATGCAGGCATCTGGTACCAATTTGTGACAATATAAAATCAAAGCTGAACTCCTATGTAAATATTTTTTTATTCCAGATCTCACCAGCCTCCATGTATCTTATTCATTTCCTTATACTTCAGCCTTGACTTTTATTTTCTTGGCTCTAACAGAACTAAAGTTACGCATAACGAACGTTGCGCTTCTTAATAAGCTCTACAGGCGAAATTATTTCTGGCTCTGTGAAATGCTGCTGCTCACAAGAGTACTGGATTGAAATATTTTGTTTCCATTGCTTCCAATCTGCTAGGCCCCAATTATTCGATTACGTTTGTAGCAAACAGGGTCAAATAAAAAAGTCTGGTTTAGTCATTCTGTACACACGTAGCAGCTTCCCACTAACAGGGACTGGATGGGTAAGTGACATATCAGTGTATGTTCTCACACAGTGCAAGTGTTGAACAGTACAGGTGTCCGGAAACCCCGCCCCATCCTAAAACAACCTGTTTTGTTCAGGAAGGTCACAAAACTTGTTTAGATAAAATGTCACAAGTGTCAAAAGGCAAGAGAGCGGAGAGGGAGAGGATGGGCTTCCGTTAGAAGGGATCCCCACTCTACGTGACTTGGTGAGAAAACTCAATTCTCTAAAGTTCAAATCCCTTACTGACATGGTGACATCAGCCCCCACAAAATCTGCACGGCCCCAGCAGAGTATATGGGATACAAGAGTCATATCAGATATTTACTGAGACCTACATTCTAGGTACTATAAGTACCTTACAGAGATCTCAGATTTGCTCTTCGCGGTCACACTATGAGGCACCCGATTGTTAAATATCGTCTCCTCCTCTTTACGGATGATAACCGAGGCTCAAGGAGATTAAAGAACAGGCAGATGCGGGATGTGCAATTTCCCTATGGCTCAGTCAATCATAAAGTACAATACGCACGCTATTATGAAAAACCACCAATAACATGGGAGAAAGACGTAAAATGCTGCTGTATGTGGAAACTGCACCTCAGCCTTAATCTGACTTGCCGAGCAAGAGCAAATGGACAGCACACCAGGTGCTTGTTTAGTCACCACGGCACACGATTACACGGTTTCCAGAAGGCATCTTCTTCCCATGCAAGATCGCTCAGACCTCGACACTTGGCAATCAGGTGCAAACATGTGCAAGTTGAACTAGAAATTGTTTGAAAAAGCTAATGATCTTGCTCTAGATTTTTTTTTTAATTAAAAGACTCTATGTGTTCAACTGAAATTGAATGAATGAAATCTGATTTGGGGTATTTCTACAAATTTTTCTGAGACAGTCTTGCTCTGTCACCCAGGCTGGAGTGGGTGGTGTGACCTCAGGTCACTGGAACCTCCGCCTCCCAGTTACAAGCTATTCTTGTGCTTCAGCGTCCTAGGTGGCTGAGATTACAGGCATGCGCTATCA
>NW_012103388.1:3858222-3860514 GCF_000951045.1 Mandrillus leucophaeus
CCAGGTGTGGTAGGGCATGCCAGTAGGCTCAGCTACTGGGTGGCTGAAGTGGGAGGATCGCTTGAGTCCAGGAGGTCGAGGCTGCAGTGAGCCGAGACTATGCCACTGCACTCCAGCCTGGGAGGAGAAAAAAAAGTAACATTAAAAATGTCAGACCAGCCAGGCACGGTGGCTCATGTCTGTAATTCCAGCACTTCAGGAGGCCAAGGTGGGCAGATTACAAGGTCAGGAGTTCAAAACCAGCCTAGACAACATGGTGAAACCCTGTCTCTACTAAAAATACAAAAAATAGCAGGGCATGGTGGTGGGCACCTGTAATCTTAGCTACTTGGGAGGCTGAGGTAGGAGAATCATTTGAACCCAGGAGGTGGAGGTTGCAGTGAGCCAAGATCACGCCATTGCACTCCAGCCTGGGCAACAAGAGTGAAACTCTGTCTCAAAAGAGAAAAAAAAAAAAAATTTTAGACCAAGGCCTGGCACAGTGGCTGAAGCCTATAATCCCACCACTTTTGGGAGGCCGAGCCAGGCAGATCACTTGAGGTCAGGAGTTTGAGACCAGCCTGGCTAACATGGTGAAACCCTTTCTCTACTAAAAATACAAAAATTAGCCAGGCATGATGGCAGGTGCCTGTAATCCCAGCTACTCAGGAGGCTGAGGCATGAGAATCGCCTGAACCCAGGAGGCAGAGGTTGCAGTGAGCTGAGATCTCGTCACTGCACTCTAGCCTAGGAAACAGAGTGAGACTCAGTCTCAAAAAAAAAAAAAAAAAAAAAAATCAGACCAGGATTATAAACTTGAGATGATCTCTAACTATAAATATCATTCTCCACCTTGGGAGAAAAAGGAAAATCTCCATATGTAAATATTCAATCAACAAGTTACTTATGACCCTACAGATGTATTACCTCAAGCCATCAGGACAGCAACGGCACAGGATTAAGGGGAGAAACATGCAATGAGAAGAAATAGGGTCATCTTTAGTTGCACAATTTTTCTTCCAGGTAGCATTTTAGCTCATTCATTAATTTTTTTTAAAGACAAAGTTTCACTACGTTGCCCAGGCTGGACTCCTGGGCTCAGGCAATCCTCCCACCTCAGCCCCCAAATAGCTAAGATTATAGACACAGGCCACCATGCCTACCTTGGTAGCATTTTTAAACTCATAACACTGGATCAAGCTAACACTCCTGTCTCAGAGATGGCACTACTACCCAGTCAGTCCATAGACTAGAAACCCTGGGATCTCCTCAATGCCCTCCACTCCCCATGCTCCGTATCTAATCCATCTCCATTGTGCCTTACGTCTCTGTTGAATCCATTCACTTCTCTCCACCCGCTTCATTACCACTGTGGTGCAAGTGGCCCCCGTGTCCTGCCTGGAGCATCAGTGCTCTCGTTTCTTCACATCTGCTGTTCCTCCTGCCTGCATGAGCCCTTCTGGCCCTGTTCTGCACCAGCTGCTGTTGCAAGAAGTCAGGGACCCCGAATGGAGGGACTGGCTGAAGCCATGGCAGAAGAACATAAATTGTGAAGATTTCATGGACATTTATTAGCTCCCCAAATTAATACTTTTATAATTTCTTACGCCTGTCTTTACTGCAATCTCTGAACATAAATTGTGAAGATTTCATGGACACTTATCATTTCCCCAATCAATACCCTTGTGATTTCCTATGCCTGTCTTTACTTAAATCTCTTAATCCCGTCATCTTCGTAAGCTGAGGAAGATATATGTCGCCTCAGGACCTGGTGATGATTGTGTAAATTGTTTGTAGAGCATGTGTGCTTGAACAATATGAAATCTGGGCACCTTGAAAAAAGAACAGGATAACAACAATGTTCAGGGAATAAGGAAGATAACCTTAAACTCTGACTGCCAGTGAGCCAGGCAGAACACACCCATATTTCTCTTCTTTCAAAAGCAAATAGAAATATCGCTGAATTCTTTTTCTCAGCAAGGAACATCCCTGAGAAAGAGAATGTGGCCCTGAGGGTAGGCCTCTAAAATGGCCACTTCAGGGACAGCTGTCTTTTACGGTCAAAGACAAAGGGATGAAATAAACCCCGGTCTCCTGTAGCGCTCCCAGGCTTATTAGGATGAGGAAATTCCCACCTAATAAATTTTGGTCAGACCGGTTATCTGCTCTTAAACCCTGTCTCCTGATAAGATGTTAACAATGACAATGCGGGCGGAAACTTCATTAGCAATGTTAATCTCGCCCTGCCTCCATTTGCTTTGTGATATTTTATTACCTTGTGAAGTATGTGATCTCTGTGACCCACACCCTATT
>NW_012103388.1:3860564-3863184 GCF_000951045.1 Mandrillus leucophaeus
TGAACAATATGAAATCTGGGCACCTTGAAAAAAGAACAGGATAACAACAATGTTCAGGGAATAAGGAAGATAACCTTAAACTCTGACTGTCAGTGAGCCAGGCAGAACACACCCATATTTCTCTTCTTTCAAAAGCAAATAGAAATATCGCTGAATTCTTTTTCTCAGCAAGGAACATCCCTGAGAAAGAGAATGTGGCCCTGAGGGTAGGCCTCTAAAATGGCCACTTCGGGGACAGCTGTCTTTTACGGTCAAAGACAAAGGGATGAAATAAACCCCGGTCTCCTGTAGCGCTCCCAGGCTTATTAGGATGAGGAAATTCCCACCTAATAAATTTTGGTCAGACCGGTTATCTGCTCTTAAACCCTGTCTCCTGATAAGATGTTAACAATGACAATGCGGGCGGAAACTTCATTAGCAATGTTAATCTCGCCCTGCCTCCATTTGCTTTGTGATATTTTATTACCTTGTGAAGTATGTGATCTCTGTGACCCACACCCTATTCATACACTCCCTCCCCTTTTGAAAATCGCTAATAAAAACTTGCTGGTTTTACGGCTCAGGGAGCATCACGGAACCTGCCGACATGTGATGTCTCCCCCGGACACCCAGCTTTAAAATCTCTCTCTTTTGTACTCTTTCCCTTTATTTCTCAGACCAGCCGACGCTTAGGGAAATAGAAAAGAACCCACATTGAATATCGGGAGTGGGGTTCCCCCCAATAAGATGCTCCTCCTGTCTGCCCCAATCCTTCTTAGCCCTTGTCAAGTGCTTGATACCTATCCATTCTTGGACCTTAGTTCAGCAGTCACCTCCCGACACAAGCCTTCCTTAACCTGCCACAGTGGAGTCCAATCCACCATCACTTATCACAGGTCAACAGGATCAAGGCTGTCCCCACTCTGTGACTCACCCCAGACCTGCAGTCTTCCATGTGTCAGTGGATTACTCAAGAGCCTCTCTCCAATTAGACAGAAGCTCCACAATGGCAGGGAACATTCAAGTCACCTACAAGTTCTATCAGTTCTACCTCCAAGACGCACCTGCCATCCATCCACCCCTCACCACCTCTACCTCTGCCCAGACTACTGTGTGTCTCAGCAGGACGCTCTCACCTAAAGGCAAGAGGCTCCCAGAGGTCTCCTCACATCCATGCCTGCCCTCGTTCAATCCACGGCAGTCAGCAGGACCTTAAAACACAGGCCAGGGCACTCTGCTCCCCAGCGGCTTCTAATAAAGACAATGAGAGTTCTTGGCGTTACGAGGCATCTTCCCAATTCTCAGGTCAGCCCCCTTGGCTCCCCAAGTTCACTATGCTCCAACCACCCTGGTCTTCTTCCTGCAACAGATCAAGTGTATTGGCATCTCAGGACCCTAGAACACATGGCTCCCTGTGCCTGAAGCCTGCGTCCCATCTCTCGGTGGTGAACTGTTTTCTCATCTTCCTGAGAAAGCCTTTCCCAGCCACAACACCTAATAGATGTTCACAGACTCCCACAACCCTTCACAGAACCTCCAGAGTTTAGTCTACTTGTAGTTGGTTTGGTTGCCTCTTTTCCCCATTGCCAGCATGAGACACTAAGGTCTGTGGTGGCAAGGGTCCCACCCCTCCGGGGCTCCCCTGTATCCCAGTGCTTGGCACAGGGCAGAGGCTTTCCACAAATCTGCTTGGATACTTGAAAAACTACTATGACCTTAAAATAGGGGCAGAGAGGAAATGCTTTAGGACACAGAGGGAACAGATACCCCAGACACAAGGAGGCAGAGAAAGCCAATGCAGAAGGGACTCGTCGGAGCCAAGCCTAGAAGTTCACTGGAGATATAACATGGCCGTGTCGGTGATAGAAGAGGAGTGGCGAGCCTAATGCTGGTGATGCCAAGTCTCAACCTTGCATTACCAGGGAAGCCGAGCCCCGCATCAGAGATAACTTCCGTCGATTTGTGCTAGAATAAATAAAATCCTTTCTGGAGCACTAGATGCTGTTCACATCTTTCAGAAGGTCCAGTAAAGCTGGAGGTACACAAGGCTTTCTCCACAGTGGCTGCTCCCAAGCGTGAATGGGCGACAGGCGCATGTAGTGGCCTTGTTGAAACACAGATTGCTGGCCCCGCCCCAGAGCTTCTGACCCAGTGGGTCTAAGGCTGGGTCTGGGGATCGTGTTTCTAACAAGTTCCTGGCCACGGCTAATCCAGAGAGCACATTCTGAAAACTACTGGGCTACCGCACCAAAGAATCAAACAAAAACAGATGAATCTAGGAGACAGTTTAGCTTTTTTTCCAAAAATTCCATGGCTGGGCACAGTGGCTCACTCCTGTAATCCTAGCACTTTGGGAGACTGAGGTTGGTAGACTGCTTGAGCTCAGGAGTTTGAAACCAGCCTAGGCAACATGGTGAAACCCTGTCTCCACCAAAAATACAAAAATTTGCTGGTGAGATGGCATATGCCTGTGGGTCCCAGCTACTGAGGAGGCTGAGGTGGGAGGATGGCTTGAGCACTGGAGGCAGAGGCTGTAGTGAGCCAAGATTGCAGTACTGTACTCCAGCCTGAGCAACAGAGCGAGACTCCATCTCAAAAAAAAGTAGACAAACTTCCTAAAAGTAAAAATTTTGGATGACTA
>NW_012103388.1:3864864-3867263 GCF_000951045.1 Mandrillus leucophaeus
ACAAATTGTCAAGGTTCCAGTGTAAGCAGGGGCAAAATGCAGCACCTAACAGAGGGGTACTGTTTCTCTTTGCTGCTCTGATTTCACTACTACTGATGAAACTAAAACAATGCAGCAAGGTAGCTGTTCAGGATCGGCTCCTCATGATCAGAGCAGACCTTGTCATGTTTCTCAACGGCTTCTTGGACAGTGTAAGGTGCAGTGCAATTGTGAATGGAAATAACAGTTACAATCTTCCTGCTCAATCAGTAAGGGCCAAACCTCTGCTAGGTGTTTAGTGTTGCATTCTGCATTCTTATTTTAATATTTGCAACACCCCAAACGGACTGGCGCCCTTATCCCATTCTACAGGTGAGAACATGAGGTTCAGAGTGGTGACACGTGTTGTCCAAAAGGTGCCGTTAAGCAGCAGAGCTACGGAGCTCCAAAGCTGGTCTTTCCACTCTTCTGCTCACCCATTTTGCTGAGACAGAGGCCTAGGGGCAGGGGTGCAGGAAGGAGAAGGAGCTTACTCCCTGCGGGAGGAACTGATACCAAGCTATTAATACTATCTGGAGAGAGTTGTTGTTATTGGGAAAATTTTCCATGACTCTGGTCCCAAATCCGGGTTGTATTGGCCTGCCCGAGGTTATCACGTGAAAATCAGCATGCTCACTGGATGAGAAGGCGCCGGCTAGCCAAAACTATAGCACAATATTTCTTTGTACTTTAACATACTGACCTTGATTGACTCCGGCCCATAGGTCTGAAACAGACGAGGCCCTAGCATTTTGGTTAACAAACACACAAGTAGAAGATTTGAGACTGGAAGGAGAATACAATTTTACAGTACTCAATGGATTCTTTCTTACGTTTTTCTTAAAATGGTACAGCTATAATAGAGTTTTTGTTTTAAAACTCTCAACTTAGAAAATGTAAATTTTAAAACTCTAGCTCCACTACATACGGTGACTTTCAAATCCATAAAACAGCTACCACATTGCGTTTTTGAAAATTACTTGATTTTTTTAAAAGCACTTCTTAAGCTGTTAAGTATCAAACAAATAAATAGAACTTATAATATTATCAATTGTTTTGTGATGGATAAATGGAATCCCACAATTACTTTAGACATTTGTAATCTCATCTTCCTTCTTCACTATTCACCCTCCAAAAACAAACTTTATTCAACTCAATAAATAAAATACTTCATCAAGAACTACCATTCAGGCCGGGCAGAGTAGCTTATGCCTGTAATCCCAGTGCTTTGGGAGGCTGAGGCAGGCTGATCACTTGAGGTCAGGAGTTCGAGACAAGCCTGGCCAATCACTTGAACCCAGGAGGCAGAGGCTGCAGTGAGCCGAGATCATGCCATTGCACTCCAGCCTGGGTGACAGAGCAAGACTTCGTCTCCAAAAGATTAAAAAAAGAACTACCATTCAACATCACATCAACCATTTGTCCTCCTAACATGCCAGTTTTTGTCCTTAAGCAAAAAACGTCAGACTTTGAATATCTTCCAGCTCCTCACATCCCTTCCTCTACCTCTCCAACCCAGCCCTTCCTAAAACTATCAAAGTAGACATTTTGCTTTATAAATAATTTGGTCAATGAGTAAAGTGCTTTAAAATACAAATCAATGTGCCAGGCACATAAACATCTTTGGCATTCTTGAATATTTTACTAGTCTCTGGTTGAATGCTTTTTCTTCTATTTATTGTAAAACCTAACTTAGATTTACATATACCCTGCGCTTTAAACCAGGGACAAGATTGGATCCCTCTTGCACACACATATCATTACAATATCCCAAAGTCCTAAGCCCCTGGTATTTGCACGTTCTGCTTTACAAGCTCTTGTCCGGGACCAAACGTGCGGCAATAAGCACCAAACCACGATGAATAACCTCGTTAAATATGATCTAGTGTGCAGCCATCCAAACTACTAACACAAACAAAGAGGAAAAGACAAACTAGGAAACTCCAATTGATTATACGTTCCTAGAGGCTTTTCAAAATCAAACAAACATAAAAACACAACATTACACAGTTGGTCAAACAAAGTAATAGCTAATGATTTCATGATTCCTGTATGTAATACTAAGCAGTCTGAGCCCCAGAATCTGTGAAAAGTTTGCTGTTTAAATGGTACACAGGCAGAAACTTGAGGGGGAAAGATATTTTTCTGAAGTGGAAAAAATGGATAGTGGTGACCCAGGGGAAAATTTACATCATTATGTTAAGCAGCAGATTCTTATAAAAACTTCTGGTTTTCAACATGCTTCCTCTGATAGCAACATTTTGCACTGCACCCAAAGAGGAGAACAGAACAAAAAGGATGTGTGAGCCGGGCGCAGTGGCTCACACCTGTAATCCCAGCACTTTGGAAGGCCGAGGCATGTGGACCACAAGATCAAGACG
>NW_012103388.1:3868103-3876121 GCF_000951045.1 Mandrillus leucophaeus
CCACAATCTGTCTCACCTGAGCCCCAAGACGGATTGTTTTAGCAAATCAAGAGTCAGGAGCAACTGCTGGATAAAAACAAAGACCTAGAACGTTGCGGGGTGGGGGAACAGTTAGAATCAAATTTTCCTACTCTTACTGTTAGGGCATTGGAGTTTCGTTTGTGTTCCCTATGGAGGAGAGATGTGGTCTGTTTCACCAAAAGCTGGCCCCAGGGCAATCCATCGCCAAGCTCTGACCAGAGCACGGAGGAGGCGCCCTCCAGTCAGGCCAGGGCTGAAGCACAGACCCACAGGGAAGGAAGAGGCCCAGCCAGGAGAGTGTGCGAGCATGGGGAGTGCAGCAGCTGGCTCTGTGGGTGAGGGAGATGGAAAGAAGGGGCCTCTTGTGGGAAGGCGGTGGGGACCTTGCCCCAGGAGAAGCCTGACAGTGCCAGAGCCTGGGGCACGGAGCAGCGTGGGTGCCCTCTGTAAAGACAACACAGTATGGCAGCAACAGGCCTCAGAGGGTGTGTAGGAGCGGGGGAGGTTGCAGCGGCAACCAGGACCCAAGCCAACAGCTGCCTCGTCTGAAATACCAGGAATTCAAGACTGGCAGGATCAGATGTGGGTTTCATAAGGGTCCCTCTGACAGCCCAGAGGGGAGGGATCAACAGGGGTCCAAACAGAAGGCAGGAGCCCCTCGGGCCACCACATTATCCAGGCTGTGCAGACGGACAGGAAGGGGCCAAAGGGACCTGCACACCTCCCGGGCACAGAGCACTGGGCAAGGGCGGGGGCAGCACAATGACTCTGTGACAAGCCAGGGAATAGGCCATGTGGTCTCTGTCGCAACTACTCGATTCTGTCCTTGTAGCGCAAAGGCAGCCAAAGGCAAGACTTGCACGAGTGGGTGTGGTTTTTCCAAGAAAGTGTTATTTATAAACAGCCACTGGGGCAGCTGGGGAAAGGGTGATGCTGAGAAGATACAGGAGGAAACCCACCCAGGGGAGAGGTGGAGGTACCATTCCCATTTCACAGATGAGGACCCAGGAGAGCTGTAAACTTTGGGAGGCCAGGTTCCTCTTGCTAATTGCACCATGCTCTAAATAACGCAAGACATGTAATATAGCAGGTGAGTAAGAGACGCAATAAAGGTGTCAGGGATTCAGCTGTGGCCAAAAAGAGACGAAGCACGGGCAGGCAGCGGGCGGGAGTTAATTGCCAGAGTCACAGGAATCCCTATTTACCTGGCCTGTCCTTTGGGCCCAAGTGCACAGAGGTCTTCCCTAGGTGACAGAAAAGTGGAAACTGAAACAAGGAAATCACAAGTGATCGGTAACCTTTGGGGCCATTTAGGTCCATTTCTGCTCAGTTCAGCTGAAGCCTGTTTAACAAGCATGTATGAGCCTGATCCATAAACTGTAGCACAGCAAAGGGAGGCGGGTCAGAGCACAGGACCCCAGACAAGTGACTTAACTTCTCTGTGCTTCCAAATGGAGGTGATGGTAGTACTGTCTCAGGGTGTTTCTAGGTATGAACTCAGTCCCCGTAAAGTGCTTAGAATAATGCCTGCCACGTATTCGTTAAGAATATTGTGTCCAAGGCCCTGTGCCAGCTCCCACAGGGAAGGGTGTGAAATGTCCCTGCACCCCTCCCTGGGTGGGGGGAGTTCAAACAATATGCTCACCTCTAACCACTCACCACTCTACCAACTCGCCCGTTTACTTATGTCACCCAACACAGACAGGGACCATGTTTTATGCCTCCATCTCCCATGACTAGGACAGTGGTGACTCACGATTGATACTCATTGTGTTCAATGTTTGTTGAATAAATGATACCAGGCATTAAGTCTCAACACCAAGATTTCCTTTTCTACGTAACTGACAGATAACACTGCAACCTAAGTCACCCCCTGGCCACTCTGACCTTGGACCCCTGCCCCTCTGTGGTGTCTGGGGTCTGGTATCAACATGTACAACAGTGCTTTGTAAACCTGAAGGCCCTTTAGCAACAGAGGTTACTACGGATCATGTCCTTGGTGTGGGAGTAGTTTCAGCTGGGGGATTGACTGCCCCCCCCCCCCCCTCCAGGCAGTGGCTTCCTGCTTGGATGGCCTCCTAACATTGTCAGTCCAGCTGTGATACTGCCCGTGGCCGAAGGAACACAGCTGAAGGTAGTTTTTAAAGTTCTCCCTTACGCTGGGAGAACCCTATTCATTCATCCATTCATTTCTTCATTAGTTGCATGTTCTGCCCATCAGAGCCACATGGAACAAACTTAACACTACTTTGTACCCGATTCTGAGGTTAGATTATCCACATGCCCCCAGGCTAAACATGCCCCCAGACCCTGCAGCAGGTCACAGGACCGAGACACGTGGAATGGGGGACCCAGAAGGGGTGGCAGGCTCATCTGTCCCAACCCCTGAGTTCCGTAAGGAAACTAAGACCCAAAACCCAGCAGTCCCAAGTCCTGCTTTGACCTCTCTTATGCCACATCAGGTCCCAGCACAGGCTCACCTGCACTGTCTCCTATTCTCCTCTCCAGGCCACCTGCCCTTGGCCCTCTGTCACCTCACAGCTATCTTTCTGAAGAGAGAAAAAAAGTCCAGGCACGGGGCTTCCTGGGAAAGCTACTGAGCACATGGTACAGAGCCATGTGGTGGCTTCCGTACCCGTTCCAGAGAGCAAAAGCTCACCCTTGAACTCACGAGCCTCCCCAGGCACTTACCAGCAGTGAGCAGGCTTCCTATGCATTTCTCCTGAGCTTGCCCACATTGCAGGCTTTGTGACTGCAAGAAGGGCAGCCGGCCAGCCTCAGCTGCGTCCGCCATCCACAGGGCCCCAACTGGCCTGGGGCTGCAACTCCAACCTCCCAAACCCATGGTTGCTAGAAAAATGGCTCAGCAATAATTTGTGTTTGCTTACTGCTGAGATCAAAGTTCTTTACAGACTTCTGAAATCCTGAGGGGTCAGGTGGCTCACAGCTGGGGCACACACAGACTGGTGACTTGCCTGATGTCACAAAGCAGGTGGTGAAAAAGCTAGGAAACAGTATCCATCTCCCCTTACCCTGATTCCTGATCTGTGGTTGGCTCACATTTTTCTTTTCAGTCAAGACACAGATTACAATTACAGCACAAGCCCAGATTTCCTCCGAAGAGCGGCAATGCAGAGGGAGGGGCCGGCAGAAGCTCTAAGTCGACTGAGCAATCCGAGCCTGAGCTCTGCTATTAATCGCTAGCTGGCCTCGGGCAGGCCACTTAACATCTGAGTCCCGGGTTCCTTGGCCTGACAACAGGAACAAATCGTAGTAGTGGGTAAAGCCTCCCTCCTCAAATGGTGGCCACTCTGCATTCCAGGGAACTGGTTAGAAACACAGAATCTGCTTTTAAGAGATTAAGTGATTCCAAATGCATTTACATTTGAGAAGCCCAAATATGAAGCATTGAGCACAAGGCCACACTCAGACCTCAATTACAAATGTAAGTGCATTTTACACTTGAAAGGGCCTGAGGCACAAGCCAAGGTTCTCAGGAGGAAACAGACCCAGAGGGCTGGTTAACCCACCAGGGTCAAACGGCTGTCACAGGGGCACCAGCATCTGAACCCAGGACCTAGGGCTCTTCTGTATCACAAACCCACAAGGCACGACGCTAACTCGTGTTCTCAGAGGCAAAACCCTCATGCTATTTTTTAATAGTACCCTGGATGGGGCGTGGTGGCTCACGCCTATAATCCCAGCACTTTGAGAGGCCGAGGTAAGGTGGATCACCTGAGGTCAGGAGTTCAAGACCAGCCTGGCCAACATGGTGAAACCTCATCTCTACTAAATACCAAAATTAGCCAGGCGTGGTGGCACACACCTGCAGTCTCAGTTACTCGGGAGGCTGAGACATCAGAATTGCTTGAACCCGGGAGCCAGAGGTTGCAGTGAGCTGAGATGGTGCCATTGTACTCCAGCCTAGGCGACAGAGCAAGACTCCATCTCAAAAAAGAAAACGAAAGAAAGAAAAATAGTACCCTGGTCACCATGCACAGCGTTCACCTGGGCTCAACTTCATGTCCTCCTGGGGAGCTGTCCGCTAGCCAGAATCTCCAGGGAGTAACCCAGGGCTGAGGCCAGCTGCTGGCTGCAAGGAAGTTTTTGAAGGGAAAGGAAGACTTAATGCATACCTTATAAATTCACACTCCCTTTCACCTATTAACACCTTCCAGATGCACCGTTCACTGCCGGAGCAGAGAAACACGAAAGGGCATGAAGCTAAGAGGCATCTTTTTGGCTTCCCACCTCTTGACACTGCAGCCTGAGAGCAAACCTAGCCTGTTGGGCTTCCTACTGCTAGAGTCTCGTCCGTGAGGCTGGGAGGAACCCAGGCTCACAGTCCTGGGTTCCCGGGACACTGCAACAGAGTAGAGACGGTGAAATATCAAGCTAGGGGATCCAAACAAAGAGGCTACATTTGGAAGGATAAGAAAGGGGCTGCTGAATTACACTAGTGTGACTGGCCGGTTGTATAAGAGACAAACATTTACAGCCAACAGCTCAAAAATTATCTCTGGGTCTATTGTGTGCAAGGTCTAGTGACATGGTAGAGTGGCAGAGCTTGGACATCAATGATCCAGGTTCCTATCCTGGCCCAACTAAGTCAGATTATCATATGTGCCTCTCAGTAGCTGGGCCAGTCTGAGAAATTACTACCTCTCTGAGCCTGTGGTCTCCTCACCTGTGAAAGAATCTAGACTCAGGGTGACTATGAGGGCTAAATACAATAGATGTCAAAATCCGGTCCAGTGAACAGAGGTGCTGTAATCACTGCATCCACAAGCATTTACTGTGCACCTTGTCGTGCCAAAGCTTGCACACAGACATTTTCTTACCTGTGTGTTGTAAAGTTTGGAAGTCCAAGCAATTATTTGTGATTGGTTTTACAAGTGTTCCAATGAAAGTAACCAAGAAGAAAGGGTTTCAAGATTGCAGATTGGGAAACATTCTAATTTTTTTTTTTTTTTTTTTGAGGTGGAGTTTCACTCTTGTTGCCCAGGCTGGGATGCAATGGTGCAATCTTGGCTCACTGCAACCTCCGTTTCCTGGGTTCAAGCGATTCTCCTGCCTCAGCCTCCCAAGTAGCTGGGATTACAGGAGTGCAACACCACACCCAGCTAATTTTTGTATTTTTAGTAGAGATGAGGTTTCACCATGTTGGCCAGGCTGGTCTTGAACTCCTGACCTTAGGTGATCTGCCTGCCTCGGCCTCCCCAAAGTGCTGGGATTATAGGCATGAGCCATTGCACCCGGCCCGACATTCTGATTTTTATATAACTGAAACAAACCCAATATATAAAACCTCAAATTCATTTTTTTAAAAGGGCAGATTTCAGATACACTGTGGCGACACTTGTGGAACTTTAATGTGTATACAAATCACCTGAGGATCTTGTTAAACTGCAGATCTGGACTCGCTTAGTCTGGAATAGGGGAAGAGTCTGCATTTCTAACTGCTCCCCGTCAAGTTGAAGGTGCAAAGCCCACATTTTGGAGGAGCAAGGTGCTATGGTATTCCTCTAATGGCAAGAAATGAATCCAAGGAAAATACAATTTGATTTGAAAACATCCCAGGAGAACATCCGTGAGGTCACATGTACATGGAAACACACAGGCTAGCAAGGAAGCACACCAGGAAAGGTTTCCACAAATGCAAACCAGAAAAGCTGGCCCTGGGCCTTATTCAAGTGAGTCTGTGCTCTCAGCACACTTGGACTAGGCAGAGTGGAAGTACTCTAGTGATAGGCAAGCCACGGGGTGTTGGAAACAAAGTGTCCTAGGATATTTCAAGTCTGTAGCCTTTCCACAGCTAATCTAGCCTTTCCACCTTTCTTAAATCAGTTTAACCTATTCTCCCCTTTGTACTGAAATTTTATGCTGTTTCTATTCACAGCTGTAATTTTATAAAAGCCTATCAGGTTGCCAGATATGGATTATTCAGAAATAGGACTAAAGTGACTGTCAGGTAAAGAAGCATCTTCCAGTGATTAACTCATCCTAATGTGTGTGTCAAGGTGGAAAGGATCAATAAAACGCCTAAAAGGTTCATATTTATAGGACTGGAGATGTAGTTCTGGATATTCTTTGGTTCAGAAATGTGAACACACAAGATCCTCCATATCCCGTGAAATGAGTTTCTTGGAGAAAGAGTGCGAGGTAATCTGATCTCCAGCTGCCTTTAGCATGGACGACACATCTGTCCATCAGGAGACACAAGCCAGCTTTGCACACTGGCTTAAAATAACATGTATGTTTATTACAATTCCTGTCATAACCCTCTTGACTGCTGGGCTTAGGCTGCAATTCTGGAGTCATCATGAGCCAGTGTGTGATGTCAAGCGGTAATACTGAGCTAACAAACCGCTGAGTTTGCAGGACTCGCCCAGAAACAAGGGATTCCACCTCCCTGCACTCACCTGCTGCTGAGCAGATGCATGCTCTGACAAGAAACACCGGAGTAGGGCTGTCACCTGTGCCCAGTGTCGCTAATTCATCCATGCACTCAGGAGGCTGCTTCCCCGGCTCCACACCCCTGCTTGAGGGCTATGTGCACTGAAACAGCGAGGCTACGTAACTAGCACCCTCACGATTTCACCCACTTAGGAGGAAGTACATACACTAGGAGCAAACTTGTGGATAAGGCGGTCCTGTTCTTCCCTATTTGTCCATTGCGGGAGGAAGTTAAGTTTTCCCACAGGCACCTTCTTATTTGGGCCAGATCAAGCTTTCAGATAAAGCATGATAGGAGAGAGAAATTCTAGCAGAGAAAGGCATTCCTTCTCAGAAGGGATAACTGAGGCCCCAGGAAGTTAAGACAACTTTGTCAAGGTAGAGTCTATGCTATTGCTAACTTCATAAGAGGCCTTATTAACCAACAAGGGAGGGCACTCCCTGGGGACGGATCTGCATCTCCCCACCTGCTCCCGCCTACTTCTTTTGCAAGCTTCAGTTCACACAGTCCCAACCTCCGACTGCCCCTTAGAATATATGGTGACAAACTGTTTCCTGAACAATAAGCAAACGTCCAGCATTTCATGTTTTTGCTAAGATGCATAATGCCGCCAGATAACTTCAGCTAACAAACAAGTAAAACAAGCGTTTAAAGAACTCAAGCGAATTCATCTTGGAACAGGAAAAAAACCCGTCAAGCCCTATTTCCTCTTTGTTACCCACCCCCTAGGCCTAGTTGAAGGGAATGTAAGAAGGACTTTCCATTGCTCAGGAAAGCAAATGGAAAAAGCCAAGTTTCCCCAGGCCGCAGGAAGACTTGGAGCGCAGGCAATAACTTCTCCGGAGGGTCACGCGTGTCTCCTACAAGTTCAGGCTCACATGCGCCGCTCAGCTGCCGGCCTGCACTGCTCCACTCTGCGCCCGGCCGAGTCTCGCCCCGCGCGGGAGGAGTGCGCCTCCGGGTCTGGACCGGGTTTCACGAAGTTTGTGATACCATGTGGGGAGGCTAAGACGCCGCTTTTTACTGGGCTCCTGCAACTCCCGACCCCACTGCACAAGCACGGTGCTCCTCTCAGAGTGCTGGGCTCGTGCACACACGTGTGACCAAGCACTCCCTGCGGACGCCCCCTCTTTCGGGTGCCCTCGTGGTTTGGGATTCGGGCCCTGAGCACAGGGCGCGGGAAAATGGGAGCAACCCGTAGCCCGTAACCCAGAGACCGTGGGCAAGCTGGACGCGGCTGGCGCGGGGAGGGACGCAGGGTTGGGTGCGCGTCGCATCCCCGATACTCACCGGGACCTCTGCAGCTGCTCGAAGGCGCTGGTGCTGCCGCCCTGGCCTGGCTGCTCCAGGGAGCAGTAGTTCTGCGAAGTCGGTCTGGAGAAGACGATGGGCAGGATTCCCTGAGTGAACGAGTTGAGGCGTCCCCGACTGCCGCTCCCACTGCCGGGGGTCCCGGAGCCCAAAAAGGCGGCCGCCGGCACCTGCACGCCGGTAAAGGCATCGTCCTCCTCCAACTCCTCCTGCCCGGCGCCCCCGGACC
>NW_012103388.1:3877106-3885828 GCF_000951045.1 Mandrillus leucophaeus
CTCGCCGCTGGCTCGCGGGCTCCGGGGCCGGGTGTCCGTATTTATAGGTGCGCGCGCCCCGCGCTCGCGCTCCAAAGCGCTCTTTGCAATAACACGGAATCACGTGTGGGGAATGCGACCTGGGAGGAAAACAAAGCCGCAGGCGGCGGCCGCAGAGGCAGGCGGCGGGAGGCGAGGGGCCGCGGGAGGAGGAAGAGGAGGACGGAAGAGCCAAGCGGGTGGTGGGGCGGGGGATCGGCCCGGCTGTCCGGGTTGTCCGAGCTGCTTGCTGGGGGAGTTGGCGACTCCCGGGGCGCGCGGAAGCCAGGTGCGGGAGGCGAGCACGTTTCCCCCCGCGCGCTCGCACTGGGAATTGGGGGAGCGAGCAGAACCCAGTGGGTTAGGTCCTGGGGCTGTGCTCCTGGGAGAGTTGTGGGTCTACAGGACAGTTATGTGGAGCGTTGCAGAGTTTTAGACTGAGAGCGAGTTACTTAGACCCCGCAAGGCCGTTGGTCCCTGAGGAGTAAATAGGTCCTTATTCATAATAACTCGGGTAAGTCTACAGCCCCTATGGAGACTGTCCCACCGTAAAGTTATTGCTAACAACCATTGCGGTTGGGTCTCATTCGTTCCCAGGCCAAGATGCAGCCCTCGGGATAAATGCACGCCTTGGGATGCGTAAGAGCCCAGAAGCACGAACATCTTCCATGTGACCAACGAATTCACGCATCCCCAATCCATGGTATTGTCACTTTTCATCTCTCTCTTAGCAAAGGCCAACGCAAATTTTTTACTTTGGGTCTGAAATATGCTCCATTTTCTGTGAATACCGAGGTGGGCTAAAATGACCTTACACTCTTTTCTCCTGGTCACCTTGCAAATTTTTGTAGATTATGATCTTTCTCCCGCATAAACTGGGACCAATGTGGACAGTTATCTGTCGTTTAATCATAAACACACGTTTGGCACCTACCATGTCTTCTATAAATACGGGTTCCTGAAGACCCTCCCAGAGCAGTAGCTCTGAATCTGGGAGGAGTCGCAGTCCCCACCCGCAATGAATGCTTGTTTTGGTTGGGGGTGGGGACAGGGTGAAGGGATTCACCTGGAGGGATCTGAAAACGTGTGCGAGTTTCCCCAGGCGGTGTGGGCAACTTACCAAATGCAGTAAGGAACAATTGCCACACTGAATTAAGCTCTGTGACACCTAAAACACCTGCTACACTTTTGAGGGAGAAGCAACGTGTTTAAGATCAACGGATTAATTTAATTAAAGGTTTAAATTTAGCCCTGGAGCTAATGGGTAACTCTACATTGAAATTCCACTCCATTTCAAGCTCAGGAAAGTAAATTGAGTAATGGAGAGCAAATACACCCTGTCCAGAGAGGTGCCGCCAACCTGGAGTGCCAGAGGGTTTCAGGTTACATTTGCTCAGGACAGAGATGGCACGTGGCCCTTTACATGAACAATTGTTGTTATATTTTATTTTGTACTGTTTTTAGGCCTTTTGAAAACCTGGAGCCTGGAGTCTATTTACAGCAGCCTCATATCAGTGAAGTCAAAGCTCAATGGCCAGCTCTGTGAAATTTCACCAGGATTTTAATTATTTTGGCTAGCTACCTTGAAACTTCCAAGCCCTTTTATGACAATCGAGTTAATTTACATGACCACTGGCCTGGTTGGAAGGCAGTGTTAAGTGAAAGACTCCAACAGTGTTCCTGTAAAATATATTTTCCTTCATTCAAAAGTGATAAACGTTAATTTCAGAGAACATAAGATAAGCAAAGAGGAGAAAAAAAAAAGGAGGGGTATCACTAACAATCTCTTCTGTGGAAATAACGTTAAACTTAATTTTTGATATCTGTTTTGTATTTTCATGTATTTTATAGAGACATATGTATATATATTCTTTAGCTTGTCACCCAGGCTGGAGTGCAGTGGTGTGATCATAGCTCACTGCAGACTCAACTCCTGGGCTCAAGCGATTCCCTCTGCCTCAGCCTCCCGAATAGCTAGGACTACAGGCACCCACCACCACACCTGGCTAATTTTTAAAAAAAATTTTGGCCCGGCACAGTGGTTCAAGCCTGTAATCCCAGCACTTTGGAAGGCCTAGGCGGGCAGATCATGAGGTCAGGAGTTTGAAACCAGCCTGGCCAACATGGTGAAACCATGTTGTGGTGAAACCTGTCTCTACTAAAAATACAAAACTTAGCTGGGCATAGTGGTACATGCCTGTAATCCCAGCTACTGGGGAGGCTGAGGCAGGAGCGCAGGAGAATGGCTTAAACCCAGGAGGCGGAGGTTGCAGTGAGCCAAGATCGTGCCACTGTACTCCAGCCTGGGTGACAGAGCAAAAAAAAAAAGAGAAAAATTTTTTTTTGTAGAGTTGAAGTCTCATTATGTTGCCCAGGCTGGTCTGGAACTTCCAGCCTCAATCAGTCCTCCCATGGTGGCCTCCCAAAGCACTGGGATTACAGGTGTGAGCTGCCATGCCTGGCCTTGGGTGTGTTTTTTAAACAAAAGTGAAATCGGGCTGTTTTGTCTCTTGTGATTTTTGCCTGCTGTGTTGTGATTATCTTTCCATGTAGAATATTTTTCTACATGGAAGAATTTTTATTTTAATGACTACATAGTATTCAATTTGATGGAGAGACTGTACCCTTTTAAACCTGTGCATTTCATAAATTTGTGGTTTTCACGTTTGCTCTTATAAAGTGATGATGACTTCCTTTTTGTTTTTCTAAATCTTGCTACCACCCAATATTATTTTCTTAGGTTAAATAGATGCTGGGGCAAATGGCATTTCATGTTTTTAAGGTTTTCATCCATAAAGGTTGTTCAGTCTGCTTTCTTACAATTTTACTGGGTATTGAAATGTTTCTATCATCCCCCAAAATATGTACAACCATGATACATCGATTAAAAAAATACTAAAAAGTTTCTATCAATATTCATTTTTTATAACCTTCATTTTCTGTAACCTTTTGTCTACGTGAAGTGTGAAGTATGAAACTAATTTCAAATATTTATTAAAGCATCAAATAAGAATCAATGTCTAATCTCCGGCCAGGCGTGGTGGCTCCGCCTGTAATCCCAGCACTTTGGGAGACTGAGGTGGGCGGATCACAAGGTCAGGAGATCGAGACCATCCTGGCTAACACAGCGAAACCCCATCTCTACTAAAAATACAAAAAATTAGCCGGGCATGCTGGCGTATGCCTATAGTCCCAGCAGCTGGGGAGGCTGAGGCAGGAGAATGGCATGAACCTGGGAGGCGGAGCTTGCAGTGAGCTGAGATCGCACCACTGCACTCCAGCCTAGGGGACAGAGCGAGACTCCGTCTCAAAAAAAAAAAAGAAAGAAAATGTCTAATCTCCAAACTGCTTCCGTGACCCCCTTCTGGGGATCTTGAGATATGGTTTATTGTTCACCTACTGTATGCCAGTCACAGAGTATTTCTAATCTTTATAACCACCCTGTGGTGGTGGTGAAAGCATTATCGATATTTTACAGACGAGGCTCAGAAAAATTAAATAATTTGCCCCAAGTCATCTAGCTCTTAGCTGGGTGGGGTGGGCCAGTATACAAACCCATCTGACTCCAAGATCCATCCATGCATGTTCTTGCGCCCTCTGCTGGTAAGGATGTTTAATGGTAGAGAACAGTGTCCAGACTTAATCTTACATCCATACTTGAGGTCAACTATTATGGAATAATGCAAACTTTGGAGTAAGAGGATCTGGGTTTCAAGAGCAGGCCACTTACCCTCTCTGAGTCAGTTTTCTCTGTGGGTTATTGTGAGGTACAAATGAGACTGCTGAGGAATATTTTACAAACTTTAAAGTACTTTTTAAAATGTCAGTTGTTATTTATGCCATTCTAATCTACTTAGTCCCTGAATTATTCCAAATTCATTTATTTTTCAACTACTTAGTCATTGATCAAGTTTTATCAAGCAACTTCTACATCCACAGTACCATCTGTGACAAAGGGATAAAAAGAAATGTGGCCCTTAGCCCTTGTGACCTTGATAGTTAAACCATGGAAAACACATTTAAATGAAAATGCAAAGCCAACCCTGATTAAGTTTCAAATGCGCAATTGGACTATAAGCATTATCAGAATATGGAAAAGAAGTGTTTTATTTGCAGTGGCGGGGAAGGCCTTAAGCAAGAGCCAGGATTTGAGCTGACCTAGGAGATTCAGAAGGCCAGGAGGAGGATCCTTGCAGAAGAGGAAGTTTGGCATACAGATTCCTCATGCATCGCAGGCCTGGAGGACTAGAACTTGAAATGTGATTCGACTTGGTCAGCCACGTGTCCCCTCTCCCCCTTCCCTTTTATATTGTCCCTTTCGAGTGCCCATTCTGAAACATTTTTGCACACATGAATTCAAAATGCATGCACTGTTTTGATGGAGACATGTTGGAGGTCAGTTTTTAAAAAGAAAGGAAAAAACCTACAAGTAATCACTGGCCCTTAAAAAAATAATAATTCAGCAGAGTAAGAAGTCTGAAAATTAGCTTAGGCTCCAAGAAACATGCAACCTTGTAAGGTCTCCAGTTTGGGGATATCATAAGCTTTGTACCTTGGTAGCCTCTCCTACCTTATCTATGGGTGAAGGTAGGTGTTGCAATATTTTACCTTGCAGGGTTGTGAGGGTTACCAACAGTATAAATTATGTAACTAGCAGAGTACCTGTAGTTCAGTAGGTAACTATTATTAGAAAAATGCAAAATACAGAAGGTGCACATTAAAAAGCCCAGAATGTTTTAGGTTCTAGGTTTTTATAGTTTTCACTGATCCTGAGACCAATGAAATATTAGCATACCTTTCTAGGCAGGACCATGAGAAGCTTCAGCTGTTAGCTCCTGCTTAAATCAGATTATTTTACGGTATTTTCCATCAAAGTACAGGCTGGTGCGGGCTGCTGGAACACGCACTGGACTGTCAATCTAACATAGGCATAGTCTCCCTGAGAAACCTGCTGCTTTCCTTAATCCAGTGAAAGTTAAATCCTGGCCAGGCGTGGTGGCTCACACCTGTAATCCCAGCACTTTGAGAGGCCGAGGTGGGTGGATCACCTGAGGTCAGGACTTCGAGACCAGCCTAGCCAACATGGTGAAACCCCATCTCTACTAAAAATACAAAAATTAGCTGGGCGTGGTGGCATGCGCCTGTAATCCGAGCTACTCAGGAGGCTGAGGCAGGAGAGTCGCTTGAACCTAGGATGCAGAAGTTCAGTGAGCCAAAATCATGCCATTGCAGTCCAGCCTGGGTGACAAGAGCAAGACTGTCTCAAAAAAAAAAAAAAAAAAAAAAAAAAGGCAGTTAAATCCTCTGAGACTAGAAGTAGAGAATGATCAAGAGGTGGTCCTCGATGCCCCAGCTCTTCTCCATGAAGTTTGTCTTACCCATAGGAACTTTTGATCATTTCTGCTGGCCTGAGAGAATGGGAGGAAGAGAGGATGGGGGTAGGGTTATTCTTTGCCCTTTTTCAATTTGGCACAGAAACTTTAATTTCCTTCCTTAATTCCCCAGGACATCGGAGATCAGATACAACATCTGAATAAGACTTGACTAGAAGCTCCGGGATGTTGGATGTAGAAATAAACCCAACCAGTAATATAGAACCCCATATAGCAGCTTACAAACGTGACTTACTCATAACCCTCATCCCAGTATTTCCTGAATGCCAATCCCATGCCAGGTCTGAGTTAGGTTCTGTGAGTACCAAGGAGAACAGGATGTGGTCCTATCCTGGAGCCCTCAAACTAATAGCAGAGAAACACATACTAATATTTTCTGCATCATACAGTGTATTTTTAAAAAGTTTCAAAAGAGCTGTAGGCCAGGCGCGGTGGCTTACGTCTGTAATCCCAGCACTTTGGGAGGCCAAGGTGGGCGGATCATGAGGTCGGGAGTTCGAGATCAGCCTGACCAACATGGTGAAACCCCGTCTACTAAAAATAGAAAAATTAGCCGAGTGTGGTGGCATCTGCCTGTAATCCCAGCTACCCAGGAGGCAGAGGCAGGAGAATTGTTTGAACCTGGGAGGCGGAGGTCAGAGTGGGCCGAGATCACACCACTGCACTCCAGCCTGGGTGACAGAGTAAGACTCCGTCTCAAAAAAAAAAAGCTTAATTTTTATTCTTAGTTTTGAGATGGGGTGTCACTCTGTCACCCAGGCTGGAGTACAACAGCAGGATCATGGCTCACTGCAGCCTTGAACTCCTGAGCTCAAGCGATCCTCCCACCTCAGCCCCTCAAGCACCTGAGAATATAGGTGTGCACCACCATACCTGGCTAATTTTTGTATTTTTTGTAGCAACAGGGGTCTCGCTCTGTTGCCTAGGCTGGTCTCGAATTCCTGGCCTCAAGTTATCCTCCTACCTTGGTCTTCCAAAGTGCAGGGGTTACAAGTGTGAGCCACTGTTCCTGGCCAAGATACCCTGTTAAATGTGAAAACCTGTTTTTTTCTACTCACACAGAACGCTTCTGACACCAAGTATGTGTGGGGATTTTCCTACATCAACCAATGCTCGGACTCTCGGACACCCCCTGGGTGTCCTACAAGTCAGCTCAATTCTGACACTATCTCCCTGGAGTGAGGGTCAAATCTCACAAGCAAAGAGCCCTGTCCCACAAGACTGCCCCCCACTTCAGATACCAATTGCAGGCAGTGGGTCCCGAAGTTACCCACACTTCTGCCCAACTTGGCTACAAATCGGGGCCTCCTAAGATTCGATCATTTGCTGCGATGGCTCACAGAACACAAGGAAACACTTCTGTTGACAGGTTTATTAGAAAGGAGATGATGAAGGACACCGAGAACAGCCAGGTGAAGAGGCACAGAGGGCAAGCTCTGGAAGGGTCCCAAGCTCAAGAGTGCCTGTCCTGGAGGAGTTGGGGGTGCCACCATCCCAGCATGTGCACATGTTCACCCACAGGGAAATCCTCTGCCTCCGAATGCTGGGGTATTTTTGGTTTTTTTTTTTTTTTTGAGACGGAGTCTCACTCTGTCACCCAGGCTGGAGTGCAATGGTGCAATCTCGGCTCTCTGCAACCTCCGTCTCCCAGGTTCAAGTGATTCCCCTGCCTCAGCCTCCCGAGTAGCTGGGACTATAGGCACGTACCACCATGCCTGGCTAATTTTGTTAGAGTTTCACCATGTTGCCCAGACTGGCCTCAAACTCCTGGCCTCAAGTGACCTGCCCACCTCAGCCTCCCAAAGTGCTGGGACTACAGGCATGCACCATCAGGCCTGGCTGATTTTTGTATTTTTAGTAGAGATGGGGTTTCACCATGTTGCCCAGGCCGATCTGGAACTCCTGACCTCAAGTGATCTGCCCTCCTCAGCCTCCCAAAGTGCTGGGATTACAAGCGTGAGCCACCGCGCCCTGCCTGAATTTTAGGGAATTTTATGGAATCGTCTTCACGTAACCATGATTGATTATTAATTCAATCTCCTTCCCGGAGGATGGGAGCCAGGGGAGAAAGTTCCAAGCTTCTAGTCATGGGTTGGTCTTTCTGGTGACCATCCCCGTCCTGAAGCTACTCAGGAGCCCATCAGGAGTTGTCTTGTTAGAACAAAAGACACTCCTGTAACCCAGGAAATTACAAGGAATCTAGGAGCTCTGTGTCAGGAACCAGGATTAAAGACCAAACATTAGAACAAAGGATGTTCCTAGCACCCATAGCAGCCTGGAAATTACGAGTGTTTTAGGAGCTCTGTGCAGGAACTGGGGGCAGAGACCAAATATATATTTCTTATGTCACGCTGCTGAAGGCATTAACTACCCTGGAAGAAACCTGGCATCAAAACTGTGTTAGGAAAATGCATTTCAGATGCTTCCATGAGCTGTCCTCAATCTTCCAAAAAGGGATCGTTCATGCCCAGAACACCACTTCTGATCCAACTGCAGAGTTTATATGATATTGGCATTTCAAAGGAAACGAATGAACCTTCTTTGTTATATTACCTTTATTCTTAAATCATAGCAAACTCATGATTTTATTTTCTTTGAAATTAACCTGGTTTTATATTCTTTGAAATTGCACTGAGATGCATGAATAACCAGCTCAGGGACAATGAAGAAACCACCCCTAGTGTAATTACAGCTCATAAACACACAACTTACAGATGGCCTGTGTGCATGAACCTCCGGATGCTGGCTCCTCTAGACTCTGCACAGACAGGCAGGGCAGGAGGCAGTCCCGCCTACAGGGCTCTCTGTCTCCCAGGATAGCAGCACTGTTTTATAGTGATTGCATTTGTTTAGATATTCTCCTATCAGAGTGGGATGGATGTGGCCAGGTTCTGGGGAAACATCACCACTTGGCCTGCCACTGGGCAGTTCAGCTGGGCTGGTTAGTGGGCCACGGTAACCTTCGCTGCCCATGTAGACGAGCAAACTACAGGAAGAGACAGCCTCAAAAAAAATTAGCACAAAAGGCCGGGCACAGTGGCTCATGCCTGTAATCCCAGCACTTTGGGAGGCCGAGGTGGGTGGATCATAAGGTCAGGAGTTCTAGACCAACCTGGCCAACATGGTGAAACTCCATCTCTACTAAGAATACAAAAATTAGCCAGGCGTGGTGGCGGGCTCCTGTAATCCCAGCTACTCAGGAGGCTGAGGCAGGAGAATCGCTGGAACCCGGGAGGCAGAGGTTGCAGTGAGCCAAGATCGTGCCACTGCACTCCAGCCTGGGCGACAGAGCAAGAATCCGCCTCAAAAAA